>NW_015150461.1:867728-923075 GCF_000732505.1 Cyprinodon variegatus | reverse complement strand
CAGAAAAATCTACTTGAGAACAGTAATGAAGTATTTTTACTTCGTTACTTCCCATCTCTGGAAATAAGTTATGTGATCTGTGCTATTTACTTTTTACTAGAGTTAAGAAAAACCAAAATACAGTATGTCATGAGATTACACTTTGCATCTCATTGCAATGGATGGAAACACTTCTAATTAAGATGCAAAGTAAAGACGCAAGTTCAAAATTTGCATGACATTTTGATGGAAACTCTGCTACTGATACCTAAGGAGAACACTAGTCTGAAAAGGAGCAAAGAGAACTTTTGTAACTTTGGGGGAGCTGCAGAGATCCCCACACAAATCCATCTGTCCATTCTAAAGAGTTTCAAAAACAGAATTGTTGTCATTCTTTTAGCTTACCACAAACCAAGGAGGGAACACAGGAAATAGATAGCTATAACTGTAATATCATAGGAGGAATTGACTCTGATGTGCAGTGGATTTTACGATTTTTATGTGGAAATATTTTTAGTTTGGGGAATATATCAAAGCTTTTCTAATTTCCACCACTTAATAGACTCAATTTTATTTATCCTTTGGGATTACTCCTTCAGGGAAATTTTGGTTCCAGCAGCTTATATAGAGCACAAAGAGTTAAAGCAAAATGCCATTAAAGATAAAAATATGTCAGACAATGTAAAAAGAGTGTATATAGTACCGGAAAAGCATAAAAAAAAGAAAAAAAGGAGAAAAGTTGTAATGTCCCGGAATATGTTTCCCTTAGATATAAAAATATCTGCACAGTAGAGAGCTAAAGGAATACTACACAGTGGTTTTCTTGGTTTATTGCACATGCACTGCAGAGATGTACTGACCATATAAATAAGTGAAAATTTTACAGACTACACAGAATACACTATACATTTTGTGATTGTTATCATTGTTTCTATCTTTACCATTTTTTTTGTTTTTGTCATAATTCTTTAAGAATCTCATGCCAACTTCCTAAAGGAGTGGTTGTTCATTTCTCTGCATCATACCTAAAAGATAATTTTACTGACAAACAAACATCCTGGTCTCCGGATTTGCGTCACTGAATGTGGTTTACTCCATGCTGGCACTTCAGCACCATCCACGCCACAGTATCAGTACATTCGAAGAGAAAAAAATGTAGAGTTTGGATGGAAACCATGGCAATGACTTGTGACCGCAGCAGTGACTTGCTACCTCAGTCACCGCGGCACTGGGCAAACCTTCAGCCAGCGTTTGCAGAAGCACCAAAGGCCTCTAAAAATGCAACCCTTTGTGGTTGTGGAGCATTGGACCATTTTTTTCTCCACATTCTCAATTGTTCTTTCGCTCTTTTTCTTTGAGATTCTTGCAACAGCCAGTCTAAACAACTGTTGAGAATTGAAGCTGGAAGTATTTATTTTTAGATGTATATTTAGCTAGTGACCGCAGGCCTGAAACATGCCGGCCATGCTAACTAGCTGGGGTTGGACTATATTTACAGAGCATAGGGTATCCATCACGGCGGTGTGAAAGCACACAGACAGCCAGAGAGCGAGGAAGGGAACGTGTAGCCCATCCGTCCCCACAGTCCAATCTCAGGGGTTGCCTATTTAAAACCCCACACAATTTAGCCACAACAGTTCTGGAGATCGTGCTTTACAAGTGGACCCACAGCTCAGCATTAATATCTGTATAATTTCACTCTGCAAATTGGCATATCTGTACATACACTGCAGATGCACGCTGGAAAGCAGATGTTCCAATAATAAATTCACCTACAATGTTTAAGGCTAAAAAGATGGTTAGAATACATTTTCTTCTAAAGTAAAATAATATTTAAATAATGAAACAGCTGGTCTCCTGTGGTAATTGTGGAGATGTAGGCAACACAGACACAGGACAAACAACCATGAACACACTAGCTCCTACTAGCCATAAAAGGAGAACACTTTTGGAAGCTATTTCTATGTTTTTTTATTTTAATTAAAAGTAGAAAGCAGTCACCCAAGAAGAGAAATCACACAAGTAAGGATAAAATAACATGCCTTGAAAATAGCTGCTCAATTACGGAGTAAATGTTGACTAATAACATCTAAATTTCATTTTTAAAAATATGCAAAAAGACAGAAAGTTATGTGCAAATTCTGGTATTTTAAGGTATAATAGAAAAATAATATTTTCCATATATATTTTTTTCAAAATAATACATTTGTGCAGAATAAATAAACTTTTTAACATAAAATTAAGAACCAATTATACTATAAATAATGTTTACATGTTAGGAAAAGATTTCTAGTGTAGACTGTATTTTCACCTGATCTCCAAATAGCTCACGATATTTATGGCGGATAGAGTAACCACATAATGTACCCATATAAAAGTAGCAACACTTACAAGAATGAAGTGAAAATAAAAAGTGTGAGAAAGTAACCCTAAATATATTAGTACCACTTTTTCTAAAAGGAAAATGCGACTGAGTAAATGTCTTTAGTTATTACCCATCTCTGGTTGAAGGAAGCTAGAATGCATTGATAGAACCTGAGGAAACTCTGGGAGTCGATGAAAACAGCATGCAGAAAGGTTGCGTTTACACATAATGTACATCTGCATCATGTGCATCTGTACATGCAAAATTAAATGCTTATAAATGTGCTTCAGTTTCAGTGTTGTACATGTGAAATGTATTTATGCAAGTGCACTTTTTTTAAAATAGACTTCCCTTAGCATGATAATTCCATCACACATTACAACAGATCCCTTTAACTGGGGATGCTTCATCCGGGGTGATGTTCAGGATTAGCTTGCATCAACCCTCCTCCAAGTTGAGGAGGCAAAAATAAATAGAATACAGTTAAAAAAGAAGTTGTAAATGGTTTTAATACTATTGCCAAGCACTATAAATGCTCCTTTGTCAGGAAATCCTTTCTGTACAAATATATATGCACTTTTTCTTATTTCTCTGTTTGTATTGGTGATTTTAATGGCATATTCTTTTGTTTACTTTTTTTTTTCCAAAATGGCAGCCCCTACAGCCCTTGCAAAGATTCAAAACCACTTTAAAACTCACACAGGATGCTCAGAGCAGCGGGTGTCCAGTTTGTCCAGCGACAGATAGAAAGAGGAGAAGCAGAAGCAGCTGACAGGGACCTCCTGGGCTTTCTGCGCTGGCAGCCTGCACCTGCATGACATCATGTTAACTGTCAATACAAGCAGCGTAGACAGTCACCGTAGACAGACAGTTTCTTCAAATAGCCGACCAGACAAGCAGGTTCAAGAAGACAGACGGAGACAAGGTCAGGGAGCAGCAGAAACATACATGCTGTGTCACAGCTCCAGACTAACCAGTTGAATATAAGTTCTACCGGACAAACCATGCAGGCATCCATTCAGACTTGCTGAAAAAAATCAGTTTTGCAGCTGAAAATGTCAAAGGACTTCAAACTAAAGAAATGCATGAATAATCAAATAACTGTGTTTAGCCCCCTTTCAACAAACGTTCAAATCTACAGATATTTTTTATTACTTAGACTTGGATAAAGAAAATCTATTCAACTCTTTTTGGTTTCATTTCATCTCAGCAAACTGTTAAGTTCAACTGAGGTTTCTGCTGCTGGTTGAACCTCAGTCTGACAAATACAGGCAAAGGTTAGTCAGTTTGTTTACTGCATCGTTGAGGTGGTTGACAGTCGCTGTCATCCGCTCTATGCTGAGTTATTGGCCTCTCCTGAGACCTAAAGCATGTTCACACTAAACTCCAGTCACAAGTTGCTTATTTTCTGCTCCTTTTTTGTCAAACATCTGCAAAGGGTGCCAGCTCCCATGTATATCCAAAGGTATCTACCAAGGCTGAGGGTTCTGCAGGTTGCCATAAGCCATTGATGGTATTTTTATTAAAGGTGGTCAAGTTGTAATCATGTTTGATAAAAATTCACCATGTAGGGACATTTGTCTGTGAGCTAAGAAATACTGAAACCCAAGAAGCCTCCCAAATCTCCCCATCTGACTGCCTTTGGGGTATAAATAATACAAACCCATAAACACTCCTGCATCCAACAAATAATAAAGACTGACAGCAAGCTGTGTTTAAAGAAGCTGCGAATTTAAGCTGGTTCTCGGCTCAATAAAGGTCAAGCAAAGCATCGCTTTTACTTTACTTACCTGTGATTTAAAAAATAACATTCTTAGACAGCCATGCATTAATATTGAGCCATGAAAAGACTGTGTGTCTACGTCTAGTTTAATGACATCATGCAAAATTGTAAATGAACACCGTTGGCTACTAACCATCCTCCAGGCATGTGGATGCAAGAGCTTCTTAGATGATGAGGTCATGTTGATCTGGAGATCCTTGTCATGGAGTTGGGGGGTACAGGGGTCGTCAGCAACTATATACAGAGTGAGGATGGGCCGAATGCTAGCATTGCATACCCACTGCACTGCAAACTATTTTTAATTGCCATACCTATGTCTTCATGCTCAGTTTGCTTAAAACACCTTATTCAAAAGTTTTTAAGTATGAACTTGTGAACCAGGCTGACTACTTGGTCTTAAAATGTCTAGAAAAATCCAGAGAGCTTGGAGAATGACTCTATAAATATGGTTGTTATAATGTTTAGTTAAAGATCTGGTTCATGGTGCAGGTAAATGAGGACCCAGTCGGATTTTTTGGGGTCAGGTGATCAGGATAAACTCTTAACACCCACCTCATTTGAAGTAATCCTCGCCTATTTTGCATACCCAAAAAGAAAAGCAAATAACTTAGGAACTGTAACCCCAAATTCAACGCGTGAAGCATCATTTGAAAGCTAACACCTTTCTAGTTTCTGAAAATGTAAATTAAAATAGTGTGACTAAAACACGGCCTAAACCGCATCAGCTTAAACATGACTCATAGTAGTTGTTTTTTTCTTCTCGAAAATAATAGGTACTTTTGAACAGCAGTAAAATAGAAAATGCTTCAGAATAGGCATGTCTCATTGTATTGCATAATTCATGTCAACCACAAATGCAGAAAATGCAGCTTCTCCAAACCTCTCCAAATGTGCCAAATGCTTTTACTCAACTGTTTGACCCATAGAATAACCCTAAAGCATTTTGATACCCTAAAAACATTTATGAAGCAAGTATTTTCCACTGTTTATTTTCAGAATCATCGCATATAACATAATGTAACTTCTAAAATAACATACAAATCTATAAATAAGTAGTAAAACTTCTACTTTCCCAGCTAAAATAACCCCAGTCAGGTTTTCCTGAAAAATTTATATTTTTCTTTAATTTAAGCTGGTAGATAAGATAATCCGCCAATTGAATCAGCACCTTTTCTCTTTTTTATTTTTGTATTGTAATGGTAAATAATGTTATTCCCATTACAAATTGTTTTAGTTACCTGCTAAAAGTTAGAGGAACAATTATTTCAAGAAAAAATAATCTAATGATATTTTAGTTTTTGCAGTGACAGAACAGAAAAGTCAAGACCTTAGAGCTCATTAATAAACAGAGTGAAAACTTTATTCAGACCTAATTGAAAAGTTTATTGGAACCATCAGGATATGGGAAATAGTTTCCATGTTAACCTTTGTATAACCCTTCAAACAAAGGACATTAATATGCTTTAGAGGTTGTGATGATCTGCCTCTTTTGGGATCTAATATATTGTATAGCATTAAATTGTCTGCATGTAAAGTTGAGTTGAGCAGAGTTGCTAAGATGTTTGATTAAAAGCTGTCCTTAGCGTGATCGAGTTCTGCAGAAACTCAGCCTATGTGAAGCTGTTAACCTCCCTGCCCTCCCATCATAGCTGTGTATCCACAGTTGTCATCAGATCCTCCTAACAGGCCACAGAAAAGATTTACTCCTCTTTTATTTATGCTTTCACACACAGAACCTGCTGCTGAAACAAGAAGATGGTTTCTGTTGTGCATTTAAAACATAAATTTTGTATCTCCATCTTAGCTCTCGTGCTACATGTGAGGATGTTTTCTTGTTTTCATGCAAAAAGTTACATTAAACCACATTTTAAAGGAATGACCGCACAAAAAATCTGATTCCTAAGCATCAAGACTTGTAGACCACTTACAGAGATATTTTGCCCAAAGTTGCAGATTTATTTAAACAATTTTTATATCATTTTTACACAAATCTATGAAATAACCCTATATTCACTTGCAATAAATTTTATTCATTTGAAATACATAATCATCAGAATGCATCTGATGTTTTAATAAAGTATTTTTCTAGAAATTAATACCAATGAGTGTATCTAATTCAAATATGTAAAGTTTATTTGTTTGAATCACATAAAAGTAACCTGAATATTAAGCAAATTCAAATAAATAAACTATGTATTTGAAATGAATACAATATGAATGAATTTTGATTAAGTATACGTTATTGATTTTATATACATATACCTTCCAGTTATTTATTTTTGAATAAATAAGCTATATTAAATCAAACAATGTGCATCATGTAAGGTTTGTTAAGTTTGTTTATGGTAAAATAATCTAAAATAATACTAAATTAAATTTGTTATGCGATAAAATTACCTCAGCTTTTGGTAAAATATTTTTGTGAGTGTGGCATAAATGTTCCTTCCTTCCTTCCTTCCTTCCTTCCTTCCTTCCTTCCTTCCTTCCTTCCTTCCTTCCTTCCATGTAAGAAGTTTAGACAATATGGTCATAAAGCTCGATAATTTCTCTGCTTTATGTGTTTCCTAGGTAAACCAACAAGACAACAATTATCCACGGCAGTAAACTGTGTGTGCCCTCCAGTCTCCTCTCTATTGGTTTAATGACCTCGGCGTTGCGCACATAGACTACAGATACAGCGGCACAGCAAGAGGTGCCATAAATCATGCACGCACTGATAGCTGTAACCTGTAAGGTGTGTGAGGCTTGTGCAATATTAATAAAGTCACACAATCCACCAAAAAAACAAAAAAGAGAAGACAGTAACACCACAGAACCAATTGTGACATTAAAATAGATTAAGATTAGGTTTGTTTTTCTGGAAAAGCCCAACTCTTCTCTTTTGGAAAACTACCACAGGCAACCTCCGGCAACACAGAGAAGCCTGCTTTGCATTCCTGAGGTTATGAGGTCATAATCCGTGCTCATGCACATGTCCGGGCAGAGAGCGGTGTCGACATTTCTACTACACACCTTTAGGTCAGGTACATTTTATTCTTTTTGCAACTACTGTGTAATAAGACCACTGTTTCTCAATCGCCCTACAGTTATAGTTTGGAAAGAAAGAAACAAAAGAATAAAACTTCCAAAAAACTAAATTGTCGGTCTGTCCACTTAAAAAAATCTTATCAGATGTTTAAGGTGTAAACCACGTCATGTTCCTAACCTCAGCAATGTTTTTTCTTTTCATGTGGCAGGATGGCTTTTCTATCTTCTGCATCAGCCAAATTGGTTCCAGCTTCACTGTTGAATCATTTACAAAACAACTTCTTGGTTTACAATAACATTCAGCAGCATCACTGTAGAAATGTGATGTTTTACAGCATCACATTCATTATTTACATATTCATGACCGCGAGGGTTAGGGTTACCAGCCACACTGCATCATGAGACAGAGGCTACTGCTTTATAAAGGCAATGCGGACAGTGGCTGCGAAAGTTCACTCCCTGACCTTTCCTCACATTCTCTCATATAACAATCACAATTTCTATGTGTTTTGTTTTGTGGTAGAAAAACTGAAAATAGAAACATATAAATAAAGTTGAAGATAAATAAATATGCATGACTTTATAACATCTATTGAATTAAAATCCGAAGAGTGATGCATTGGTTAAACGGTTGTGACAATTAGGTGAATAAAGTATTTTAGGGTATTTCTTTAACAGCTTTGCACATCTTAAGACTAACATGTTTGTTTATTTTCGCCTATAAACTGCTTGAACCCACTAAGAATTAAAAGAGAATGTCAGATATTCTTTCTGGAGTTTATTCTTTTGAATTAAGCCTAGAACTTTCCAGGGTTGGACCATTGTACCGCTGACCATATGCTTACTTGTTTGAAAAATAAACCTCTGGTTTTAGCCAACTTTGGAACAGAGTTTAAGTGTCCTTTACTTGACTTATGGGAAGCTAAAATGTTAAATCTTACCAATGTCTTTGAACATTGGCCATCCTGTTGTCATTTTTACAAAAAACCCAGAGTCTTCATAACAATGAGGTGAGTAGCGTTCTAGTGGTTAGGGCATAGGGCTTTGAATCCTGAGGTTGTGAGTGCGATCCCCCATTCCCACAGACTGCCACTCGGGGTCCCTGAGCAAGACCCTTAACCCCACACTGCTCCCAGGGTGCCGTACAATGGCAGCCCACTGGTCCCAAAGGGGATGGATTAAATGCAAAGAATTAATTTCGTTGCTCTGTAATTGTGACAGTGGAATGACAATAAAGTTGAATTATATTATTATTATTATATTATTATTATATTATATTATATTATTATGCACCATTTATTGTACGTTCGCTTCCAGAGTTACCAAAGGCTTCTTGTCTGCTCCTTTGATTTTTGCTCGGCTGGTCCGGTTAGTTGAACAGTTATGAATTGGTAGATTTATAACTGTGCCAGACCCTTTACACATCCCTAAGTGCTTGGCTGTGTTGTTTTCTCTTCATGACTCTGTTTTTTCACTAATGTCTTGCAAACATCTGCTGCCTTGATAAAACAGATGTGTTTGGCGTAAGATTAAATAAATCGTGGGAACTCTTATTCTTAAACAGGGGATCTCCGAAAGCAATCAAGTCGTAAGGATCTTATTTGGGGACACAAGAGCAAAAGTTAGGAGGATATTGATGACTGTCACACATGCATTGCATGAAATTAATTGGAAATTTATTTTCAAAACCTTCCCTAAAAAAGATATCAGTAAGATACAAAGATATTGTGAGAATTTGAAAGACATTGCAGCTTCAGCAACTAGCATTACAAGTTTTTTTTATGGTAGGTTTGCTTCTGCACTAAACATAGAATAGAATTGCGCTTTGCTGGAAAACTGTCTTCTTCACAAAAAATTCCTAAGAAAGTGTATTTCTTTAAATACCATAGATTCTTTGGCAATTTTGAAACAATGGAGTTGTTTTTGTTTTTTTACTCATCCTGCTTCAGTTATTTCTCACACTCCTTTGCAATATACTCCCATCCTTCCGCTCAAAAACAGCAGTTGATTTGCAGAACTGCATAATAGAGAAGTGCAATGATTTACACACAGTAAAGCCAGTTCCTAATCACCAGTCATTGATTAATGCTATATTCACTCTAACTCAAAAAAGTGTCCTGAAACTATTTTGATTTTATGCTCTTTGTTTCTGGTAACTGAAAAGTTTTTGTTCGAAAGTAAATACAGGTCTTAACATATGAATCAGATAAGAGTAGAATTAGAAGTTCTTAGTTGTGTTTTCGTTGAATAAGTTCACAACTGTCACAACTGAGGAAGGCATTTTAAGATAGGTTCAAGCAGTTTGTAAACACTAAATAATTGTTAACCTGTATAAAGTATCTCTTCACAAAGTAGCTCACCAGTGTTCCACCTGAAATTGTTTATTTTTACTCTTTGAGATAGGTTAACACTAGTCTTGCCCTCTGGTTTTGCCACAATGACCATGAGTTCAAATAAGGGAAATGACAGAGTTTAAATGAAGAAATAAAGAAAGCTCATCTTATCTGCTTTAAGGGTGGAAGTTAATTCAGTTAATTCATCCTTTAAAACAGTTTTCAGAAAAGTCAAGGGAATCTGAAATTCAACCTTATCCAGACTTCAACTAAAGCTGTTCAGTGGCAGAGAGGTTTAACTGGTAATTACGGTTTAATGATTCCTGGATGATGGTTAAAGCACTGGATGATCATTCTGGTGGCCGAGTACTAACATTGAGAAAGTTACAAGTGATCATTTGGACTACTGTTGAGTCTTTATAGTGTTATAATATTTTACAGATTAAAACTTTCTTGTTGAAAACTACAAATTCCTGGTTCAGGAATACATCTCCGATATTAGAGAGCATCGGATTGCGCCTGCATTTTCGACAGTCCTTAACACTGGGAGAGGCCGAACAGTACCAACAGATTCCAGAGGTATCACAACAAAGAACATTGAAGGAAGTGCCCACTTTACTGAGGTTGTTCAATCGGCCGGAAAAAGGCGCGGTGGCCATGCAAACCCTAAAAGGGTCAGGAGAGGACTAAGAAGCAGCAGCACACATGGCCTCCATGTGTTCTACCTGCATTGCCACTTTGATGGTATTAAGACCCCAGGTGGAATGCCACTGACTGCACCACATAAGCAGTTGTTTGCTGTGCAAACCAAATCCACCATGGAGTGGGCAAGCCACCGCTTTGGAAAGGCCTGCTACACTGTCCAGCAGAGAATCAGAACAGTACTCTGTGGATGACATCCTATCACATGTCTATTGCCTGGACACAAGGGTTCACTGGCACCCCTAGGGCAAGCAAGTTGCATAGGCACAGATAATGGCACCTGAAGGACAAACTCTGCTTTAGGCTACATGGGTTACACCTGAGTTGTCAGGGTCGGTACTGGCAGCAGGACTCATGATGTCGGGCCCTGTGGCATAACCGAATGCATTTTGTTTGGTTCTCCATCTATTTCAAGTGTTCTCACCACAAACTCTAGCAATCTGCCCCCCCCCTTTTTAAATCTCATGTCAAAAATCTCAGGGTAACATTTGATAATGGGCTCAAATTTGACAAACAGATTAGCTCTGTTGTCAGCTCAAGCTTTTTCCAGCTCCATCTTTTGGCCAAAGTCAAGTCCTTTCTCAGGCGGCAGGATCTTGAGAAGGCAATCCATGCTTTCATTAGTTCAAGACTGGACTACTGCAATGCGCTTTACGTTGGCCTCAGTCAGTCATCAATTTCTCGTCTGCAACTTGTGGAGAAAAAAGCTTAAAACCCCCTTTTTTCAATTAGCATTTAATTCTGACTAGGTTAATACTGTCTCTTAGATGTCCTCTTTCTGTGTGCTCCTTTCTATGCACCTCTGGAAGACTTGTAATGTCCTGCATCGCTGCACCACTAGAGCACTTTTAATTGTATCTGCATGTTTTGTATGTGTTATGTATTGTTTTATGGCTTTGTTGTAAAGCACTTTGGGTACCATTTGGCTATTGTAAAGGGCTATACAAATAAACTTGAACTGTGGCAGCCAAACCTAACGCTACAGAACGTTTGTTCTTTGGGGAGAGGCATTGGAAAGTCGCAGCAGAGCTAGTGCAGCAAAGGAAACCAGGTCCTTCTTGGCCACAATGGGGCCACGGGGAGAAAACTATGCCCATATATATATGCACCACCACTTGATGCTACCCTCAGTAGCATCAGCTGGTGGAGCACATAGGACCAAGAAATTGGTGCTGCCATTCCTCTGGTAGGAGAGATGCCAAACGAGTCCCAAATCAGATCTATTCAATATGCAGCTTGAACCCAAGTGTCAAGTTAAATGTTTCAATTTGCATGTTTTCAGAGCTGAAACAAGGCTTTGTTGGGCTACAGCTTTAAACTTGGAAACAAAGTCCAGCGGATTGTTTTTTTAACCTTTTTTTTTTATTATTATTATGACCTGGATGACTGAGAATCTTAACCAGCATATGTCAAGTTAAGCCAAATATGCAATAACAATTAAATGTAGATAACTAGCCAATCACAGATGCCACCTGTGTTCATCTGCCACTTGATGCAGAACCCAAAATGCAGCCCTGAAAAAAATAAAAGTGAGCTAAAACACAGCCACCCAACAGAAAAAAAAGAAGCAAGCTTGGCCCAGATTCTTAACGTCACAAACAAAACAGAACCAAACATGCCTACGCAGAAGCTAATAAAGCAAGCCTGAACACAGCTTCCAAAAAAATTAAACAAAGTAACCAAACAGACACATAACTGTTTAGAAAAACTGAAAACAAGCTACCACGGCCACTGAAGGGAAACACACAACAACCGAGGTGAGGAAGAAATACAATAGAAGACAACCTACCAGTTTTGAGAATCAAACAATAGTAATGTAAAGGTTGCCTGTGAAGCCTCTGGAGGGCAAGATAACTTGCAACTCTGACCCAAGTCTTGAGGCTCAGGCATCAAGTGAAATAGGAAAAGAAGCAAAAAGTTTCACCATTGCAAACTGATGCTCATGAAAATGTAAACAAATTGAGCTACCGTATCATGTGACTATATAGACTCCCTGGTATCTCAAAGGTAAAAACGACACATGTGACTTTGTTGACATTAGTACTTGACCTGCACAAGTGCAAGAATGTCCAATTGTGCTTTAAGCCATCAAGCTGTCATGAATGCCCACACTGACTCCTAATCAGGATGACTAGTTAAATGCATAACCATGTGTCATTCAGTAGTCAAATAAGCTACCGCATCCAGAGAAAATGAAGGCAAAACATATAGATCCATCAAAGAAAAGACCTAAGCCATCCAAATTATGCATTAGGCTTCACAGCTGGACCTATAGTTATTGTGTGTGTTTTGAGTGCAGGGCTTTTTCTCTCTGAAATCAGTAAAAAAACGTATTTTGAAGTATCTGTTAAAACTTCGGCGGGCTGCTCAGTGGAGCAGTGGGTAGCATTGCTGCCTTGCAGCAAGAAGGTTCGATTCCCAGTCTTTCTCCCTGAAGTTTGCATGTTCTCCCTGTGCATGCGTGGATTCTCTCCAGGTACACCAGCTTCCTCCCAGTCCACAAACATGACTGTTAGGTTAATTGGCTTCTCTAAATTCTCTTTAGGTGTGAGAGTGTGTTTGAATAGTTGTTTGTCTCTGTGTTTCCCCGCAATGGACTGGAGATCTATCCAGGGTGTACCCCGCCTCTCACCCATAGACAGCTGGAGATAAGAACCAGCACCCCTCGTGACCCCGACTGGGATAAGCATGACATAAAATGGATGGATGGATGGATGGATGGATGGATGTAGGTTAAAACTTCATTTTGTCTCTCTAGCTGTGAACAGAGATGTTGATTTTTACACTGTCTGGAGCCGTTGTTTCCTTTATGTTGACCTTCCGTCCCCTTTGTTATTTTTGTGCATTGTCTGCACGTGTTCCTTTAGTCTGTACAAGTTCCCTTATCCTGCATTTACTTGTCGGTTAAGTTTTTTTTTCTGTTTGTATTTTTTCCCTCTATTTTTGTATTTTACCTTAAATGTGCCCTTCTCTTTCATTTTTGTTGATTTTATGACATTTCTGCTGCTTTTTAGACAAATTTCATTCCTATTCTTGGCAAATTTTATTTATTTTAACTCTTTTATTCAGGCTGCAAAGTTCAAAGCTGCAGGAGCTGTTGGTTTTTAGCTTAGCAAAAAGATATCAGTCTGCATAGATGGATACAAAAACTGGTGTTATCTGAGATGCATCTGAACTCTCACTCATTCACAGAAAAGTAATCCATCAAATATCCTGTGTGTCAGCAGTGTCATCAGACTGTCTGTCTGCTCAGATTGGTTTTATTTCTAGTATCAGACTCAATTTGTCTGTCTGTCTCCCATCCCATCCATTGCATATTTCACATAATCCGTGAGGCACAGCTGAGGGCGGTCTGCATATTCTACTGGTGTAGGACGGGAGTGCGGTCAATGACAGAAAAATAAACAAGGTCTTTCATCATGGGAGGCAGAGCTACTTCAGGGAAACTGAAGGAGACAGACCACAGACTTTAAACAGTTTTCCACTCTTTTCTTTTCAAATTCACACAAAGTTTGAAGAGCATTTTTTTATAACAGGCTGTTAATTGGTAAATGAAACCAGCTGATAAAAGAACTTTGGGAAAATACACCATTGAATTGCTGAGAATGTTTAAAAATGCTTTTTCCAAGGGATTTTCCCTTTTATGCCACACAGACTGTGAAACAGATCAACACACACACACACACACACACACACACACACACACGCACACACACACACGCTGTTTCTCTCAGACATTTATTTTCAAAAGGAGCATTGTTGAAAGGTCAGCAGAGGCTTCCATATAGATGTCCCCTTTGGTGTTGCTCACCTTTTCCCCAAAAGAAGTAAACAGACCGATCCTGTTACCGAGAAACTAAAGGAATTGCACAAAAGTAAAGACTGAAACATTGTGTTTCATGATGGGTGTGTGTCTCTGCAGGGAGCCGTTAAATAGACAGTGACTGCATCAATCCTCATCATTTAAAAAATGCATGCTGATCAAAGATAACAGCTGAGACAAAGGTCTTACAATGACTCCTTCATACAGAGCATGGCTTCTCAAAAAGGCCCAGCCTAGCTCAGCAAACACAAAATGCCTATTATCCTCTTTAATTAAAGTGACTAAAGGGTAGGAGACTTGTATGACCTGAAACTCAACTTTTAACTGTTGAAACCGTTAGTAAATCATGTTGATACCATCAGCTTAGAGAGATGACTGAGGATCAGATTGCTGTTAGCTCATAAGTGCAGCCGGTACTCATTTAATGGGAGTTAAGTTTCAGTAAATCATTGACCAGAATTTATGCCAAGATAAAGTAAATCACAAAAAGGATTAAGAAAACCAGGCTCATCACAAGCAACTATACTCCTTGAACTTTTTTCACATAACAACCACAACTTTCAATGGAGGTTTTTCTGACAGACCTCCACATTAAATCTTGTGCCATTATCTGTCTTCAAAAGTCATCTAATTAGTTCACCTGGCTTTGATAAAAAAAACTAGGGTGTATCAACATATGCACCACATCACTGGGTTAAATCATCCAATCAAGCAGCTTCTTATACCAGCGCTATGCTGAAGTTACCCAGCTCTATTTGTCATTCCCACCCCACAATCCCACATTCTTAGTGCTGATCTCTGGCAGACGTTCTGACATATCGACATGGATGGAAGCCCACCACCACTTAAACCTGTCTAAAGCTCAGCTGCTTGTATTAACTGCCCAGTAGAGACTGACACGGGAGTGGATTTTCACTTCTGTTCCGTCCCAAAGAAAAAATTTGTTTCCCGTCCCGATCCCGGGCCAGAATAGAAATCAAAGGCCTGTCCCGTCCCACTCCTGGTTAGGATCATTACTCTCACTCCCATCCCGCTCCCATTCAGAATGACTCCCGCTCCTGCACCACTCCCATTCTTGTTTTCTTCAATAAGATTTCTGCCAATACATTGAATCTGAATTTCTATGAAGGGTCAGATTCTTTCCAGTATAACCCTCACAAGTGTGCCTTTTGAGACCGCTAGTCCCGGACTCACTAGTGTACTTGATTACAGTCAAGCACGTTTTACAAGCAGCATATTGGGTGTTAACACCGTGATACTGAACTCTTGTAAAGTTCGGTAATATGTGAGACTTTCCTGTCAGCTCCGTGAGTTTTACAGATACGTTCTTACTTCTCAGCTTGCGTTGCAAATCAAACTTTTCAAAGTCGAGTTCGCCACTAACTGTTGGTCCCTCCATTGTTGTTTTTGAGCGCGGGTAAAAAACTCAGAGCGGAAGCACTGTTGGTTTTTGGGTCGTGTAGTTTTTTTTGACTCGCATTATAGTATAGGCTTCAAGGAAAAAAACTACAAAATGGCGGCGCTAGTACTGGATTTTTTTTCTTTGTATTTTATTTTATTTTTTAGCATCGATCCTAGTTTTTTTTGTTACTATTGGTTTGCTCCTGCTCCCGTCTGCTCCCGTTAATGTTTAATCCTGTACCGTCCCAATCACGTGATCGTTACTAGTACTGACTCCCATCCCACGGGAATCCCACGGGAATCCCGTGACCCGTGGGATTCCCAATAAAAAGTCCGTCTCTACTGCCCAGCTGATTATGCATCGCAATATCTGCATCCAGATTGAATCCCCATTTCTTTCTTCATCAGCAATAGTTAGAAAGATTTGACCAGCTGATCTTCAAAGATCCTGCCGCCACTTTTGCTCATCTGTGGTGTTTCACATTGTTTAACATACAAAAAAGTGGCTATAATTAACTTTACACACCACCAGCTCCTGGTCAGGTTACAGTAATCTCCTGTCTTGGCTACTACAATGCCCTCTTGACTGATCTCCCAGCATATCCTGTAAGACCTCTGCAAATGGTCCATAACACAGCAATGTTTCCGGTCTTCAATGGGGCTAAGGAAGCATATATCACCCCTTTATTCATCAAGTGCCACTGGCGACCATAAGCTGCCGCTATAAAGTTCAGGTTCTTAATCTATACCTACATAGAGCTTGATGCTACAATATGTAATGTTTAGATTTGAACCGTTCAGTTTAGGTAACTGGACATGAAGTTTTCTAGAACTTATGTTCTGGAAAGCTTCCCTGAGTGGCGGTCAAGTGGTTAGGACATTGCGCTTAGAATCCAGAGGTTCTGAGTTCAATAACTAGTTGTTCACACCACTAATCTAGGTCTTACAGAAGAAGTGAAAAAGAATGCATTGTTTAAAGAAGATTATAAGGGATTAAGTTTGCGTCCTTTTTACGAGCAATGTTAAATGCACAATAGAGATGTAGAAGGATGTGATCTGGAAGGATGAGGTCAACAAGATACTTTTTTTGTCCTACTTGCAAAATGTAGTTTGAACGAAAACAATAACAGCTTATCACCCTGAACAAACGGTGTCACTGATTAATGTTGTTCTTGAACAAACCCCTGAGGCCTTTATCCTCTCAAAACCCACCGGGTTGTCGTCGTTTTCACAATTAATAACTCAGAATGCATGAAAATTACATCTGTAAGATGTTTACCAATATAGACATGTTAGACATTGTTGGAAAGCTTAGATTCTTCACAATTCAACCACCAAGTTCATTTTATGGACACAGTGAGCACCAAAGCACAATTAACAAAGATATAGCAGCATGTCAAAATGTAAACATGACAAAGAAGCCACAACAAGCAAGAATGTCTTTATTACTGCTGTTCAAAAAATACCTATTATTTTCTAGAATAAAAACAACAACTTTGAGTCATGTTTGAATTGATGCAGCTGGGGCTGTGCTTTACTCACCCCATTTTCATGTATATATTCAGAGACTAGAAAAGGTGTAAGGTGTAATTTATGCTAAACAGGCGAGAATTTCCCCAAATGAGGTAGATGTTAAGAGGTTAAACAATGACTAAATTTATTATAAGGAGAAATTAAAAACTGTGAACACAAATTAGGTGACTTCTGAAATCAGTTTGTTACACTGATTTCATTTCACATTGTCTGTGTAAAATTGTTTAGTAAAAAATATATATATTTTTTTACTTTTAACCACATTTAGGTGTCAGGTGTTCATGTAAAATCCAAAGAGGACATAAAAGGTAATGTTTATAGTGTTACCAATAATGGAAAGGTCTACAGCATATGTTATAGCTCTATTTATGCTTCTTGATTATTCCTCCCTGTTTTTTTGTGTGTGTTTCTTTTCTCATCTCCAACATATCTATAAAGCAAGCTGTTTCCTAAACAGGTGTGATTTGATTCCTTAGGTTACTTGAAGCACCGGGTAATCCGGCTCCCCTCAGCCCAACCCTAAACTACAATCAGAAAAAAATGAGGAGAAGACAGATTTATGCATCATCTGTCAGTTCCAAATCGGCACCTACCTGCTAGTCCTAAAAATATGTTATTTATGATTCTTTGACCTTCGTTATTTTAGAAAAAGAGCAAGAAATTTAATGTTAGTTTGAAAAAAAGCATCAAAATAGAGGGCTATTTCAAATCAGTTGTTGTGAACAAAATGAACTAGTTTGTAAATGTTTAGACTAAATGCTGGCTCAGTAAACGGGAACAATAAAAGCTGAAAGATTTAACAGCAGATTGCATCACTTTATTTAAGAAACACGGACATTGTCCAAGATTTTGCAATGTCACAGCCTTGCATCATCTTCACTTTCTCTCCTGTTGTGCAATAATCCATGTATGTAAGTAGCACCACATTTTGCAGATAGTTTAGCTGATTTGGATGCAATACACTCTGCTCTAAATAGATATCAGTCATTTTTTACATACATTTACAGGCACAAGGTAATCAGACTGAAACAATTCTGAATATTTACAGATGATACAGCTCACCACAGACTGGAATGCTGTGACTCTGCAAAGATATTCCTGCTTTCACAAACACGCACTTGTTTTCTTGTAGTAAATAGCTGACATGGATTAAATGCAGTCTTAACATTTCTGGAAAGGCATCAAATTAGATTGTATTCTGGATTGTTATGAAAAAAAATTATATGGGAATTCAAAATGTAGAACATTTTAAGTTGTTTTTCTTTCATATTCGGTTATAAAAAATAAAAAAAAAAGGTAGAATTATGTGTTATTTAGATGGTTCCCTTGATCTTTGATTTGTCAAATTGAAATTTGGGTTTTTGTCCAGCTTAAATGTTGGATTATCACAGACTCATTACAAATTCAAAATAAACTAGATTTCTCTGTTTATTTGGCCCAACATCCTTTTACTTTAATCCTTCAAATTGGATCCCATTTTTTATAATTGGTTCCTGCTATTTATTTTGCCTGGAATTTTGTGAAATTAAAGTTTCCCATTTGGGAAGTGCAATTTAAAGGCATTTATGTCAGATACATTTATAATTCAAACAAGTGTTACCTAGTTTGAAATCAAACAAGATAAATATTTTGAAATGTCTGCAGTTTTTTTTTAAAAGTAAAAAAAAAAAACATCTAGGAAAGTTTATCAAACTAAATCTGAGATCATATCTGTGTAAAACAATACATGTGGACCACAGACCTTACCTCCAAATCTTTATGTGTAAGCAATAATCAAAGGTTTATCTATCATTTTTCATAAAAGCAATGAGACCCAACACCTGACGTAAGGTTACAATAAGATTTTCAATGGAAGTGAAACATTGCAGCAATGCAAAGTGATACCTTTGTTAAAGGAGCTTTGAAGTTACCTGAGAGCTGCAGCTTTTTAACAGGTTTACTCAAGTTACGTGGGAGGTTACTCAGGTTCCTCCAGCTCACTCCAAACCCTTGTGCTCACTCTGGGCATAGACTGAGCACAAAGCCTTCTAACAGGGTATCATAGCAATGAGTCAGGCCTCCTCCTGTAAATCATGCTCTGTTCCAATTTTGTACGTGCATACTGTTAGCAGAAAGGGGCTCCAGGCTACATGTTGCACACAAACATCATACATCAGGCCGGGCTTGAGCTTTCCAATCCTGACACAACCTGCAGAGAGTTGGTGTGCTTCATGAATACCTGAGTGATCTAAGCAGACTTATTTTTGATCTTTGTCCATCCAAACTGTTTACAGAAATTAAACAGTTATTTTCTAAAAAAAAAAAAAAGCAGCTACCTGTATGTAAATAAAAAAAAACACATTTTATATCCATTACTTTTATTTAATTTGTCATTCTGCAATTTAAAAACAGATGATTTTCTTTTGCAATTTATTGAAATGACTATCACATAATCTAATATATATCCTTAAATATGTGATTTTAAAATTTTTTTTTTATTGATATAATAGAGATGTACCCAGCCTCTCGCACGTAGACAGCTGGAGATAGGCACCAGAACCCCTTGCGACCCCGCTTGGGATAAGCATGATGGAAAATGGATGGATAATAAGAGATGTGTTCATTGTCCCTCTATATGGCAAAACATGCTGCAGACACTAGATTAAATGATGTGAACGAGCAGTTTTACTCTTTTGTAAAGCAGAAGAGTAAGACCAATAAGATATATATTTAGGTAAAAACCCAACGTTCAAGTTAAACAGAAGAAAACAGCAGTCAATTCAGGGGAAAAAAATATAAGACAAAAAACAACAACAGCAATATGCTTGGTTGTACAAATAAACAATCCTGGAACATCTAAAAACAGTGCGGTTAGAAAATGATTCTTGAACGTGTGGAAGATCTTGACAAACGCTCCTTTGAGCATCTAGGATTTGAGCATCTCCGGCTTAGCAACTGTCCAACAGTGAGGTTATTTTTTCTTACAGTCTTTCTGTCTCCNCTATATGGCAAAACATGCTGCAGACACTAGATTAAATGATGTGAACGAGCAGTTTTACTCTTTTGTAAAGCAGAAGAGTAAGACCAATAAGATATATATTTAGGTAAAAACCCAACGTTCAAGTTAAACAGAAGAAAACAGCAGTCAATTCAGGGGAAAAAAATTATAAGACAAAAAACAACAACAGCAATATGCTTGGTTGTACAAATAAACAATCCTGGAACATCTAAAAACAGTGCGGTTAGAAAATGATTCTTGAACGTGTGGAAGATCTTGACAAACGCTCCTTTGAGCATCTAGGATTTGAGCATCTCCGGCTTAGCAACTGTCCAACAGTGAGGTTATTTTTTCTTACAGTCTTTCTGTCTCCCACCACCTGCACTTCATACAGGGGGCATTCTAGGACAGAGCTGGCCTTCCTGATGAGCTTATACAATCATTTCCTCTCAGCTGTGGAGAAGCTGCTGAGAGGAACAAACCGAAAATCAGAGATCTTTAGCAGTTCCTCCTGCTCTCCAAAACGCCTCAGTTAACTCAGTAGTCAGGCTAGTGAAATAAAAGATATCAATACGAATCCTAATGCTTAAAGTTATAAGAATGAAGAGCTTATATTTTTATTTGTCAACTATTTTCTAACAACCATGATCTTTTTTACAGTGTGGTTTATCCTTGTGGTCATATAGTTCCCTTAAACTCATATTTTTGTCTGTTTTCTCTTTGCTTCTTCTTTCATTTCTTTTGTTTTTTTGGTCAGAGTAGGTTTAGAAAAGGGAAGGATGTAAAGCTTTTGAATAGATCACTGTTCCTATTCTCATACAGATCATAGAAGTTCTCACTTGACCTCATGAACTGATAAATTATTCTATGATGTAATGGGAAATAACATCAGAAAGTTTTTAAAAAAAAACATTGTTTATAGCTCATTTATTTCAGAAAAATAGATGGAATATTTCTTAGAGATTCAAGATTTAGTCCAACTGATTTTAATTGTTTTTAAAAGTATAAGCTCCTAATTTAAGTTGTTGAGGAAGATCAGCAATGACACAAAACAAAAAATACATCAAAGTTATACAGAGTGCAATGGGACCAGCAGACCCAACTGGATTGGTCAGAAGATCTGCCTGATTAACTGATATGAGGCCCAACAGGGTGCTTTGCATTTTATATCAGAAGGCACAGGAATAAACCGCCTTGGATGTTACTGACCAATTCACCACCTTTTATTTTTTCTCCACAACTAAAGAATTTCATCAGATTGCAGAGATTGCAGCTGATCAGGCAAACTAAGAATCAGCTTTGGAAACTCTCAACACCCGCTTGTGAAAGTGTTGATGGGAATCTGTTGAGACATAAAATATTTTAGTTCGTTTTTTCATTTTACTTACTATTTTCGCTGCCTAAAATAGTTGTGTATATACGTATTTTTTAAGCATATGGCAAGGAAAATGTATTTGTATAGCACAATTCAGTACAAAGACAATGCAAAGTGCTTTACATGATTAAAATATAGGAAATGAAACAGAATCAAAGCAAGAAGGGAAAATAAAATAAATTTATTATTTATTTTCATAAAATAGTGCAAAACTATAACGTCTTGACTGACTGGTTTGTTTGCTAATTAACTGGATTTCACTCCTATTTTGAGAAGTACTGCCTCCTTTTTCCTCTTTTGCAATTGTTTTTTACTGGAAGAAAGTAATTTCTTTAAAAGGAAAAAATCTTGAAAAACAGGCTTTCCAGCAACTAAATGAAAAAACAAAGTGAGCAAAAAAGAAGATGTCTTTAAGGGGGGTGTTGTAAGATCTAAAAGCAGTAGTTGGATGGGCAGCAGAACTGGATTTGTTTTTCTCCCATTTGAATAACAAAACCTTTTTCTGCCTGATCTGGCTGTTAGTCACACAGCACTGTGTATGTTTTTATTTTCAGTACTCAACATTTGCACACTACTTATTTATTTCTAAGTGTTTTAAGTAGAACGTCAAAATAAACTTTTAAATCTAAGTCATTAAACACTAATGGGAGGGTTACTTTCCTTTGGATACAGCTTAATGGGATCCATTATGCTTTCTTTCATTGGCCACCCTTAAAACACCCCCATTACTGCTTTCAAACACACAATTGATTGACCAGTAACTAAAACATTTATTTCTAGATTTGAAAGTCCAGGTGCCCCGATGTCTCCCATAGAAACAGCAAACAGCATTGCTGTTTACTAAAACCTTGTATGTCAGCAGAAGAGGTGGGATCATACCTCAGAGTATAATAAACTTGTGAGTTTTTACGAGCATTCCACAGAAACAAAGCAGGTCAGAAAAACAAGACGTCTTTTAAAACTAGCCACTGCTCGTAAACACTTAGGAGAGAAATTGCTTTTATTTATGGAAACCCGGGAGCGCCCAAAAAAAGTATGTTTGGTGAAAGACGATGTAAAGTGTAAAAAAATGCTTCTTCCCAACAGGTGTGACCGAAACGAAGAGAATTCTTGTGAAAGTGTGAATCGCTCCCCGCTGTGGCATTCGAGAACGGTGCTCTGAGCTACGGAAACGTTTCTGAAACGAAACAAGAAGAGAAAAATCTAAAGCATCCTCCTCAGCGTCCACCACCCACCTCTTCACTTCCCCCTTTATTCTTTCAAAACGCTTCCTCTTAAACTTCAAACACTGTTATTACAGCTTCTCAATGTTTATCAGAGACAACATAAAGATCCACTGTTGACAGGGGAGTTGGTGAGGCCACTTCCTCTTGGTCCACACTCTCCTATTAACTCTAATAGTCTATAAACACTAACCATTTATGTGATTTTGTAGGTCGACATTACCCAGCAGCACCTGCATTGTGGCCACTTTCCCATGGCATCACAAGAGGAGTGATCTCACAGGGCCACCCTCACTCCACTGACGTCTCTCTGCTTTCAGCCTTCCGTTTAGGGCCATTTGCAGGAGCTGGTCTAGGAGGAAGGCAGTGACACAGCCGGAGCTCCCACGTAGACATAACCAAACTAGAAAAAGAAAGCTGAAAGGAGTGACAAAAAAACTGCTTTGGGGGTAAAAATGTGTCAGTGGGGGACTTCTGTCATCAAAATCCAAAAGCATTAAAGAAGGAAACCACATTAGCTATAGACATCATCACTGCAAAGGAAGTCAAGATGCTGATGTGACCGCAGTGCTTCAAATAAAGCAGGGAAGTGGTTTAATGGATTTGCCATTCACAGATGTCATTTCTCTGAGTAATATAGGTCATAAGGTGACATAATTAATCTGTTTTGAAGGTTGTTGTTTTTTCTGTCTGAACTGATACCCTGCATCACATATGATTAAATGCAAACAAACATATACTTTATCATTTTTCTTTATAGCTTTACTCCTTTTTCTTTATTTACCATTAAACTTTTCCTATTGGTTCCTACTGATTCTTTACTGTTACTGATCCATGGGTGCATGCCTTGAACCCATTTCACATCTATTTTTGTTATCCAATATCACATATGATGTATTTATATTACTTTTAATGATTGTACCTGAAATTACAGATACTTCTTATTTCATTGCAGCAATTTGCCATACATTTGAAATAAAAAAAAACTCCCTACACTGCAAAAAATCTACATCTAGATAAGTCATTTTTTTCTTAAAATAAGTGCATTTGCTCTTGAATTGAGGAGGTAAAAGAGACATTCTGCCAATGGAACAAGACAATTTACACTTAAAATAAGAAAACACAATTGCATTGTCCTATTTCAAGTGCATATCATCTAATTATCTTATTTTAAGAGTAAAAAATACTCATTCCATTGGCAAACTATCTCATTTACTTACTCAAATTAAGAGTGAATATATTTAATTTAGGAAATTTTTACTTATTTCTAGATTGTTTTTGCAGTTTAATTATTTCCTGCTGGGCAAAACAGATGCTAAGGGAGCACAGGTTTGTAATATTTCAAAGCTCAACACATGCACAGCTAAATTAAGTGAAGGTATAAAGGTGTGTTTTATTATTTCTTTATTTTTTTTCCCTGTCCAGTAAACTGTGTGTCATGAGTTGCGAGGAAGCTGACTTCATTCAGTTTATCACCTCATCAGACTTAAGAGTTAATGCTGAAAAGCTTCCGGTAAACATCGGTCAGGATGTTTTTGAGCCCCTCATAACCACGAGGGAGTTCAAAACGGAAGTACAGCTCATGCAGAGGAAACCTGCCAAGTTATCCCAAAAATGAACTGCTCAAAGGCTTTGCAGTCATACCTGACAAATCTAGATGTTTTGGAACATTCCTACAAAGAATGAAAAAAAGTTACAATTGAAAACCTGCACAGGTTTTCCGTTGTACCATGACATCAGGAAAAAGTACTGAGCGTTGTTCAGCTGTTGGTCAGCATAAGGTTTAGCTGTGCAGCCTGTACTGCCTCAGTGGCTTCAAGAAGGTTATAACAATTTTACCCTTTATTTCAAGACAGATTTATTCAGATTTTACAAACAAAACTGAAACCAGATATTTACATCTAGTATCTTATTTTCTTACTGTTGTACGCATATTAATCCTGCTCAAAAGTTCTTCAGTGCTTCATGATGGCTGCTCCATAACACATTGTAGAATTTTGTCACATTTTGGTGGTATGATTAAGGAAAATATCGTTTCTACAAAAGCTTTACTTCATGATTGTTTATAAAATGTTGTTTAAATGTTCTCTCCTCCTGATATTTTGTTAAGTGCACCCATCCCTCCTGCAGCAACACCACAGCTAAATTACTAAAATATTTTAGTCTGAATGAGTTTAAGTCTGTACTTTGGCCTTTTGCTGGTGCTTTTAGTGTAATTGTTAGGACTCCAGTCTGTGTGGTCTGTGTTTTTGTGTGTTTGTCTTCCTTCCTCCACTAGACGGTGCCTGGTTCTGATTCTCCTCCTCACACACCTGCAAGGGGTTACCTCGTTAACGGAGTGCTCTCAAGCTGCTGACTGCCACTACCTCGACGCCAGAGTGTTTGCAAGTTTTGTTTTTGCCTCTTGGCAGGAAGTCATCCTGCAAACTGGATTTTTCGGACCATCTCTCCCTGGAAGGATCAACTGAGCTTCAAACTGAGCTTTTCCCCGAGGAATCGTTTGAGCTGCACACTGAGCAAGGGATTCATCTGCACAAAAGGTCCGTTCAAGTACCGCAGGAAATCTGAGTGGCAGTCAGTCTTTCTCCATTCATCTACAAGCAACTGCATTCTGGGTAACCCTGTCCGCCCTCCACCGTTTGAGACAAACAGCGGAACACATTTCTCACCTACTGGAGTCTAAGAGTCAACCTAACCTCTGGAAATGTGAGTCTGCCAACCTTTTCTCCTCTTTAAGTTCGAGAATTAATTCTCCCACTGAACCTGAACTAACCGCAGTGTCTTCCCCTCATCTTTCAGTTCCGATTGAGCAGTGTTCAGAGCAACACTGGAATCTCCACCAAAACTTCTCAATAAACCTGTTAAACGTTTCCCCCTGTCTCTCTGGATTGGTTTATCTGCATATGGGTCCGAGCTCTGGATAAAATCATGACAGCAATGGCTTCTTCCTTTCTGAGCGGCCTTTCAGCTCATGCCATTAAAGGACTTGCTGTACATTAGATAAAAGAAACTCACATTAGCTTTAACAAGGTGACCTCCTCTGCTTTAGTTATAGGGTCGATACCTGCATTTTTCCCCCTTCCTAAATACTATGATGGCTGGACCATCTCATGAACTATTTATTTTTTAATGGCATCTAAGCAAAAATCAGCTTGAGGTGCTTATTTAAGACTCATACATTACAGTTTTTTTACCTTTCAAAAACCTTTCAAAGTAAATTATATAGATATACACAATGAAATATTGCTGCTGGCACTAAAGGGTATTAATTAGTTACAAAACATAATTTTTTTTCCCCTTCCGAATAAGAAGGATTACTCTTGCTTTCAGTGTAAAACCGCCTCACCCCCTTCAAATCAGTGCAGTTAGAGTTGATTTCAGTTCTAACTAAAATCAGGTCAATGGAAATGTTTGGTCTCAATCATATGTTTGGTCACAAACCACAGTCTTGATGTGGAAATCAGGGGAGCTCCAATCTTACCAAGGTATAATGCTTCAAAGGGTTGGCTAACCTTGCAGATAGCCTGACTAATTTATTCGCCAATATTAGCCTATTATGGTTGCATCACTCTGTACAAATTTGAACAGTAAACGTATTAACACCGTGCTCAATATTTACCTGGTATTAACTCCTCACACAACTTCCTCTCCTTTGTAAAGTTAATGAGGATTCTAACATCTACAATAAATGTAAACGTTTGTTGGATTATTTTTTTGGCACATTCCATTCAGCATAATGTAATTATAAGAGTAAACTATTCTATGATCACCACAGGAGCTGTGACTGACCTGTTTAACATTGACACACCCTTAGTTCACACATGGAAAGAATGTGCGGATGATAAAAGCTGCTCATTTCACAGGTGATGAATTTTTATTGAAACTTCAAGGAAATGGATTCTTATCTCAATGAAATTTAGCCTATAAAGAGGCCCTATGTTCAGCTCTGATGGTTTTTAAGACAGAGAGGGGGACAGCATTAAGGTCAAAACGGGTTATCATATCAGAAGTACTCAGAGGCACTCTATAGGTGACTCACATTAAAATAAAATTCATTGATATATTCAAAGTTTTGCTAAAAAGATATAAAAGGAGTTTTGTTGATGTAATAACCAAAAAGGATTTTATGGAAACATGAATGCAAATATGACAAGTCTGATTGTGTTGTATTAGTTATTTTCTATATAAAACAACACAAAATAAGTCCTGAAAAGCAGAAGGAAAAATGATCAATGGGTTCCCATCTAACTTGAGGATTTTCTTCCAATATAGTTGGTGTCAAAATGAAAAGAAGATTTCTTTTAAACATCAATGACAGCTGTTGCCCTTCAACACATTTATAATGCTTGGGAAATCTTTTTATAACCTGTAAGCGCACCAATCCAAACCATTTAAAACTCTACTTTTTCTATATTGAATAATGTGCAACATTTTCCTTTTCCTCCAGTATTTACTATCCTCGTGAGACCATCCTGATCTCGCGAGCTTTCAAGGTTTCACTCGCAGATCAGTCTGGCTACTCTCTGTTAAAGAAAATTTGGAGCCGTTCACCAAACGAACGTCCAATCAGCGTTGGCTTTGAGGCGGGTTGAGGTGTGACGCAACGAGAAGCGCGACAGTTCAGTCTAAAGAACATGGCGGCTTCAG
Organism: Cyprinodon variegatus; assembly: GCF_000732505.1. Classification (NCBI taxonomy): domain Eukaryota; kingdom Metazoa; phylum Chordata; class Actinopteri; order Cyprinodontiformes; family Cyprinodontidae; genus Cyprinodon; species Cyprinodon variegatus. Next base: position 895,907 of record NW_015150461.1, on the reverse strand, counting down.
CCGATGAAACTAGCGTTAACGTGGCTATCGAGCAAGTTTTATCGGAATAACAGAGTATTTCTTCACTGAAAGAAGAGCAAAACACTGCTCTGGAGGCTTTTCTTAGAGGAAAAGATGTTTTTGCTCTTCTCCCGACTGGCTTGTGGTTGTGTTTTCGTTGTCGCTCTGTTAGTACGTCATATGCTTCTTTGATCTGATTGGTTTATTTTGCCCGTCTATCACCAACATAGGCCAATCAGCTAACCAGTATTTTCGTCCCTTCCCAAAATTACTTCAACGGAAGGTTTCCAGATGGATATGCGGAGCAAATCCATCTGGCGGAGTCAGGTTAAGTATTTACAGCATTTGGCTCATCTTTTCCATACGATCTCATTAAAATAAATTAAATCGTATATAACAGGACAAAACTAAAAGGGTTCTAGTGGCACTGATGCTTTAAAAGGCACTGCCAAATGATGAAAGTGACAGCATATCTCTTTAAGTGACCTATGTGTGTTTCTAGCAAATAAAGCCAGATGACAGCTAATACCACTAATTCCAGGCAATGGCCAGACATTTGTGTCTGTCCACCCGTCATCCTCAGCTTCCTTTGCTTCCCCTTATTTTTAGCTTACTAGGAAGATTATATATTCAGCCCCGTCAGCTAACTTCAGGCTGCAAAGTGGCATTTCAACAGAAAGTTTCTGAAAATAACTCAACTGACAGACAAGTGGAAGAAAACCATGTGTGTAATGGCGAGTCCAGCTGGAAAAAAAAAGGAAAACAATGAACAATCTGAGTGTTTGTGTAAGACCGGCCTTTTCTTGGGCGTGTAGGGTCAGTGGTGTATCGTCAGTGAGCTTGTAGACTTCAGTGGGTGTCTGCGTGTTGGTGTCCCGGTCTGGGTTTCCGTTTACGACTATGGAGTAATCAGCCAGGAGGAAGAGTCTGCTTAAGTGCAGACAGCGTATCTCCCTTTGCCTGAGGATCCACCCACTGTCACATACAAAAGCCCCCAGATTACATACACACACCCAGGCACACACACATCTTTGTTTTTTTGCTATGTCATTTAGAGTATAGAGGCAGCAATGTGTAGGGTTTAGATTGCAAACTGCAAAAAAAAAAAAAAAGGAAAAAGAAAATACCAGGAAGAAACTAATAAAACGTTTTGGAAAAAGAAAAGAGCAGCAATGAGAAAACATTGTTGGGCTGTTTTCTGTGGCATAAATAGACACAATGGTCTCGACAGAAGGGTTATTTTTAGAAAACTGAATGTCAAGATAACTACATCGAGAATGTGTAAGAAAAGAAAAAAATGTTGGAATGTGCAGGCGAGAACTGAAGAGGGGTAACGCGTATGTCAACAAATAAATAACTGAAGTTATCTTGATGTCATTAAAAGCTTTAATAAATCAGGAACTCTGCATTATAAATTTAAACCAATTCAGTAAGTTGAGGGTTGTGAAGGCTATAAAAATATGTTTGCCCCTAAAAATAGTGTAGTACTTTTCCATCCATCCATCCATCCATCCATCCATCCATCCATCCATCCATCCATCCATCCATCCATCCATCCATCCATCCATCCATCCATCTCTTCAGTTTCAGCTTCAGTAGGAAGGCCCAGACGTCCCTCTCCCCAGCAACTTGGACCAGCTCCTCCGTGGGAATCCCAAGGCGCTCCCAGGCCAGCCAAGAAACATAGTCCCTCCAGCGTGTCCTCGGCCTCCTCCTGGTGGGACGTGCCCGGAACACCTCACCAGGGAGACGTCCAGGAGGCATCCTAATCAGATTGGCCTAACCAACTCAACTGGCTCCTCTCGATGTGGAGGAGCAGCTGCTCTACCCTGAGTCCTCCCCAGATGACTGAGCTCCTTGCGCTATCTTTAAGGGAGAGCCCAGACACAGTACGGAGAAAACTCATTTCAGCCGCTTGGATCCGGGGACTCGTTCTTTCGGTCATCACCCAAAGCTCATGACCATAGATAAGAGTAAGAATGTAGATCGACCACTAAATCGAGAGCTTTGCTTTTTGGCTCAGCTCTCTCTTCACCACAATAGACCAGTACAGCGCATGCTTCACAGCAAAGGCTGCAACAATCCTCCTATCGATCTCCCGCTCCATCTTTTTACTTTTTCTTTACTTTTTCCAGAAAACAAAAATCTCACCCAGACATATAGCACCAGCACAATACAGTGAGCTACAACTCTGGTCTCAGAAGGAAACACATTAAACACGAAGACGTCTAAAAAATAAATGGTTTGATAATCACCATACTTACTGACCAACCTGGCTGCTAATATCAACCCAAGCAGATAAACATATTTTACTTGGTTTTATGAAGTTAAGCCTGCAAAAGAAGATAGAAGCTCCCTCAACTGTCTTTAATGCAAAGGAGCAGCAGCTTTACTTTAAGCCCCTCCAACATGGCCAAGCTCCTCACCCTAGATCAGAGGTGTTCAAGTCCAGTCCCCAAGAGCTACCATCCTCTAACTCTTACATGCGTCTCTTCTCTAACACACCTGAATCTAAAGGCTCAATCCTCACATTTAGCTCAGCAGAGGCATGGTAACGAGCCACTCATTTGATTCAGGTGTGCTAAAATGGGGTGCATCAAAAAGCTGCAGGTTAGTAGCTCTTAAGGACTGGACTTGAGCCCCCCTGCCCTAAATGATCCTTTCCAAGGGAGTGCCCGTCCACCCTGAAGAAGAAACCTTCATCTGTGATCCAGTTCATTTGGTCATTACCCAGATTTCATGACCATAAGTGAGGGCAGGAACATCAACCGAAATCAACAGCTTTGCTTCCAATCTATTGGGATGTCATTGTCACACCCTCAGGTAACTATTTGGTGCTAGTTGCATGTGGCATGTGAACATCACTTGCTGTCAGACTGTTAGCTAAAAAATGTTTCTTTTTTCCCCCAGCATTTTATTTTTTCATTTTACTGTTACAAGTACAGAGCAATGAAATGAACTCTCTGTATTTAACCCATCCACTTGGGGAGCAGTGGGCTGCCATTATGTGGGAGCAGTGTGGCGTTAAAGCTGTTTGCTCAGGGACCTAGAGTGGCAGTTTGTGGGAGTGGGGCTCGAACTCAGAACCTCTGGATTCCAAGCTCTATGGCCTAACGACTAAGCCCCCACTCTTGTTGTTCCCCTGCAAGGAAATCTTTAGTAAAAGGCAAAAGATTTACACGATCTGAAGAGAAACAAGAGTGCATTTATTAGTGCTACCGGTATATCTAAATCCACTTAAAATTGAAGTTATTGAAGTTTTTTTAAAGCAATATATAGTTCAAAGGAAAATTGTATTAACTATGAACCATTAAGAAAAGTCTAGCTCTCTGACTTCAGTTTTTTTTTAGACTTTGATCTCAAAAGATTTGACTTCTGTGTATAATAAGAACAATTTGTCAAATTTGACAATTCAAAACCATAAACTCCATAATATGAAGTAAGAACGATTTAATTAAATGTAAATAGAGGTGACATGGATTTACTGGATCTAATGTTATGGCTGAAAAACAATTTAGAAAATGTGAGTGATTACGTCTCTTTTTCAATACAACTCTCGGTATCTGCCAGTTTTATACTGTTTTTAACCGTGTAATAAAACTTTTATGGATAAACCAAAAGAATGCATCCCAAATGCCTGTTTAGGTGCTGGGATGGTAATAAGAGGTTAAAACAACTGACCCTGTGTGAAATCATTTCCGAAAGAAACTCAAACAAATTTGTCAAAACATTTCACAAATCACACAAACAAGAAAATAAAAATAAATTAAAATTCTAGTAATCCTAAGTAGAAGTTTCAAAGGATGATGGACTAAGTTTGAACTAAAAAAACATATTGATCATGTCTACAGTACAACTGTAGCACACATGCAGAAAAGCTTTCTTGCACTAACATCTGCGATCAATTACTCCCACCCAGTCCTCTATAGTATCCAGTAATGACTGTAAAGCACTACAGTCAGTTTTTATGATGTTGTTTTCCCTGCCTGGCATTGCTTTCAGTTACTATAGAGATGGACGGGGCAGACTGGCACTAATTCAGAGGATATAGTCAAGCTCATGTGTTACAGTTGGGCAAGAAACTTTGACCGTTGTAAACTTTGAGTTTCCTTTTATGTTTCCCTACATAAGGAGTCGCGCTGAGTTCTCTTTATCACACCAGCCTCTCACACTCACTCTTCCTGTCTGTTAGAGGAAAGCCGTGGTGGACAGTAGCCAATACTTACTCACTTTACAACAATCTCCCTCTCATTATTCCTAACTCCAACTGACATGGGTTCGTGGTGATCTAACGCTCTTAAACAAAGACTACTGATGTGGCAGCTTCACTTACTGGCAACCTTTTATTCTTACTGATGCGGGGTCTTTGTTGGCAGACAAGAGGGTGATGCTATACCCCACTATAAGCTGGATAACACAATTGTAATGTGGACAGAAGCAGAAGGACGTTAAGGTCAGTTGGACTGTGGCTACGTGGTTTACCAAACTCATTCTTCCCCCTGCTGCGTCAATAAAGCCTTTGCTGCACTGACGCATTGCCGCTCTATGGATTCGGAACTGAAAGCAAATATAGAAAAAAACATAACAACAGAAACACCAATAGAGCATTTTAGGAGGGACAGAGTTGTGTGGGCACACGGACGTTGGTCTTGATGCTATAATTAGTGCAAGGAAACTCCCATAGCGGCCTACGCACCTGCATTCCCAAGCCATCGCTCCCCTGAGAAAGAACCAAAGTAAGCTACGAAGGGAGATATAAATTACAAATGTGTGTGGGAGGAAATGCTGCAATTCCAGTGATGAGTAGACAAGTAGCCTCTTTTTGTTTCGCTACAGCAGAAACCTGAAACACCTATTTCAAAGATGTCAATCAGAGCAGCAGATTTGACTTTTACCCTCATAAATACAAACTGGTCCAGATATGCCGCAAGATAACGTCAACGTAATTGGCAAGCATGTCATTTGATAAACTGCTTTTGCTGGCTTTGTTTTGCTGTTGTCAGGGAACACCTCTGAATAGGTAGAGACAGATAAAAAAAAATCCAAAATAGTAAACAGGTTAAGTAATTAAGCTAGAAATAACCGATTCCAAGTATGACAGTGAACCATAAAACAATTCAGAAAGCTGATAACATACAACCTGCAGAGCATTGTGTTAGTTTGTATTACAAGGAGAGGCGATCCCTATTAGTTATGACATCTACAAGGGCGACAGTGGCGTCGGATGTAGGAGTTTGCCATGAAATCGAAGGTTTGACGGTTCAAGCCCCGGCTCCGACTTTAAGTGTTGTTGTGTCCTTGGGCAAGACGCTTCACCTGCATTGTGTACTGATGGTGGTCAGAGGGCCCGGTGGCGCCAGTGTACGGCAGCCCTGCTTCTGTCAGTGAGCCCCAGGGCAGCTGTGGCTAGAATGTTCTTAGCCACCAGTGTGTGCGTGAATGGGTGAATGACTGAATGTAATGTAAAGTGCTTTGGTCAAGTCTCCTGACTTGAAAAAAGGCGCTATATAAGTACAGTCCATTTACCATTTACAAATACATATTAGCAGACCTGTTCTGCACAACACATCATATAGCACCATATAGAGTGCAGTATCATCTGCATAAAGGCTAATGCTACCTTCACACCACAAGCAGCAGGAGCAACAAAAACGCACATGCTGCTTCATTTTTTATGCTTGTGCAAGTTTAGTTCTGAGGCGCAGCTGAAGCATCTAGGCTTTGAGTTTGAAAAACTTGTCTGATGCGTGTTTGGCGGAGCTAACCTATCCTTTCTTTGCCTGTAGCAATGGCAGCTATATTTACTGTGATCAGTGGGTAAAAAGTAGTTTTATTATGTTTTAAGTGAGAAAGTCCACCTTAAAACGTCATCTGTGCAGTTAGTTGATCAAGATTACAATCCTGTCTTCAAATATTATTTTGCTGTCGGAGCCCCTCAGACCCCCGTACACCGGCGGTGCGCTGTCACTAGGAACCCAGTTTAACAGCTACCTCTGACCTGGTCGCCTCTTCGTGGTTTTCCGCTACTGTTCGTGGCGGCTGGAATTAGATGTTAGCGCTTTTCACGTATGTAATCCAAACTGCAGGCATCAGAAAAATAAAAATGAACATATTTTGCTGGCAGGTTTCGACATTTTAAGTTAATTTAGGCATTAATGAAATGTTTCAGATGAGTGATCTTAGCGATCTGCATCAGCAGTGCTGTCTCCCTGCCAGCTGCCAGATCAGCTTCTCTGATTGGCGATCTGCATCCAGCAGCTGCAGCCTTCGCAGTGCATTGCGCGTCAGAAGCTCATGAAATGCTGCAGCAACAAAAGGTCCATGTGCTGCGGGACCTTTAAGCTATTAAGTTTGCATCTAAACTAGCTGCTTCTGCTGCCTCTGCTGCATGCGGTCTGAACGTAGCATTAGTTCTATGGTTAACTAATATCATTTATAATGCTTTTCCCCTTAGAGGCAGTGAGTCCTGAGAGGCAGTGACAGTATCTCTAATCCAACGCTGAACCTTTTAGTGAAAATCACTGTCACGCAAAAATAATCTGTCTTCATAATGCCAGTCCACTGACCACAGAACAGCGACAGGCACACCCCACTAATTGTTCTCACTGTTCAGCCGCAGCTAATTGACAGCATGTTGCTGAAGAGTAAAGTGTTGCTTCTTTATGTGTCACTTTAGAGCCTGAGTTATTCCTCTCTGGTGCTCGAATAAAGCATAAACACTACTTCCAGCTATTCCAGCTCATAGAAGAATGATCTGGGGATATCTATAAAAACAACAAGCGCTCCCACAGTGATGTGTCACATTCAGATGGAGGCCTAATTGTCCCCTGACAGAGCTTTGGAAGCCAAATTCCCAAAAGCCACATATGGAGAGAGGGGCTCAGGAAAGAAAGATATTTTTCACACTGAGGTGCAAAGCCATGACTCACACGAAGGGGCTGACTAATCATAATAAGCATCATTCTGCCGTCTCGACCTCTGCTGTGTGAACATGGACTCTTCATCCATTAATTTTAATACCACATATAAGATCACTCTTCGGTATGAGACAATATTGCTGTCGAATTAGCTTTGTCAGCATATGTATGCACTGAGCAGGCTAATTGTCGTGGTTTACAAATCAGCTCCATCTTTCAGGCAGTAATGGGGAAGATTATAGCGGAGCTTTTAACATGGCTGAGCCCGCTAAAATGGTCCACAGGGGACTTTTGCAAAGCCAGCTGTTGTGTGTGGCTTGTTGATAAAGACACGACAATCTGGCTTTCGAGATTAACTGCGTTGTAATGGGCAGAGATGAAAATTAGATGTCATCTCTCTGCCATTCCTCCCTAAGTGTGTGCGTGCTTGTGTGTGTTGGCAGATGGAGGTCAGGGGCGCGTCTGCCACAAGCTCAGCTCCCGCTCTGGGAGCGCCATCACCCATGATCTCATCCAAGGAAAAATCCCCTCTTCAGCCTTTCTCTGCTCCAGAAGCTGAGCACTCCTTCTGCATTCTTGCTCTCTGAACAGCTCCCACACTGTCCCAAGGCTGCGGCAAGAATGAGGCAACACAGAGTTTCAGTGAGGAGACCTTCAGAGTCAGGGAGCAGCAGAGGGAGAAGCTTTGCTGAGGTCACAGACCTCTAATAGTCCGTTAGCTGCTTAGGCGGGTTAGCAGGGAGTATAAATCTGTCAGAGAGATGAATGCAAATGAATAAGAAATTCACAGAGATTAAACCATGTGGCCGGGTTCAGATGATTTTAAGTCCATCATGTAACGACCAAAGGTCAGCACAACATCCTGAAAACCTACTATATACACTTTATCTTGTTTTAGAGAATTGCCATATCCTCTACAGTGTTGTTACTGAGAAGCAACGACGCATCACTGCAGATTTCTAAGGCTCTACCAATATAATAATAATAATGACGATCTGGAAAACATGCAAATATGATTAAGTTGAGAAAACAGTATTAATAATAATAAGCTGTTCATGTTTTCATGACTGTTTTTTTTTTTATTTCTACAAGTTTAACATCTCAGTTACTGAAATATACATCTTATGAGGGCATCAATGGCAGTTAGAGATCCTCTAAATATATCATAGGCATATATGTAAACTTGAGGATCTGGAAATGAGATAGCTCTGAGTAACTATTGCATCCCAGCATTCCTTTATATTTGCAATGCTGCATGCTTTAATATTGGGATGATGATCTCTAACAGAGACAATGGAGGCCCTACTAAAGATCCTTCTTGACACACAGACACACAAAAATAGCTTTGAATACTTTTTTAATGACATAATTAAGCACCAAGCAGCAACTGAACACACACTGAGTTTTCTATGGTCTAATTAAGGACAGCTAGTGGCCGCACACATTTAATAATCTAACAGGCAATCTTTGGTGTCTGGCTGTTTGTGGGCCGAATGACTGGGCTTCAAGCGTGCTAATGCATGTTTAAAAAAACAGATTGATTAAATATTTCTTGAGTCAGTTTTAGTAATTAATAATGCCAATGAGCAATAAGGAAGACATTTTGGAAAAGGTCCCTCAGGGTCTGACTTAACTTAAAAACATAATTAATTTTTAAAGGAAAAGCCATTTCTGATCAAAGCAGCATAAAGGGTGTGCTAAACTGTCCTAAAATATCTACCTGATCCACAAGAAACTGAGAAAATATTGTGTGGTTCCTGTTATATTAGTTAAATAATTTAGGCTTACAGAATGTGATAGAAACAAGTTAGCATATCATCATGCTTAAGCATGGTAGTGGAAGAGTGGTGGTCTGTAGCTCTTTTGCTCCTCCAAACCTGAGTAGATTGTTGTACAATAGTTAGAACCATGAATTTATTTCTTCAGCAGAGATCTTTCAGGGGAAGGTGTGATCATCTGTTTCTGTCTTTATTCTGACATCTACTTGATTTATCCAACAGAACAATGATCTGAAGCATACAGTCTTCATTACCTCCGACCATGCCATAGTAGGACCAAGTAAAGGGTGCTTAGAGTGTGCAGGTTTAATTTTGGATTTATTTGTAAAAATGAGGAAAAAAATATCTAACTAAACAGTGGAGACTGGTAAATTATGTTGCCTTGTAGCAAAAAGCTTTTTTAGTTTTAATCTCAGAGTTTTCATCTTCCCTGTGTGTTCCTCATCCTTCTGATCCTCGTCCTCCTCTTCCTTTCTTAGGTTTCTTTAGTCCAAAAGCAATAACTTAATTTTAACATCTTTAAAAAAGATTACTGCTTTTTTTAAATAACTTTTTTTATTATGCTTCAAAATACTTCAAATATCTCTTTTGGTCTTCGATCAGACCTGATGTGAAAATGACTGCTACAGAAGATCCTTTCTACCTACAAGCCTAGGCTGAGATGTGGAGCCACCAAGTCATCAATATCTCATGTATTTATTCTACCCAGCCACTGAACCAGGTGAGTCCAACCTGCACCATGGAATCACCCAGCCACTGAACCAGGTGAGTCCAACCTGCACCATTACATGGTTGTCAACCTGCACCGGACTCACCTGGATCAATGGCTGGGCAGAACAAATACATAACATAAAGATGTCTCGCTGAAACCACATCTCTAACCTCTGCCAACTACCAAGCACTATGATGGACGGAATTTAATTTACCATCAGGATTGATTAAAAGTTAATGAATTGAATATGCTCTGAGGGCTGCTCAGTGGCGCAGTGGTAGAACTGCTGCCTTGCAGCAAGAAGGTTCTGGGTACGATTCCTGGCCCAGCCCAGGGTCTTTCTGTTTCTGTTCTCCCTCAGTATGCGTGGGTTCTCTCCGGGTACACTGGCTATGACTGTAGGGTTAATTCTCTAAATTCTCCTTAGGTGTGAGTGTGAATGGTTGTTTGTCCTGTTTGTCTCTGTGTTGCCCTGCGATGGACTGGCGACCTACAGGTATAGTATTTCCTAAAAGCGTGTTAACGGCGGCTACGGAAACCGCGGCAGACCAACCCAGAAGAAAGTGCGCATTCACCTCGGCAAAGAACTCATGCTCTTCCTCAACACTGAAGTCCTCAGACATTTTTCTTTCTTTGCACAGGTAAACAGCACATTTCTTCTTCTACGCTTGCATTATTGGCAGAGCAGACGCTGAATGCGCACTTTCATCTGGTTTGGTCTGCCGGCTTCCGTAGCGTCATGAACGCTTGCTTGTGCGCGCTTTCAGGATATCCTATACACTACTGTTTATGCTCTAAAAACATTCTAAATGACTTTGTTTCGATTAAATTCTGGATGCTACCCACTCAGGACACTTGGAATACATTGGACGAGCAGTATGGAGGAATATTGACACGTTTTTTGTGGACTTTTATGGACCTTTCTGTCTCGGGCGCTGTGGACCTCCATTATTTGAATGTCAGCAGACAGCAAGAAGCCTCCCAGATCTCCAGATGCATTTGAGATATCAAAAAAGTACTCCAGAGTGTTGTTCAGCATAGGGGTGAGTAGAAAATGAAGGCTAATCATGTTTTGGGTGTACTATTCCTTTAAGCGTGTCTGAAACTGGAAGGATGGATGAATATGATCTGCTAGGATCCAATCCAACTCAATCTAGTCAAATCCAATCCAAATGTAATTGAAATGGATTGGATTAGATCAAATTGAAAGTAATAAAATGTGTTGACTTGAGCTGCATGGGAATGAATCGAATCAAATCAATTCAAATTGAGTTTAATCTAATCCCCTTGAATGAATTGAATTAAATCCAAGTAATACATTTGCACTAACTATTAAAAGATTGTAAATGATTCTCGACATCCCATTTTGTAAAAAAACTATGTATTGAAAAAAAATAGTTTCCAAAATGAATAATCCTGTAACACCCTTTCTTGTTTTAATATCTTTTAAAATTACACCTGTGTCATTTTCTGTAGGATCAAACTTCTTGGTTAAAAAGGAATATTTCTAAGTCTAAATATGCCTTCCTATTGATTAAATAGGCCCGCCTGCTGTCTTGAAAGATAAAAATAACTTAAATTAATGGATCAGCCTATTAGCATGAAAACCAATGATATTGCAATAGGAAAAGCAAGACATCAGATAAGCTTCCCGAAAAAAATAATTTTAATGTTATAGGGACTTGTGGGCAAGACAAGTAGGAAACACCTTTGACACAGTCATGGTTAAGGTATGAAGAGGTGTTTCTCCACCATTAAAATCCCTACACCTTTTGTTTTTTTTTTTTTTCCTTTAGAACTCTCAGAAACAAAGCACCCCAATAAGTATTTCTCAGAAGTGTTTGCCTTGGGGGTGAGGAACGGTGTCGAAGGGTAAAAAAGATACAAACATTGCAGAACCACAAAGGAAACATGATGAATAAGAGGCTGGAGCTCTTTGCTTGAGGTAACATGAGTCTGCTGCCTTCCTCTGACATCTGATGGCCCCTCCTTTGTCCTAAGCTGTGGCGTCAGCCAACTCAACCAGCCTGCACGCGTTTGGCTGATCCTCTAAAACCACCAGAATGCTCCTGCTTCTCCACACACATGTGCATACTGGGCGGATATGAGAGATTCTTTCTTTTTCTTTTTACACAAAGAACCACAGGCTATATTGTAAGTAGGGAAAACAGATGAGTCAGGCATGGAGTCAGTCATCACACCTTCCTGTGTACTTTATGGGATGCTGTTATTTAGGTTCTTTTCTTCAAAGTGAGTGTCTGCACTGCTGTCATTCCTCCTGTTTTCTTCTCCTTTGCCCCCTGATCACCTGCCAGCTTTCCCTTTTAAACCCAGCTTCAGTCCTTCGCTCCTCTCATTTTACCCAGTAGGTAACATGATGCAGCCGTCAGGCTCAGTAAGGCTTAAATAGACTCCAGTGAGAATTCAATAGTGTGACCATGATACGTAACATGTTAGGGTCTCTGGGGTTTTTCTGGTGTGAGTGAGCTTCCTCTCACAGAGAGGATCTTTGCTAGTGGCTGGGCTGACAACTCATCTCTATTTATTCACTGAATTGCTGATACCCAGTTGCTAGTACAGGGTCTAGTGAAGCCACCGGCCGCCATATTGGTACTCCCTAGTAAGACCGGACACAATGTAAACAATACGTGCACGGTCGCATCAAACAAAGATTATATTCTCATTTTCTTGGAAGCTTAAAATAAAGATAAATTAATCACTTGGACACACGCTTGCTGTTTCATAGCATAAGTAGATCACTGTAACTTATTCTCCTACATGCAAATTTTGCATGCATGTCTCCATATACTTTCATGTTGTGTCTGTGCATTAGCCTTTAAAAATGTTTGAGTTGCTTTTTTTTTCCGTCAATATAACATACAATACATTTCAGCACATGACTTTTTCAAATTAGAAATAGAACAAACACTACAAGAACGACAGAATCATCCTCTTCATAAAGAATTACTACATTAACATTTCACAGTGATTTACTTTCTATTTACTCTACTTTCTATTTTCTAACGTTAGACACAATGGCAATGGCTGACTCAGTCAATATCTTCGAGTCAGTCCGGGATAGGCAGACTAATGTTATGCTACATACTATACTATAGGATACTTCGGCGTATAGATGGATTTTCTGGTTTAATGCATCCACTGAGTAAAAATTAGCTGCGAAACGTCTTCCCAAAGCTGGCAAAGTGCTTGTTTTTGCAGCCAAACGCCACACATGTAGGCATTGTTATGGAGTGACTCCGTGGGAGTGGGGAGTACCATTATGGCGGCCAGTGCCCTCACTTTTTTCAGGCTATCAGCAATCCATTGAATACATAGAGATCAGTGGGGCTGACCCATGTTGCTGCACAACTAAGAACTTCTTTGGAACTGGCTGGAATACATGGTATTCCAGCCAAAGAAGAACATCATTCTTGTTGAAATGTGTCTTCTTGTTAATCTCTTTTATTGTGGATTCTGTTATTGTTCCAGACAACCTGTGAACCCCAGTTTGCCTCTGATCTTCATACAAAAGGTCTCACCTGTGTGCAGCAGTTCTCAATCGTCATCACCTGCCCGTCCGCTTTCCAGCACGTCGTCTCTTAGAAGTACCAACACTCTTGGTTCTCACTCACATTCTCCTGGAGCTCTGGGGTACAGTCTGCAAAGCCCACTGAATCAAACCCCTACTAATCCATGCTAAATCCTCTTCATCCCTAAAACCAACAGAAAATGAAACTGACTTCCTGCTTCTCCGTTTCCAGATTCTTGTTGCTTTTGTAAATAAAATGTTAAAATTCACTGGTTCTCTCCGTGATTCTTCATGTGAATCAAAAAACTACAAACCCACATGACATAACAAGTGTCTGCTCAGCAAGGGGACATAAGAAGACATAAGAAGATCTGTTGGCATCATAGGCTCAGCTGCTATTGATTTTGGGAGAAGTGAAGATGCTTTTTCAGCAACGGCAACAGCAGCAACACAGTGATCTGAAAGGCAAGGAGATTTAGTCTAAACCTAGCGTCTGTGGCGTACTTTTATCAAAGTGGTAGAAATAACATTTCAAAAGTCATTTGTGGGAACCCTCTTTGGCATCCCATTTAAACAACATACTAAATATGCTGAAGTAGATGCAAAAGATGCATGAGTTACATGATTTCTGTGCCTAAACTTAAAGTTTAATCCTATTTTTAATTCTATGTTCCCTATGTGCCCTCTGTTCTCACATTAGAAGCAATGCAGAAACCTGTACACACCTTTGCTTACCTGTTTTTTAAAACCCATATGCTAAAGTCCTTTGTTATCTGGACTTAAAATCACAGTCTACAGGATAAAAAAGATATCCTCCACTTCCTCCACTACCATCAATTCTGATCTGTTGAGTAAAGGCCCTGAACATCCAATGTTTCTACTGTTACTACCGATTCACCGAGCACCAACCAGCTATAAATGATAGCTTAAGAAGCACCATAAAATACTTTTAGTCCTTTTAAAGTTTATTCCTGAAAGTGCAGTGGATTAATTAGATCTTTCCTGAATTAAAATCAGATACTTTCATAAAATTGTAAATAACTCAAAGGCAAGGCAAGGCAAGGCAAATTTATTTGTATAGCACAATTCAGTACAAAGAAAATGCAAAGTGCTTTACATGATTAAAATATAGGAAAATAAAACAGAATCAAAGCAAGTAGGAAAATAAATAAATAAATAAATAAGTAAAATAAAACAAAAAAATGCTGGGAAAAAAAAGAATATAAAAAAATGGACTAAAGAAAATAAAAAAGTTGAATGATGTTTTAACATCTCAAAGAACATTTGAGATAAACTGTAACTTTAAAGCTCAGAAAAAAAGTTATAAGAGATCTTTACCTGACTGTAAAACCATATTCAAGCGCTACAAAAAAGGATGTCTATCAAGTAAACATGGAGACTGGAAACATGCAGCAGCAGAGCAAAAAAAAATTAAAAAAATAAAAATAATGAACAACTATTTTGAGATAAAAACATCCTGCAACAAAATCAAATATAAAAAGAGGACAACCCCTCAACCAAGCAACGAATGTCAAAAACCGCACAAGTTGTGACAATTTAAAGGCTTACATAAAGTCATGGACTATACATTTCAGCCCTATATTTGACTAAAGTGGGCATGAATTTAAACAAATCTTTCAATTATGTTTAACATTATATGTTGAAAGATTGAGAAAGAAGTTATTTTCTAAAAAAAACACATCAATAATATTCTTTCGTCTTTAGAAGAAATAAGACCTTCCTTATCTTGAGGATTTTAGCACCAAAAAATTAATTATATTGTGACATAGCAGCAAAAAACAAAAAAAAATCTATATTTCGTAAATCTTCCAGGCAATCAGTACAGATGTAAATAATTGTTGTTTTTTTTAGAAGATAAATAGCATCCACAGACTGATCAAGTTATAAGAATGAGCCTGAAAAAAAAGTGTTTTTAATTCAGAAAATAATTGTGTAGGAGGGTAAAGATGTTTCACCTTAACTAGAGCTTCATTTTGATTCAGTTGAGCAGCTGCTTTGGTTTCTCGTAGGTTATCATTGCCATACCGCCTTTTCAGGTGTAAAGAAGCGAAGGAAGAGAAGACAGGAAAAGGATAAGGATGTGAGGAGGGCCGGAATAAGGAAAATGAGGGGCTGATTCACAGGAAAAGGAGGGCAAAGGCCAGAAGGAGGAAGACGGAGGGCTATAATAGGTAGCGACAGAGTTCTCTGACACATTAATCTCTTTCTATATCTAACATGAGTGAAGACAAGTCAGCACCCTCTTAAGTAGAAGTTCTCACCTTGACTCAATCTCCATCCTTCTCTCCTCGTCTCTCTCTCCATCCTCTCTTGTTACCCTCATGACCTCTCGCTCTTTCTGTTCGCCCCACCCCGTCTGCCTTTGTTGTAAACGTGGTTGCACAGATGGCGCACCACACGCTCATCCATCGTAGCTTCTCAGTGTCATGCAACCATGTCTGTGTTTCTGTCACCACCTCATCAATCAAGCCTGAGTGGTGTGCTGACGTAAACGGTCACTAAGGCCGATCATACTTCATGGCACATCTTACGAACTCTGTTTCACTCTGCTGGAATAATAAACTGTATTATTGTGCATCTCAGGCTGATTCTGGGTTATGCTCATTTGTAGATTTCAGGTAATAACGCACTCCAGTTTATAAGATCCGGTAAGAGCATGATTGTATTTGCAACTGCCGGTGTGCGCACTTCCATCTCGGTGTGGAAACTACCCATTGTTGCTCCTCAGCGGGGCAGGAAGCACCTTTCACAACAAACGCGCCCTCCTTACACTGGTGCAATCTATTACAGCTGCTACTGCTACCTGTCCACTGCAATATTTTGCCTCAATATCAATCCATCACTTTACTAATGGATTTAAAGAGACATACCTTGAATAAACATTTTAAATATATATATATAATCTTTCTTTATATATAGTGGCCTATTATACAAAAGCAGAACTGGGCCAAGACCAATATGACCCTGTTAATTCCCAAAGGCATCTTGCTCACAACAAATGTATCTCCTTCCAATCAATTTTGGACTACCTTTGAGGAAATGCCTTCAAAGCTGTGAAAATATTCTTTCTAACTCTCTTTAGGAATGCTAGGAAACATCCAGAAGGTGAGGGGAAAAAACATGTACTGAGACTCATAGGAGCCAACCCTGCAAGGGTAAATGGTACACTGTGCTGGGCTTGATTTCCTGGCTCTGTGCCACCAGTCCTGCTAGGAAGACTGGGCAGTGAACTCCCAGTTTTTCTCCCTGTGTTCTGGCTCTTCTGCGGCCGTCAGCCCCGGGAATAGCTGCTATGCGAGCATGACTCCACAGCACTATTTCTGTGCACTCGGCTACTTGACATTGAGAGGCCAGGATTAGGTGGCTTCACTACTGTAAAATGCATGTGTGACTTGTAAATACATACATAGATTGGATTTAGAAACACATTTTGTTTCTTGTGCAAAGTCAAAAAATTAATAATGACAATTTATTTTGTTTCATTTAGTTTGATAAACCAGCAAACAGTAATACTATACTTTTAAATAACAAGGAAAATGAAGCATGTTTTTTAAAACACCTTTCAAAATAAAAAAAAAAAAATCAAATGTGTGCTGTGCATATGTTTTTAACCCCCTTTACTTTGATGTGCATGAATGAAATCCTTTGCAGCCAAAGGCCTTCAGAAGTTTTTGATCAGTAAAGAGTCTGTGGCTTTTTTGTCATTTGATCCATACAGCTGCTCTGAAGGCCTCTGAGGTCCCAGATCAAGGTCACCAGAACTTTAAATCAGTGTGTTTTTTGGTCATTTGATTTGCTTTTGGAAAAAAAAAGAAAGAAAAACCAGTGGCTGTTTGATTTTTGTTTTGGAATACAAACATTTAATTCAGAATAC
This sequence comes from Cyprinodon variegatus, assembly GCF_000732505.1. NCBI lineage: Eukaryota > Metazoa > Chordata > Actinopteri > Cyprinodontiformes > Cyprinodontidae > Cyprinodon > Cyprinodon variegatus. The sequence continues at coordinate 879,076 of NW_015150461.1, read as the reverse complement.
AAAGCTGTTTTTGTTCTGTCAAGAAGAGACGAGCAAAACATTAAAGATAATTTTAAGGTTTGTCTTCCATTTCAATTTACAAAAAAGGAAATTACTTTAAAACAGAAATGGAAAATCATCAATTTGTTCATGCTATTTCACGCTATTTCAGACATATGCGTTTCAGCTCAGGCTCTTCTTCAGATTCATTTGCAAATCACCATGCATTTAAATAAAAGAACAATCCAGCAAAAATCAAATCAACAAATCATTTATTCACAAATAAAGCCACCTAAAAACTTATTTTACAGTATTCACATGAAGAATTACAGCACCGAATTTGACAGAGTGATGTTGTTGATATAGCCCTCAAAAAGATGAATAAAATTATTTGGTAAAACAGGGCCAGTCATCCAAAGAAATCTCAGCAAGGATATAGAAGGTAGGTGAAGGAGCTAGAACATTTATAATTGAACTTTATTAATCTCCCATTGGAGAAATTTACCTCTGCATTTAACCCATCCCCTTGTGGAGCAGTGGACTACCATTGTATGGCGCCAGGGGAGCAATCAGGGGTTAAGGGTCTTGCTCAGGGACCCAGAGTGCAGGCTTCGGGGATCACGCCAGGTACTTAAGACCTTCTCAGAGTACAAGCGCACCACTCTAACCACTAGGCCAACACTCCCCTAGTTTTTTTCCACAAGAAACGTGAGATTTTGCAATGAAAATATATTAAATAGTCTGAACTTAGGGCACTGTCATGCCAGCTGACAAAAAGCACAACAAAAACAGCAAACAGAACCGCTTTCGTTCACTTCCATAAACAAAACAAATCTTCAGGCAGACCTGCAGGAGGCAATCGATCATTTGCATTTTGCATCATCACCAGCAAAGCACTACAACCAGCTTCCTGTCAAGGGGAGGAACTTCCTGTTAAACGGCCATCTTGAACACCAGTTCAATACATGCTGTGGAGGACAAAGGAGGAAAGTTTGTTGAGAGCGAAAGTTTGAGGAAACAAGCCAAACCAAGAAAACTAAAATCCCTCAGTTCACCGTCAAACGCAACTGGTAGGAGATTTGACTTTCTTGAATTACTCACCTGTTGTTGTGGAAGTGGAAAGAATTAACTTCTGCTTAACCATGTGCACATGTAAAATGTTTGTCACAGTTTGCATCTGACTTAGTTTATTTTAATGTTAGTGGCTTTCAGTGAATTATTTTCACTTAATTTGTTTGCCTAGGTTGAAATCAGAAGTTTATGTCAAGCTTGACGATGCAGCTTATCGTTTAAATTAGTGACTCAAACCAGTCCAATTGTTTGGAACAGCAAACCTGATGGCTTTATTGGATTTATGCTTTTGTTTGACACTCCCTTATTTGCATATCTTATTTACTTAAGTTAAATGTTAAACAAGATATTTGTTAATGTGAGATTAATGCTAAAACTTAAAGGTTTATTGGCACTTATGCTGACTTAATGCAAAGGCATTGCTAGTTTGGTTGCATTCAAAGTTAGTTGTAATTGGTGATAAATTAGTACTTTATTGATCTTTATTGTTACATTTGAATGATTTGTGTTTGTTTAAACTTGAAATAACGCAAATCTCCTGTTACTCTTCTGTTCAAGGTTTTCAACCTGAATGACTGACTGACCCCTTCACCAATCAAATCAAGAAAACAAATTTCAATAATAACAAAAAGGGGAAATCCTTGTTCTGAGTTGTTCCTTGCTGACTGGGCTCTTTCAAGTGGAGCATTACTGAGGGGAAAAAATCAAAATCACAACAAAAACTTGAAAGGCACTTTATGAAGATGGAGGACTCCAAAGCTTTTTCACACCACATGGATGCTTGCTTTACTATGTCAGAACAACCCTGACAGAACAATCAGGCCCTCTGACAACCAAACGTAGGCAAGGCAGGGGAGTGTTTCCCCTAAACACCTGTGATGGTTAGAGCAGAGGCTTGAACCAACAACCCACCACTTCCTCAAACCTCTACCCCCTGAGCGATTTGATTGCAATATCTCCTTACATTTTTTGCAGAATATCCTCTTCCTCTTGTGGTTCTGCTCCCTGTCAAATTTGAGTCTCTTGTGAAATAAGTGACCACAAACAAAACAGGCATTTTTTTTTCATTTCTGTTTTAAAGTAGCCTAATTTCATTTTTTGTTAAGTAGAAAACGAAACTCAAACTATTTCCTAAATTTCATTGATACCTATTTGACACTGAAAAAAGAGAAATTATTCGTATTTCAAATAGAATTTTAGTGTGTTAAAACAAAAATTAAGCAGCCCCATTTTTGTTTGTTTAATTTATTTTAAAAGGAAAACCAAATGACCAAAAGATAAACACTAAGCGTAAAGATATGGCAGCTGATAAACTATGGAAAAACATACTGAAGTTAAACACAACCCTTAAAGATAAACTGGTGCAGACCTAAACAGAGTGGAAGTTCACCTCTCAGTAGGATGATGTGTGTTTTCCATTTTCATTGACTATTATTTTCCATTATAATCCCACAAAATAATACACATTTTGCACCTTCCTACATAACCTTCTCATTGAGTGTTTCCATTCTCCTTAGGAACTTTTGTTATCCAGCATTTTCTGGTTTCTGTTGATTTTAGTTAATGCATTTTTGTCCGTTTTTTGTCATGTTGTACTTCATGATAATTGTGTTCTGGAATATTTGAGGGAGTTTAGTATGTTTTCTCCTTCTGTCTGTCAGGTTAAGCTAATTTTGACCCTCATACTGTGGGCGGAAAGCCATACCTAACACAGAGGCTGGAAACAAATGATATGAACTGTTTTGGAGCAAAAATGGACAGCTTGGAAATACATCCAGGCCAATACAACAAATAAACAGTAAGTAATCAAATTTGAGAAATAATTCACTGCAAAAAAACAAATCTAAATTTGTAATTTTTTTTCTTCAAAAATTTACACAAGTAGAGCAACTCAGGTTGCTGCCTTACCTCGTGGCAGATCCATGTCATAGTCTCCTGACATTTCCTCCTCGGCCTCATCATCGTAGTAGTATTCGTCATCATACTCCTCTTCCTTGCCTTCCTGGCCGTGCTGTACTGTTGTGGCACCTGTGTGCCGCTCCTCCTCCACTCTGTTGTCCATAAGGTTGAAGACAGACGTGTGCCGCTGCCTCTCGCCTTCGTACCTGTCCACGGCAGCCCCACTGGCCACTTTGGACACAAGCGCAAGTGCAATTTACAAAATGCACTTATTTGAAGAAAAAAAAATGGCACTTGTTAAGGCAGAAAAAACAAGTGCATTGTCTTATTTTATGTGCATATTATCTAATTATCTTATTTCGAGTTAAAAACATTAATTCCATTTGCAAATCATCTTATTTAACTAATTAAATTAAGAGTAAATACAATTATTTAAGACATTTGTACTATTTCTAGATTCTTTTTGCAGTGTTTCCACGAAAATCCGGCTGAATCCTGGAATCAAGTTTTGCAAAAACTAATGGGCAATTATTTCCATCACCTGCAAAGCTTACAGAGAAATATTGCAAAGATTTTCAGCAGGAATAGCACAGGTTTGTCTACATTAGGGTATTAGGATACAGAGGTTCACCACACTGGAAAAACGATCTAGAAATATATAAAAATGTCTTAAATTAAGTGTATTTACCCTTAATTTGAGTAGGTAAATTAAATGATCTGCCAATGGAATGAATATTTTTACTCTTAAAATAGGATAATTAGATAAATGCACTTGAAATAAGACCACACGATTGTATTTTCTTAATTTAAATGTAAATTTAAGAACAAATGCATTTATTTTAAGAAAAAATTACTTGTCTAGATTTTGATTTTTTCCAGTGCACACTTTAAAGTTTTATTTGTTGGACCTTTTTGGTCAACTTCACAGTTATACTGTACGCTGTTTTCTCTTGGTTCATTAGATAAACCCTGAAAAATGTGTAGATGCTATAACCCTGAAGGACTAAAATCATATAAATTAAATGTTTTTTTGTTTTTTTTGCTATTTCTTCCTGAAAAGAAACAAAGATTTCTATTTTTTAGTTTCTCAACAGATGTTATGATGAAAGCCAGTGCATTTTGAAACAGATACCACACCCTTGGTCAGGCTGAAAATCTGCTTTTTAACCACCATCAACCACATTTATCATATCTTGTTTGCTCCTTAAATATAAAAAGCATAAAGTCAAACTAAAAAACAGAATTGAGGGGCATCAGCTGGTAAACATGTATGTTTTAAAGTGGATTTATGCCTTTAATGGTTTTGGTTTTAACCACATATAGTCAGAGTTGAGGCATTCCCACTCACACACCAAATTAACACACATACACAGAACTGGTGTAACAACATCCGTGTAGGAGTTAATTCAAGGGATGACTAAACTCAGGCTGGGTTTGAGTCCAGCTGGGGCTTTTTATCATCGCTACCTCTGTAAAAAACCTGCGTGCAGGCAAGCATGACAGCCGCTATGGCTGCCGGTACTTGCCCTTCATGGTCTCTCTGAACCTCTTTGACGCTCTTGTGCCTCCTGATGTTACACCGCCTGTCCCTTTGAACACAACAGCTGTTTGCTTGTGTGAGTAATAAAGTACGTGAGGCTGCAGTGTGACGTTCTGGTAGCCGAGTATCAGGTGTTCTCTGGTTTACACTTCTTCACATCTGCTACTCAAAATGTTTGCTTTCTCAAGCTCCCACACAGTGGGCTGCTTTTTATTTGGAGAATTTTATTTAATCAAGGCAGGACATAGAAAAAAAGCAACAAAAAAAGGTCAAATAAATTGCTATTAGAACCACACAGAGAGCCATCCAACATAGATATTCATTTTTTAGACCCAGTCTCAGCTTATGTGTTTAAAATGTTATAATTTAAAAATATAAATATTATAAAAAGCTATTTAAACTTAGTTAAATTTGACACATACACATATAGAATCGATCAAGAAGATTATCGGCAGAGAAGAATAAAAGTGCAGGTCATTCTAAGCTGTGCCGGCGTGTTTTTAGTGTTTGCAGATTTGTCTTTTTTAAGCCTCAGTTTCACCTTGAATGTAAAAACTTTCAAATTAAAAGTAAATGGAAGAAAACTAATCAAACCGTTAATTAAAAAGAGGTCTACCCAAATTTGATTGTGTAACATATTGAGTTTCAGCCCTTCATAGCTCTATTTTTATTTTACTCTGGATTCTACAGTGATGCCTCTTCACTGGCATTGAAAATGTTCATATGAGTGGGATATAAAACGGTCTAAGTGGGAATTAACAGCCTGCAATATCAAAGGACATTGTTGTTATATTTGGCACTGTTTTTGTCCAGTCGAACAATGACCGTGTGAAGTTACAGTGGCTGAGCCCACCGGCTATATCAATCCACCACATCAACAGTGACTCAGCGTTGCAGACCCGCTCTGCCAAATAAAGTGAACCTTTGAACCTCTAATTACTTTCACAGCTCCATAAATGTTGAGTTGTTGCAGGTTTTTGTGCATTTTGGAGAACATTTTTATCAAAACATAGTGAGGCTACGTCATTTTCCCTGTTCTTTGCACCCTTTGCGTTGACATTTCAGGAGATGATGGCAATAAAAGAGCAGTGGGCCTAGATTAAATCTGTGTGGTACACCCATTTTACAGTAAAAAAAAAAAAAAGAGTTTCATAATGTGAATTCTAATTCACGATGAGATTTTTTTTAACTATACGTAGAAGAGCCGTTAATTTACGTTAAGCTTGGTCCAGCATTACAATGCTGTGAAAATGTTTGCCTGCTTACAGCAGTGTTGTGGTCAAGACCAGCTAACCCGAGACCAAGACAAGACCAAGACCAGAGTGTATTGAGACAGAGACAAGACCAAGACTTTTAGGGTCCGAGACCAAGTCAAGACCAAGACCAGCGCCAGTATGTGACAATAAAATGTGAAACATGATCAAAATCACTAAAATTGATCTGAAAGACTCACATTCACATTAAAAACACCTAGATATTTAACACACAGAACTGGAATAAACATAAACATCTTTTAAGTAATAAGTTGGACGTAGTCCCCACTGTCTCTGTTAGTGAAGCACTGCAGAACTTACATTGCGCTGTATGCTTTTTTCTCAATGTTGCTTTACAAATATATTCTTTGTGATTTAAATAGCCGAATTTTATATCGATGATTTGGCCGACATCTTATCCCGTTCTCAGACAACCACTTGTGACTTTCAATCGAGGTGCTGCAGCCCGCGCAAACAAAAAAAAAACAAAAAAAACATGCATTTACCAATGGGTTTGAATCCAAGCATCCAATAAAAAGAAGGATCTTAAAGAAACTGATAATATTCTGACGATCAGCGTTATTTCCACAGTTGTGGTCTTGACCGGTCTTGAAATAAAATGCAGAGTCCTTAGCGCCCGAGACCGAGACAAGACCGAGACCAAATGCGGTCAAGTCCGAGACGAGACCGAGACCATCAAAAACTGGTCTTGAGACCGGTCTAGAGACCAAGACCGATCTCGAGTACTACAACACTGGCTTACAGATCTTCCCCATTGTAAGATATACATAACCAACATTATAGGGAGTTTGAATATAATGAATGAATTTGTATTTCCATTGCTTAGTGCTGATATTAGAATGTGTTTAATCAGCTGAAACATTAAATTAAGACCAGAAAAGAACAACAAAGGCAGAGGGAGAAGAGAGGAAGATAACATTCATTTAAAGGCATTTTTAAACAGCTTTTCAGTTCTATCACGTTAGCAAACCGCCATCATTTCCAATTAAAAATCTGATTTCACTTTTTTTTAACTGCTGTGTAAATGAGTCTATATTTAAATCTGGATATGGTGGATAGGATTCTGATTGGTCTACAGTGTCACGCTGAGGTATGATCAGCAGACTTTGGAACCAGAGATAAAAAGTCTGCTTTAAAGAGCCTCCCTATTAAAAGAAAGAAACATTCTATTATAATGACCAAGATTGATCTCTTACTGAAACTTATGATGCAATCAACACGTTTGACGAAGCAGTTTTAAGCAAGGAAAGCAAACATTATAGAATATATTTAATTTTACAATTATATAGCCATCCTCAGATTACCAAAACTAGCTTTATGACTTCATATATAAACTAAAAATATTTGCCTTTTAAATGCAGCAGGACATAGGAGGTCAGGATACAGGTGCCGTGGCTAATAAAGGTTGCAAATACGTCACAGGGAGAGGAAATCAAAATATTATGTTTACTATAATTACACCAGAAAAGAGGAAACTGATGGTATCTGTGTAGAGCCATTAATAAGTGGACCAAGTCAGGAAGTTGAAGACAGAGAGAAAATAAAGTTGGCCCTGCTAAAGAGATTAATGGAAGTGCGTGAAACATCTGGGTCCTTTTTGTCAGGTGAGAGCAGCTAAAAATGATGACTAAACACCAATGTTTCTAGTTTATAAGCCTTTTTAATGATCAGAACTAAAGAAGTGCTTAATGTAAAAGGTCAAATGTCTTAAAGACGCCAAATTATTCCAAATACTGTTCTATTTAAACACCCAGGATTGTCACGTCCTGAATTGAAAATCCAGACCAACATAATGAAACATAATGAAGCAGAAGCTCTCGATAATAGTAATATCCTTTTATTTTGCAGTGAACAAATCAATCACAAATCACTTCAAAATTTGTGGATCATGATTTGAAAGGGTCGAACACTTTAATTCACATTTTCTCTTTGACAGCTTGACACTTTCTCCTCCAATAAGACAAAAAACAACATCTAAACTTTTTTTCATACTGGACTCTGTTCTCATTGTTTTAAAAGAAAAGAAGCTAGCCCATTCAAAAAGTTGGTGCAGAGGTCTTAAAAAAAATAAAAAACCTTTACTGACCTGTTTTTAAGAAACCAAAGATTTATTTTCTGGCCTTATGATTCCTGAGCCTGCAGGATAAAGACGGGTGAGGGAAAGGTGCACCCCCTAATCTTTAACTCTTATGTGCCATTCATCAAAGGCCCAAAACCCTTCTAGATCTATTGGTTTCCCTGCCTAATAATCCAGCCCACCTGGTATGAGATGGAAGCTTCCAGAATGCCGTTCACACCATAACAAAATAAACAGAATTTTCTTTTTAAATTAAAAAATAAACATTTATTTGGTGTTTGTTACCTGTACTTCTTTGGATCACTTATTTATGGGTTTATCTTAAATAAAGCTGAATAAATGGAGAAGAAAAAAAATAAAAATCTGATTCAATCAAAGAGCTCTTGCGATTTTCTTTTTCTGTTGTTTTTATAAATATTGTTCAATAGCAAATATAAAAAGAATTGTAACATTAGAATTTTAAAAACTACTAGAGGGAATACAATCCCTATAAATACATTTAAATAAATAAATTAAACTTATAAATATAACGTTTACTGTACAGAAAAAGAGATTTGCAGGAAAATACAAAATCTTCTCTCATGAGAGAAATAGAGTCCAGATTTAGCTATACTTGCTGTTTTAACATTTTTTCAGCTCCACTCGAAAAGGTTTTTCTTTTCACACAGTCAAGAAGCAGAGCAGAGTCTAAACATCATCCCTCCTTTTTCTTTACTTCCTGCCGATTCCATCCTTATTGGCCGTTAAGTAATTTGCTTCCCAGTGGAAGCCTTCTACTCTCCTGGACGACTGCGGGGACGCCGATCGAGTCGGCCGCAGTCGATCTGAAACTGAACGTCCCTCTGAGCGCGTTTCTCATCTCCACGTACGTTCATCCTTCTTCCTGGAACTCCTGTCGCAGTACACTTCTGTTTTTTTTTTTCCAGTTGAGGTAGAATTTTTGCATTCATGACTGAAATGGCAAAAGAAATTCATTGGGTTAATGAAGCGTAAAGAGGCTGGTAGTTAAAGTATAATTCTAAGTTCAATTCTCACCACTTACCTCCATTTGTGTTTTCAGTTGCTGGACGCAAGACCTAACTTGACCTTTTCCTCACTCTCTACATCATACGCTCCACGCTTGTGAAATCTAAAAAAAAAAAGGGGGGGGATTAGTTCAAATATTTCACTTCTTGATTCTTCTTGAAGGCATACGATGTAGGTTATTTTACTTACCTCAGCATTAATAGCAAGCCAATGATGGTGAGGCAGACGGACGAAAGCACCACAGCAATCACCGCCAAGGCCGTGGTTCTGCTGTAGCCCTCTGGGGTATGCGAAGGCAGCGTAAAAAGCTGGCACCTCTCACCAGAGTAATCTGGTTCGCAGCTACAAACAAACCAAAGCATCGATCAGATGACATTGTTCAATGTTATTTCTGTAGACGATATCCAAGTAATGGCAGACGTTTGGTACTTACATACAGGACGGGGCACGGAGTTCCCTGAGGTACTGGCAGGTGCCGTGAATGCAGAAGTCCTTGTACTTTTTCAGGCAGGGATTCCTCTTCTTTCCTTTGCCTTTCCCCTTCTTTCTCCCCTTTCCCTTTCTTTGTGTTGTTTCTTTGTTTTCGGTCTCCAGTAAAGATGAAGGGTCTTTGGGTTTACTTGACATCGCGACTAAACCAAAAAAGAAAAAAGAAACAATGAGTAAAGTCCAGTTTTTTGAAGATTATCCAGCTCTTATTCTTCTAGACTAAGACTTTTGACGGTAAGACTTGAGCTTTTCACACTGATATTCCCTTCTCAAATTAAGCAAAGCGCCAATACTTTTCTTGACTGCCAATTTACTCCTCTCATACGGACTAAATCTGAGGCGTTTACCTCACTTCAAACAAGCAAGTCCACACAAAATACATTTCTATACGGCTGTTTGGGACTAGACGCAGGTGTACTGAGAAAGTTCTCAGGGTATTGATCTCTCAGTAGTGCCTGAGGACTTTACAGTGATTAGGGAGGGTACTCTAAGAAGACTTCCACCGTAACAGAGCAAATATGGCTATACTAATGGAAGTTGAGAGATTGTCTACACTGTTTGTTGAGCTGCTTTCATGATAAGGGCTGATTTCTTTGGTCCACTCAAATGTCGGTAACTTTTGTGATTAAAAACAAAAGAATAAGAAGATATACTACAGGTTTTGCTAATATAACTCAGGTTGCTGCCTTACCTCGTGGCAGATCCATGTCATAGTCTCCAGACATTTCCTCCTCGGCCTCATCATCGTAGTAGTATTCGTCATCATACTCGTCTTCCTGGCCTTCCTGGCCGTGCTGTACTGTTGTGGCACCTGTGTGCCGCTCCTCCTCCACTCTGTTGTCCCTGGTGGTTTCCATAAGGTTGAAGACAGACGTGTGCCGCTGCCTCTCGCCTTCGTACCTGTCCACGGCAGCCCCACTGGCCAGTCTGGACATAACTTGAAAGAGAAGGGGAAAAATACTGGGATTTAATGAAAAGAAATTAACAAAAAAAGTATAAAACAGAAGATGAGGCCTTCAAGGGAAAAATTCCATGAACTGAAACTCTACCTAGAGGGAACTCGCTGGGCAAGTTTAGACATGTCGCACTCAGGGAAGCCTCAGGTGGGAGTAGCAGGGGAGGATTTTATATTTAAAAAAAACACTACTGTTCCATGTTTGGTAATGAGTAAATTGACTTATTGGGCTTTGATCCAGAGACTACAGCAGATGGTTAATATTTATGTAGTTTGGGATTTAAATGTAGTTTTATGTAAGACCCAAACATTCACACCCCCAAATTGCATAGATATACTCTTAGCTAATGACATGGTAAGAATATGGGTTAAAAATAAATGTATCTTGTTACATAAAGCTTGCTCTAAAATAGAAAGATGACCCCATTAGCTCCAGAACAGTCTGATACATACGTGGAAAACAATTTAAGTTTTAATTTCACGTTAAAATATTAAGATTTGATTCAGGGATTTGATTAAAAACTGTCAACTCATGTAAAATATGAGAGCAAAAGAAAAATAGATGCTAAACCTGTTCCATTTGGACAAAGCAAATAAAATAAATAAAAACCCTCCATAGGAGCTGTCTGAACACTTACCCAGACTGTGAACAAGCAGCAGCGCAACGGGGAAAATCCTCATGGTGTCCAATCTTTTAAAAACAGCAGCCAGCTTAGATATAAAGTAAAGCAGCAACAGGTTGTATTCCAGTAAATATCCTCTCTTCTCCAACTTTTTTCCCGTCTGGATGTCTTGTCTTTCCTTTCTCTTTTTTTTATTTTTTATTTTTAGATTTATTCCGCCTAGAGAGCTTAGACGTCCAGAGCTGCTCTGCTGTCCCAACTGTGGAGAGGCTGCGCTTTTACGCACTGCTGTAATAAGCACTGCTGACCACGCCCCTTCCCTCCTCCTACTGGAGACAGGAAACATGCGGTGTGTGTGTGGAAGGTGGTGTGGTATGGGATATCTATCTATCTATCTATCTATCTATCTATCTAT
>NW_015150461.1:844708-865598 GCF_000732505.1 Cyprinodon variegatus | reverse complement strand
GGTCCCTATGTCCTCCAGCAGTCTAAGCCTATAGCAGCATAACTATAGAGATAGCTCAGGATAACCTGAGCCCCCCTAACTATAAGCTTTATCAAAAAGGAAAGTTTTAAACAGATTTTTATATAGCTTTGCATGTGCGAATTGATTTTATAAACATTTAAATTGAACCTGCGACTACTAATTTTGTTTCTGAAAATGTGACAGTTCCTTTTTAAGGGCCTTTTGGGAACCTGAAGAAAGGAGATTGTTTACTCAAGTTAGACTTGTGATACTCACAAGAATTTGACTAAAGCAAAAGTAAAAATTACAGTAAAGTAACACTGCTTCTGAAATAATTTTTTCATTCTAAAAGCGATTTAAGTAAATGTAGCTGAGTAAATATAACTAAATACCTAACCGCCTCTGCCTATGATATATCATATAAAGCTGTGTTCTTCAATGCAAGTTCAGGGATAATAAAATCTGTTCCATTTAGTTCAATAACTTCGCTTAAATTTAAAACATATTGTAATCGGTTACTTTTAGTTGTTCCCTTTAAATCTCCAAACCATAACTGAATAAACTGTGTCCAGTCTGGTTCATACTCCAATTCGGTAGGTGGCGGTAATGCGCAACCTTTGCTTTTTACCGACCGCAAAGAAAAAGAAGAAGAGAAGAAGAAGAAGCAGGAGAAGAAGAAGAAAAAGAAGAAGTCATAACTACCAACTCATAAACCGCTTTCTATAATTACAGTCATAATTCTCTTGTTCCGCGCCGTGTTTATACGTTTTTATAAAACGAGGCTTCGTATCTTTACATCATTTCTATCATATATCATGTTATTTTTAAGAAGAATGCCATGAACCAATGGAAAAAGGGTTCATTTCTTACGGGGCGCATGATTGAGCTAATCTGGTCACGTGGAAGTGAAGGGCGGAGGAGGAGGGGTGGGGAGCAAACATGGCCGACCAAACATTGGAAGTAAACACAGCTGTCAAGGATCATGTAGAAAAAACAGAGCATGAGGAGCCAGAAGTTTCGAGTCTTCCGACGAACGAAGAGCCCTGTGACAGACAGGGTCGGGACTCTCCAGAGGAGCCGCATCCGGCCGCTGCAGAGAGCAACTGGTCGGCTCCGATCCTGTCTCTGGCTCGGAAGGCCACGGAGACGATCAGCATCGGGATGAGCTTCGCCGCTGCCCCGAGAAAAGCCTCTCAGGATTCTGCTGTGAGTTCTCCAGGCGAGAAGGAGGCTGAGAATAATCGGAGGAGCTTCTCAGAAACGCTTCCCGGTAAGCTGCAACTGTTTCCCACTTTATTCAACCCAACTAAGTTTCTTCCAACTTGCAAAAACCAAGCGTGTTACTTCCTCTTTAGTTTCTGTCAGCTGTCAGACACATGACTGTAACCATGGAATGGAGTTAAATATCTGATTATAAGCAGTCATCTCACTGTGTTTGTGTTTTTATGGAGAAGTAGCGCCTGTTTTGCTGATGTAGCTTCTTTATGTATGTATTTATTTCCCAGTTGTGCCTCTCAAAGACCCCATGGCGATAGAGAGATCCAACCTCCTCAGTATGATGAAGTTAAGCATCAAAGTTTTGATCCAGTCCTCCCTGAGCCTGGGCAGAACCCTGGACTCTGAGTATCCTCCTCTCCAGCAGTTTTTCCTGGTCCTTGAACACTGCCTCAAACATGGTCTTAAAGGTGAGCTTTCTGCTAGATAGGAGCGGACATTTCTGTCTCCTTGAACCCCAGTCGGCCTCAGCAGATGGCCGCTCACACCGAGCCTGGTTCTGCTGGAGGTTTCTTCTGTTAAAAGGGAGTTTTTCCTCTCCACTGTCGCTACAAGCATGCTTAGTGTGAGGGATTGTTTTCCAGTCAATGAGTCGGTGCAATCAACTGGTTTTCCTTTTATAGAAAACTTTGAATCAATTTGACTTTATGAAAGGTGAACTGTAAAGTGCCTTGAGATGGCATGTGTTGTGAATTGACACTATAGAAATAAATTGAATTGAATTTGTTTTCTGTAATGACAGAGTTAGTCAGCATGACTGACTTTTATATTTTCTGTTCTTTCAGCCAAGAAATCCTTCATTGGACAGAACAAGTCCATATGGGGACCTCTGGAGCTAGTTGAAAAGTTGTGTCCAGAGTCTGCCAACATTAGTACAAGTGCCAGAGACCTGCCTGGTATCAGGTATGTTGTCCCGGTTCCTACACAGAATGGAAAAGTACGGAATTTGTGTACTTTTAGGACTGGATAAATATAAAAAAAAGGGAAAAGTGATGTAAAATATGCAGGAACCCTCCATGTAAAAAACCCTTCAGTCTGTATGATTATGTACATTTTCTGCTACTTTACTGCAGAACGGGCTTAGGAAGAGCGCGTGCCTGGCTGCATTTGGCGCTAATGCAGAAAAAAGTAGCAGACTACTTGAAAGCCCTGCTGGACCACAAAGACCTCCTGAGGTTGGTGGATTCAATCAGTAAGAATTTACCCTGCAGCAAGAAAACGTCACTCATGTAAATTTAGTTTTTTTCCATTCCAGAGTAACTTTGCTTGTTTCTCAGATTTTATTTTTAAACGTATGTCACATTAAATTTTTCTTTTTGTCTTTTATTTCATCAAATTTTTAATTTTTCCAAGTTGTTGTTTGCATTTTTTATTCCATATTTTTTCACATTTATTTTTATTTTGAAATTTTCACAATTTTGTAAGTTTTTTATTTTTTTTCTAAAAATGTTTTTATAGATTTTGTATTTTCATTTTTTCCAGATAAAGGTTTATGAATTGCATTTTTTCAAATTGTGTTTTCCAGATTACCTTCTTTTTACTGTCCTCTGGAAAGAGGAATATTTCTATTGGTTTGCATGAAAGACTATTTTTTATTGATCAAAGTGCACATAAAAAATTAGAAAATAAAAAAGTCTGTTTCAAAAAAAAAAGAAAATATAATAAATTTTAAAAAAAGTAAAAGAAAATGCAAATCTTTGGGGAAAAACTTAAAAGAATAAAATCAGGGGGAAAAGAGCAAAGTTCTTCTTTTTTTTTTTTTATTGCTTTCAAAGTTAATTTCTGGATTGCTTTCTCTTTTTTTTTTTTTTTTTGATTCGGCAAATGTAATCTTTGCTTGAAGCAATCTTGTAACAAATACCCCCCCTTCCCCTCTCTTTACTTGTGGATTTTTTTTGTAAAGAGAGTAATAATTTAATTTTGTTCCTTCATGTGTGCATTTTAACCCCCCAGTGAGTTTTATGACTCTGGAGCTCTAATGCTGGAGGAGGAAGGAGCAGTGATGGGGGGGCTGCTCGTTGGCCTCAACGTCATAGATGCTAACCTCTGTATTAAAGGGGAGGATCTTGATTCTCAGGTCAGTAATCCAGAAAAAAGCAGCTTTAAATCTAGTTTCTGTTTGAACATTTAGCTGATAATTACCTTTCCTCTCACATTAAGGTGGCGGTCATTGATTTTTCCCTCTACCTGAAGGATCCTACAAGCAGCGAGACCCCAAAAGAGTTGGTGGATTCAAATTGCTTCTGACCTAAACAAATATCTTAAGTGTTTATTGAATGCTCTAAAGTTGTTTTTTTTCCTCTCAGCGATGCAAAGATGACAGCCATACTAGACCAGAAGCACTACATCGAAGAACTGAATCGGCACTTGACCGGCACCGTCACCGACCTGCAGGCGAAGATGGACTCTTTAGAGAAGACCAACAACAAGCTCGTCGAGGAGGTTTGCAGACTATAAAACAACAAGAGCCCTGTTTTAATCTTCACCAACTAAATAGAGTAAATGGTTTCTCCGTAGCTGACTGCAGCAACGGACAGAATCAACTCTCTGCAGGAGGAGCAGCAGCAGCTCAGACAGGAGAACGACTCCATCTTGCTGACGAGCCAGAAAAAGGAAGAGGTTCGGAAGTACTTTAAAACTACCAGAATCAAAAAAGAAAAGAAAGAAAGCTAAAGGAATAAACCATGATTTTATGTTTTCAGGCAGCACTTCAGGATAGCCAGGTGGAGCTGGAGACGTACAGACAGACTCGCCAAGGTTTGGATGAGATGTACAACATGGTGTGGAAACAGTACAAAGAAGAGAAGCGGATTCGCCAGGTTTGTTTCTGATGAGCTGCTGCAAACGAACCAAACATGTTCATAGAGCTAGGAACAATAATATACATTTCTTTTTGTTTTAAAGTTCAGGGTGACAGACCAAAACAAGTTACTGCACAAATGATAAGTGAAACTAAAATAAGACAAACCTTTAACTGAAAATTGTGGAGTGATGGTTGGTACACCTGACCTGCAGTTCTAGAAACGTTCCGGCTACAGTGGTGTAAAAAAAGCATTTGCCTCTTTGAAAGACATTGAAAACAACTCATTTAAATTACAGTGAAAAGAAACACAAATAAACACTAAAATGCAATCGTTTCAACTGTTTTAATGCTATTCATTCATCAGTATTATGCAAAAAGTAGAATTGTGCTTGGTTGATGTATTTCTGAGTAATCTTCATGAGTTCTGCTGCCTGAGTAAAATCCCCTTCCTTTCTGGTGAAAACAAGAGCCCCCTTTAGGAATCACCTACCTGCAAACAAACACCCCTCTCTCCCATCAGAGGGGTAATTAAAACCCGGGTCACAACGTTTGCGACGACTTTTTAAACTTCGATCCGTTTTTTTTCTCCTACCTCACACTGACTGCGTATAGAGAGGCTCCTACTATGCAGAGCAGATCCAGATGTCCAGATTTTTTTAATATACTTTTTTTTATTCTGTCTCTGTGTCCCACAAACTGTAACACTGACTTAAATTTGGGAAATATTATAAAAAGGTATGGCTGCAAAGCAAAGCCCAACTTCATGACCAGACTGCTGTGCAGCATCTCAAACCAGAACAGATGGAGGATTTTAAAAGGCTTATATTAAAAATATAATGGGAACTATTTTTTTTTTTTTATCACTGTCTTTTTATTGAATTTTCCTTTTATACATACAGTTTGTAAATACAAAGAATATATAATTATCCAACAAAGATAGATACAGTAAAAACAATCCCTACAAAAAAAGAAAAAAAAATCCCATTCAGCCCACCCAGGTCACAACCAAGAGGTCAGCGCACTACTTTCCTACCCCTGACTGAGACAGAACACATTTTATTGAATCTTTTTTCTAAATTTTCTTTTTATTTATTTATTTATTTAGTTTTGTTTTTCATAAAGAGGGAAGAGTGATAAGTCAAGCTTACCTGCTCTATTTGCCCCTCATTGTTTTGTTTTATATGAGGCTCAATGAGGATCACCATTTTACTACAGCTGTTTTCTGTCCTCCTGAGTTTTTTTCCCTTGAGGAGAGTGGCTAGCTGCACTTTCCTGCACTGTCCCTCATTGTTTTTGTGAGGCTCAAAGAAGATCACTACTTTATCCGTTTTCTGTCTTCCTGAACTCCTATCATGGATAAATCTTTTTTATTTTTTTTTTATTTTACAGAGCAATTATACAGCCATACATCAATGGTACATAACACAAATGTTGACAATATAAAGTCTTCCATAAAATGAACATCTTAGCTCGATATCTTATGATCTCAGCCTCACATTTGTAGGCTCATCATCCTAAAACCCTAAAATAAGGATACACTTTGGGCGGAATAGCTAAACATCATATGCCAAGAGACAAACTTGTTGAGCTTATTTACATCAGCATAGCTTCTGCTGGCCCCCAGCGCAGGCCAAAAGTGGTTTTTTGAAGTCTTAATGAGTAGGTTATCTTTTCCGTTTTATACAATTCCCTTACTTTTTGTACCCATAAATCATAGGAAGGAGGCTCCAACAGCATCCACCTGATTGTAATGCCTCATCTCAAAAGTTTTGAAGTTTGGGGAAAGAAAGTTTGCTGTATTAAAAACCCACCAATGTTGCCGAAATTATTGCAATTCTGTCAAAATGAATGGGCCGACATTGGAAAAGACTTAGTTAAAGCTATTGCTGCTAACGCTAGTCCTGGGAAATTGCTTTTTCACACAGGGCACAAAGAAAGTCATTCAAAAAAGGAAGAATTTTGCGTTGGCTTGTGCTGTATTTGAATACTATTTGATTTTATTTGCTGTTCTGAAACATTTAAGTGCACCAAACCTGCAAAAAAAGGGAAAGAAATCAGGAAGAGGCAGAAACTTTTTCCCTTTGATGTTTCCCTGACAGCTTTGCACAATTTAAGGCAAGGCAAATTTATTTCTATAGCACAATTCAGTACAAAGACAATGCAAAGTGCTTTACATGATTAAAATATAGGAAAATAAAACAGAATCAAAGCAAGTAGGGAAAAATAATAAAATAAAGAATGCAGAAACATTTGACTGGAAGATGAAGACAAGGTTCTTTAAGACACCCTTAGTGATCTCTAAATTTGTAGATAACCCAGCTGCGATGTACTGCTGGAGAAAATGTGGAGGGATTGGCGACCACCTACACATATTCTAGGATTGCCCAATGATGCTTCCTTACTGGAGGGGGGTAAAGAGTGAGATAGACAGGGTTCTGGGTACTGACTTGCCGTTCACTCCGAGACAGTTTCTTTTGGACCTAAATCCTGAGGACAAGTACTCCAGAGATCAAAAGTATTTACTACATATTCTACTGATGACTGCTATAAAAATGGTAATGATTAAATGGAGGAATGCACTGCCTCCTACGGATGCACAGTGGAAGCAGAAAGTGAAGGAAGTATATGGAATGGAGGCTTTAACTGCCCAATTACAACTGAAGTTTGATGTTTTTGTAAAGAGATGGTTACCTATAGAGAGATGCATTTCCAATTGAACTGAATCCCACAGACAGTTATAATGTATTAACTGTCCATCTTTCTAGTTTATCTGTCCATTTTACATTCTGTATCAGTCAGCTCCATGGATGATGGATTTTCTTTTACTTGCTCTCCGTCATGCACTGTTACATAATCTCTATGTGCCAAGGAATGTTTAGCAATGTGTGTTCTTGTTCATGTTTGTTTAAAAAGCAAATAAACATAAAGTAAAAAAAAAAAAAGAATGCAGAAACAAAAAATAATATAAAAAAAAAAGTTGGACTAAAGAAAATAAAAAAGTTGAACTAATGATGTATTAGTTGAACTGTTTAACTAGAACAGTCGAAGGCAATCCTAAACAAATGTGTTTTTAGTCTTGATTTAAAGGAACTCAGGCTTTCTGCACTTTTACAGTTTTCTAGAAGTTTGTTCCATATAAGCAGAGCATAGAAACTAAATGCTGCTTCTCCATTTAAGACCTAAATTGCATCTTTGAGCTGGCAAGTTTCTCAGTTGGATTTAGGTATGAAATGCGAATGAACTATTCAAACATGAATCTGTGTTAAACTCCTTTGTTCTTGAAGGTAAACGTCTGTTTAGAGAATCAGGTCTTTGCAACCTCGCATAGATTTTATACATTTTAGTCCTCTGTTAACTCAATCTTTTATTAAATCAATCTCGGAAAATAAAGGAAAAACCCCATAGCATGATGCTGCCTCAACCGTGTTTCCCCTCTATAAGGGTGTGTGTAGGTCAATCACATGGACACTCTTACAAGGCGCTCTACTCACATATTCTAGAAAAGAGAAAATGTATTTGACTTTACTTTCTGTTCTCATTTTATGTGATTGGAAGGAGTTGGAGCGTGAACTTGAGCTCCAGGTGGGCCTAAAGAAAGAGATGGAAGTGGCCATGAAGCTACTAGAGAAAGACATTAACGACAAACAGGACACGCTGGCGGCGTTACGGCTCCAGCTCGACCAGGTCAAGACTCTTAACCTGCAGATGTTCCACAAAGCGCAGGTAGGAACAGAGGAGCCTAATGTGTTTCATAACAACCACACTGTACATACTGGCTTCATGTTAACTGGGTTGTCTCCTAGGACTCGGAGCGACAAGCAGAGAAGAAGCAGGCGGAGGCGGTGCAGCTGGAACAGAGGATAAACGACATGGAGAAAACCATGGTGGAACTGGAGCGGCGGTGTGCATTAACACATGCAGGATTTGCCCCTGTTCTGTATTAAAACATTCGCTTAATTAGTCCTCTTGACTTTTCAGACTGCAGAAATCGGAGCAGGAGCGCAGGCAAACCGACCAGTCGGATAAAGACATGAGAGTGGAGCTGGAAGGGAAAGTTGACACGTTCGAGAAACAGTTGACGGATTTGGACAAATTAAGGTAAACTCAAACAGAAGACGGTTATAAGATTTCTACAGCACCATGAAATAATAAAAAAAAAAACCTATTGCAAACTAAGAAAACGTCCAAACAGGTTAATAGAACATTAAAGCTAATAAGTAATGATTTTAAAGGGAAATGCATCTCTTTTCTACACAGAACGGGTTTAGAAAGTGAGCTTCGCTCAGAGAGAGAGCAGAGGCAGAGTTTGCAGAAGGCTCTGCAACGGGAACAGGACAACAGCGTTGAACTGCGCACCCAGCTGCAGCAGCTCCAGGGCCTCAGCACGGTCAGTTCACCTCACACACAGGTAGAAATATCAAGTTCAATAATGCCAGTAAATAAAAAAAATCCAACTTACTTTAAAAATGTCCAGTGTCTCAATAGCTAACTGCTAATAGGTTTGGTCTCTTGACAATTTCACATACAATCAGTAAAAATCGATTCAGAAAAATAAAATTGCAACCCTGTAAGAGGGAAAATGCTGTTATTAGGCATATAAATGGAAGTGGAAGCAAAAGGTGTGCAGAAGCATCAGGATTGAGAAATTGTGAGAGCTACTCTCCTGTTTCACCATTCTACTCTCTTCTGTTTCACCATTGCTAGTCTCACACATGTACCAAGTTCCAATGATACCCCCTGAATTAAAAATCAGAATATAAATATATTTAGAGTTTTTTCTTTTTCTATAATATTGTTGTTGTGAAACAGAATAGCATGTGGGCGTGGTTTCAGTGGACAACCACCCAGTGTCTCATGCTTTTTTCCCCTTACTTTTGAGACTTAATTTTATGTAATTGTTTTTTTTTAATCATTTAAGTTTGGATGGGTGATTAATAGAGCTCATTTATACTTTACATGGTCTTTATTAAATATTCTAAGCTAAAATCCCTTTATTTCTAACGTACACCTGAAATGATAAGAAGCATCTTAGCTATGCTAAAGAGAAAAAGGAAGAGGTGTACTTGGAAGTTGAAGTCATGTTTTCAGATGAGGTCAATTCTGCTTTATATTTAGGAAGTTTAGAAAAGTATTCATTTATAAGATGGGATTCTACTTTTAATTGAATAACTGAAACCAGCTTGGTTTTAAGATGTACCTGTTCACACATAAGCTTGATTTAAAAGTATTTGATTTTCACATATAGGCTACAAAATAGAAGTCTCCCAAAAACCTGAGTGCTTTGCTACGGAAGAGGATTAGGGCCACTGGAAAAAAAAAGTTAACTGAAATTTTATTTCAATTTAGTATGGGAAAGAAGTCAGAATTCTGACTTTTTTTCTCGGAATTCTGACTTTAATCTCAGAATTTTTGATCTTAATGTAGATGGGCACCATGAAGGAAGAGACGTGGGAGCACTCAGCTTCACTGACAAAGATGTGAGTTGTTTGAGGTGGCCAGTGACACATTGGTGGAAAATGACGGAATTAGGCAACTTTTTACGTTCCCGAGGGGTCCCCTCATTAATAGAGGAGCAGAAGGTCATTAAAACAAGAGAGCTAGTCTCTAAAACAGACATGGATATGGCTTGATTCTAACATGTTTGTTATCTGTCAGAATTCTGAGATTAAACTCGGAATTCTGAGATTAAATTCAGAATTCCTAGAATAAATAAATAAATAAACTAGAATAAAATTAAAAAATCAATTAACTTTTTTTTCAGTGGCCCTAATCCTCCTCCGTACTTTGCTTTTTAATGAAGGTTGCATTTATACTTTGTGGACACTCTGGGGATCGACCTGGGTACTTAAGACCTTCTCAGCACAAAAGCACACTGCTTTAACCCACTAGGCCCACACTCCCCTCCTAATATGAAATTATTTAAACTTTTTTTTTATTTGTTGCTTCTCTTGCAGGAGCTGCAGGATTTAAAGAAAGAGAAAAAGCAGCTGCAGCAGAGGTGTGAACAGCAGGAGCAGACACTCCAGGAGATGGGCTTACATCTTAGCCAGTTAGTAGCAGCAGCTGAGTGGGCAGAGCCCACTCCCACCCATTAACAGCAAAGCTTCCTGCTTAATGGAACATATTTAATTCTGTTCTCTATACTCACTCAGGTCTAAACTGAAGATGGAGGATTTTAAGGAGGTCAATAAGGCCCTGAAGGTAAATATTAATAATTTGATTAAAAAATACTTCAAAATGTTGTTGTTTTAACAAAAACTGCAGGATTTTTTAAAACTGAAAATAAAAACGTTTGATCCCACCTTTGCAGGGCCATGCATGGATGAAAGACGATGAAGCTACACACTGCAAACAATGTCAAAAGGAGTTCTCCATTTCACGTAGAAAGGTTAGTTTATTTTACACTCCTATCTTTTGTTATCTAGCGTGGCAGATCTCTTACTCTACTTAACATCTGTGCAGCATCACTGCAGAAACTGCGGCGACATCTACTGCAACAGCTGCTCGAGCAACGAGCTAGCCTTACCGTCCTACCCTCGGCCTGTGAGAGTGTGCGACGTGTGTCACACGCTCTTGTTGCAGAGAAGCTCCTCCACAGGCTCCTGACAGAAAAACGCTGCACAGACTTCTTCTAACCACTAATGTTAGGGGACTAATAAGAGGGTTTGGTGTTTAGTGTTTGTTGGTCAACCTGAAATTCAGGTGCCACGTTTGTAACCAAGATGACCATGTGGACTAAAACTGATTTATACACTTTACTAGCAGAGAATAAACACTGGGCTAGCTGTTGGATACTAAACATTAACCCTGAGATGCACCATTGTCCCCTAAATTGCAGACCAATTACAAATGCTTTAGTTTTTTTTAGGTTTATTAAATGTTTTCATCATTAATTTGGATAACATTTAAATTTGCTGTTGGAATCAAAGTTGTTTCTTTAAGCCAAGAACTTGATCTTTGCATCTCTAATAATCTCACATAACATAACTGGATGTATGTCACACTGATAAAGACTGTTAGGCTTTCTGCTTATTTCTAACTTCAGCGGCCTTGTTGCTGGATGCAGGTTTATGTAAAGTAATTGTTAAATCTTAAATAATCACACTATTTAAGAATGTATTTAATGATTTTGTAGATCATGTCAACTTCTACTAAACCTGTTTATAAAACCAGGGATTGATTGACTTTTTTAAATAAATTAATAAAACTTGTCTTTCCAGCGCTTATGTCATTGTGGTATTTCAGACTACTTTATTCACTTTGTGCACAGAAAATACAAATAGCATTCAAAGCTGTAAAAACCTCCATGGTAGCAGATTTTAGGTTCATTTGCCATCCGGTAGCCCTCTTCAAGGAAAAAAAAAAAAGTAAGAACAGTCATAACATCAAGAAACAGAACCCCTGCGCACCTTGAAGTCAAACATACATTTCAACTGAAACACTGAACCAGCAAAATGAGGTCAAACATCCAAAAAAATACAAGTTTTGTTTTTTTTCTGCTCATGCACTCAAGAGTCGTCCACCAGCATGGGAAGAGTTAACCTTCAGAAACGGGCCGGTGTTTGGAGAAAACATCAAACTTCAGGACAGTGGAAAATTAAACATGTGGGGGGGTTTTGTAATGAGTTGGGTCTGAGAGGAATGGGGAAGACAACACTTCGGTTACATTTCTTGTGACAAACAAATCTCGCATCTCTCTGTAAATCACCGGCTTAAAAAAAATATAAACCCCCTCCCCTCCATATTTTCAGAGAAAACAACCTCACCTCATCAGCCTATGTTTAACAAAGTGAGACATTTTCCAGTCTTTTTCAGCAAAATGCTGAGTTAAAAACATCAAATTAAGGGTTGAGAGTGAGAAAAAAAAAAAAAAAACTACATTCCCCATCCCCCACCAAGTCCATTCATCGAGCCTCTGCTTCCGCCTCCACCACCGCCATAGTAACTGCTTCCCATCCCGCCCTGGTTACCTAACAAGAGAGAGAATAGACACCATAGGACCCAAGGGTTCACTTTAAACAGTCATGCACGGTAAAATGCGCTACATCTGTTATGAGGGACACCAGAAGGTTTTCCCTTAAACGTGTGTATTAAACCATTAACGTTTATAAAAGGAATTAACTTGTTTTTTTTGTCTAATAGGCATCAGATGCTGTTTTATGTAGTAAGAGATTATCTAATTCATAGCACAGCAGGCTTTTATTTTATATAAGTTATATTTTATATAATTTTATTTAGTAGATGCATTTCATTATTATTTTAACCAACAGCCAAAATTCATTTCATGCATTTTTGCTTAAAATTTAGCTAAATTATTTTTTTCTCAGCATAAGCAGCTGCTTATTTAAGAAAAAAGGGAATAACAAACATCAGGGAAGTGTTGCTTTTGATAATTTGTTAATAAACACAGTAATCAAATATTTCACATTTTTAAGCTACATAAAACAGGTGTGACTTATAAACTCAGAAATAAAGGGTTTAATCAAATATGAAAGTAAAAAAAAAGAGCCAACACTCACTGTATTCACTGTAGCCACCCATGCTTCCTTGGCTGTTGTACCCACCAGAGTACCCTGAGCTCAGCTGGCCTCCGCTGTATGAAGACTGGTTACCTGTGGTGGAACAAACCAAAAGGGGACTAAGAGGAAACTCCAGCTACACATTTATTACATAAAACCTTTGAAACAAAACCACTTTGATCAAAATCAGATTTCAGAACAATTACAGAACCCCCTGAACACATTGGCAAATTGTACACAAAAAGACGTGTAAAAAGTAGGGACGTTCCAATATGACAAGCTTAAAAAAAAAAAGAATACATATAAATATCGGCCAGCATCTAAAATACCCAATTTTAAGTTTCTGTAACTTAATATCTCATGGGTAACTTGTTTTCACAGTAATATTGCTTGATCAAGCATTTTCTAACATTCAACACTATAAAGTAATAAAAGCCAGTATGATTCATGTAAATATCGTTATCTGCCAATTCTCAATATTGCTGTGGTATCGTTTTGGAAATGAAAAAGTTGTATCAGGACATCCCTCGTAAAAAGTTTTCAAATTAAGCACTTAAAAACAGGTAATTTTCTGATCCTGATTATATTGAGAAATATCAAACTTTTAATCCAAATATTTTTGATTTATTGGTTTAAGAGACAATATAGAGAAGTAACTTTACAAAATCATCGGTGACACTTTTTGAATCCCATTAAATACAAGTTGCAACTGTATTATTTTTTTATTTTTATCAATCTTTAAGTAACTCCTGACTTCCTGTTTCTTCCCTGGAAATAAAAATGGCGTGACACAAAGCTACATATAGCCCCTCCCCCAAAAAACCTGTTGTAATTTAGAAAAGTAAAAAGCATTTCTGCATAAAAGTTACTTATTGGAATTACTCCATTTTCATTTGTTATACAAAAAATGTTATTTGATCCAATAAAGTGGATCAAAAAATACAGATGGAAACCATCAAATGGCTTTATTAACTAGAAGATGAGGGGTTTACTACTTCATGTCACTTTAAGCTACTAATAATCTGGTTCCCTTACAGCCCTGATACCTACTCATGCCACCCATCATCTGACTGCCATAGGCGCCGTTACTGCCCCCTGCTGTGGAGTTTAAGAACAGCTCCACGTAGCGGTGCTCTGCAGAGGAAAATAAGTCATTATAATCGAGTAACTTCCAAATGGGGCTCTGTTAAATGCAGTTATTTCAAAGTGGATCCTAACAAACTCACGCATGTTGGCTTTGTCTTTGGACATTGCTGCAACGGCATCTTCGTGTGTCGCAAACTCCACATCTGCCTCCCCCGTCACCCTCCCATCTGGGCCGACCTCAATGTGGACCCGAACAGGATTCAGCGGAGAGAAGAACTATAAAAGTGAGGGAAAACAAACGTTCGCTCAGGAGATTCTTGATAAAATACATACTCCACTCTGAAGCCCATGACAGTGAGGCGTCTCTTACATTGTAAATATCTGTCTCTGTGGCTCTGTATGGCAGCCCCCTCATGTGGACGCAGTGGCCTGTTGTGCTTTGAAAGGAAGAGCCGCCGTCCCCATACCGCCCATCAGATACACCTGCACACACAATCAGATTAACACACGGTCTTATATGGACTTTACACCTTAATCTTGTTATCATTAAGAGCAGCACTGGTACAGAGAACACGTTCTACAGCAATGGTTAAAAGAATGTAGACGAACACCCACCTCCTCCATAGCCTCCTCGACGCAGCCTTTCATAGGATCCTCCCCGGCCCATCATGTTGTAACCCCGTCCAGCCGAGGGCCGGTCGTAGGGGCTTGGTCTCTGCATCCCCATAGGCTTCCGCTGGGGTTCGTAGTGGGTCCGCACCTCAGCGCGGCTGCTCTTGAATATCTCAATGTACCTAAGAGTATAGAGACAAAACACTTAAGGCCCGGGAACGGGTGAGACTGCATTTTTTTAATACTGGGCTATGCAGATGCTGTTATGATGTATTCCATTGGTAGCAATGCCTATGAGTACCTAATAGTTATTAAAACAAGCTGAATTATTTAACAACTGAGTTTAAGAAATTTTCCAAATTAACAAGGACCTTGGTAACTTTGAACTTTTCTTATGGTTATCAGAGGCAATTTAGATATCTGATGCATAATCTCTCTCTTTACCATATCTGCCAGTGTCCTGTTTTTTTTTTTTTTTTTGGAGAGAACTCCAGCCCTACTGAACGCCACTCTAAAGCATTGCCTGTAGCAGTGGGCTCTAGATCCATGTTACATTGGGACTGATGTTACCACGACAGAGAGAGAGTCCTAACCATTTAAATCAACCTGGATTCAAACAGCTTTTATCTTCAAATTTATTTTGTTTTCCAATCAAGGTCTCATATTCTTCTTTTTTTATTTTTAAATGGGCCCTAGCATTTTTTTTTTCCCACGGAAAATCTTTGATGTATGCAGAGTTTATTATCATGTAGAAGTTTTTGTGTGTATATTTTAATCATTATTTAAGTGTAGTGGAAGTTTAGCATTTGATTCAGATGTTGAATGTGCACACCATAAGAAAAGCAACTTATCCAGCCAGCCAACCAACCATCCCCACCTGTGCCCTATTCTTTCCTTGTGTTTCTTTAGAGCCTTTTCAGCTATATCCTGTGAAGCAAACTGCACGAAGGCCTCCCCCGTACTCCTCCCCTGGATGTCCACCGGCAATGTTATCCCATTTGGCACGATTTCCAACCCTTCAACCCAAGGACAGATAACCCCAGCAGGGGACATATTAAATCACATGCCCAATAACAGTGAGAACTTTCTCTAAAGTGAGAGAAAATTTTACATCACATATACACCAGTTCAGTTTTAACTGGCCATTTTAAGGAGTCACATTTATTACACTCTGGGGATAAAGAAGAAAATGAAAGGATAGAGTAAGCATATGAAAAGGGCGGGATTCGTGTGGGACACCAGGATAGTATTGGAGTGTTGATGAACAAAGAACAGGAGCTTGGTGGGTGACATGAGCAAATTTACTGTTTTCCTGTATAAATCTAAACAGTGGTCTTAAACTGTAAATAAGAATAACGTATTAGGAGACAAAACTGGGAGATGGGAAAAAAAAAAACTTAAAACATGAGAGGAGATCTCATCAGGGGAAAGTAGAGATGCACCGAAAATTTGTCTGGGAACTAGAAATGGTCGATTTTCCAGCCTCTTTGAAAACATGCTACCTTCTTTGCCACACAGACCAAAACACCACTCAGCATTACAGCCCTAAAGAGAACAAAACTCTAAATACACCATTTCCAGTAATGTGGATGTTATGGTATGAACGCAGAGGAAATCAGATGCAAATAATTCAACCTACAACAGAAAATGTGGCTTAAAAAAAAAACACAAAAAAAACATGGGGGGTTTGTACATCTTATAAAAAAGGAGCCAACAGAACGTTTTGTGATCATCCCGATGAAGACCACAAGCCAAAACGCATTGGTCAGCAAATTAAAATCTGCTTCCTAATACTTGCCGGAGTCTTTACCTCTCTAGATATTTGATCCTCTAAATCCATCAAGTTTTGGCACCTTTTTTATTTTAATTAAAATTCTGGACGTTCTGTTAAAACGGCTGAAGGAGCATTACTTGTTGAATTTTCTAACCAAAACCTTCTGAGTTTTTTTTTTAACCTTTTAAAGGAACAAACCGAGTTCAGAAATTCTGGCAGCCTTTTAGAAATCACCAAGCTTGGGTAAAGGTCTGCACCGGAAGTTTATACACCACCTTAAAGGAAGCTAAAGTAATGTTATGGCCTTTAAGTTTAAAACTTTTTAAAAAGGTTCACCACAGACCAGAGACTGGTCCCTAATCTTTGATCGGTGCATCTCTAGAGGACTGTAATACAATCAGACCCGAAAAAATTGAAGCGACTGCTCTACATGGAAAATGGTGTGAGGATGAAAAAGGGCATTTACAAACACACTCCAGACCCTTAGAAAATGACCAAATAAAAACCTAGCTTCAAACTTTAAACTGCCTCCCATTTATGGGTTAATTTCCATTTATTTACAAAATCATGAGCTATTTCATTTTTATTAATCTACACTCTTTCCTAACACTGAAAGTTAATTATCCTAAAGATCCCTTCTTGCACAGAACCAGCAAGAGTCAGTGCTATAAAAGAAAAGAATAAAGAAAGAAAAATGGAGTACTAATGTTTAAATCACCAACCCTAAAGATTTTACGGTAACAACCAAAAACAATTCCTACCTGAGAAAAACTGGACGATCTCTTCCTTGCTGCAGCCAAAGGGAAGGCCCCGGAGGCGCACAAGTCCATCTCCTGCTGTCTCGGGACAATTTGGGCCAGTGTGCTTCATGACCCAATCCATCTCAACATTGTTGGATTTAAACACTGCATTGAGTAAAATAAAAAATATATATTTATGTTAAGAAAATGTCCAGGAATAATTACACCACATGCAGTGGAAAACAGCCTGCTGCTGTACGCACCCTCTACATATCTGTGACCCATGGTTTCTCTATCCTTCTTCACTGCTATCTTCAGATCTTCCTCGGTCTCCAGTTCCACAAATGCCTCTCCACTAGGACGTCCCTCTCTGGTGTAGGTGAAATGTATTCCACCTCCATTGTTCAGAATTTTGCAGCCTAAAAAGAGGTTTTAAAGAGAAACAATGCCAACGTTGCAAAGTGACAAGGCAAAAAAAAAAAAAACATTAAGTAGACTTAGTGTTGACCTATCAGCCAACTAAAGCCCAGGCGAAAGAGCTTTAGGCTTGCAACTAGCAATAATAACCATTTACAGTGTAAGGAAAAGTATCACACCTAAGTGAGAATGTACTTTATAGAGATACTTTAGGTACTTCTGAGTGGGATCATTTTAGTGTCCTGTTGCCTTTGTCGCCATGCACGAAGCCATGGGCAAATAAAGGCAGCATGACACCGTCAAGCCTTGTAAGATCAGTGAAACAGCATGCTCACAAAAAGAAACAGATCTTTGGTATAACTATCACACCAAGTCTGTTTTTTGGTATGTAAGGGAAATAAAAAATACCAAGATGGAAATATTAGCTATAGAGCAGGGATCTGGAGCTGCAGATCACAATTATTTTAGTGATTGATTAATCTATAGATCCTTTTTATTTTATTTTTTTTTTTACATTCATTTAACAAGAACACTAAATTAACTTTCATGGTACAAAAAAGAAAGTTTGGCACATCTTAATTGGATTCTAAAGGGCAAAACAAACATGGCAATATAATAATAAAACATTGAATTTGCAAACTGATCAATTTGTTAACTACTTTAAGCACATGGGGTTTTAATATATACATTATATAAATAAAAGAAATGATAAAATAAATTTAATTTACATAGCTCATGGTGAGATCAGTTTTATACTTTTCTTTCTTAGTTGTGTAGGACGACTGAAATAAATGCTAGTTTTTGAACTCAACTTGATTTTTATTGTTAAACTAATAATAATAACTAATAAATAAATCACAGGATCAGATCTGCTAGATAAAACAATATACATAAATAAAACTATGTCACTTAAGTTTAGGAAACAGCATATTTATAGACAAAGGTCAATTTATATTTAAATCATAATTAGTAGTTTTATATGCAATACTTAGTAGTTTTGTTATTTTTTTTCTACAATATTGTCTATTAAATAACTTGTCTTTCAAACGCCTCTTGTGTTTTTGTCATTTCAGAGAAGAATGAATACTGAAAATGAAGATTCACAGAGGTTTTAATATAGAGCACACAGCTGTAAAATTGGTGAACACTCCTTGTGTTAAAAGACTGCATGACATGAGTTCACATTTACTTTTTAAATGCATTTCTTCCCTTTTTGGTATAAATACCTGCAAAAAACCTCTGTACTTCATCCACTGAACAGGACCAAGGCAGACCCCTGATTCGAACAACGTATCCCTCATCAGCCATAATTGGTCCCAACCCCTGCAAAAAAAGAAGAAAAAATCTATTTTATTTTGCATTTATTTAACCAAGAATATGGTAAAAAGAGCAGTTTATCTGCAACTTTTGATTTTTATTTACACACAGATCCTGAATATCATCATACTTGGATACCAGTTAGTAGCACCTTTTCAATATCAGGAAGCAGAGCAGCTTTCCTTAATTATATTACAAGCTGTTTCTTTTGATATCTACTATAGAAAACAAAAAAGAAACTATTTATGATTACAGTTTTTTTTCTAAGCTCTATAACGGCTCTGTAACAGCGCCCCCACGAGCCCATTTTCTATATTCCCCGCTATATATCATATCATAAA
Source organism: Cyprinodon variegatus (assembly GCF_000732505.1). Taxonomy (NCBI): domain Eukaryota; kingdom Metazoa; phylum Chordata; class Actinopteri; order Cyprinodontiformes; family Cyprinodontidae; genus Cyprinodon; species Cyprinodon variegatus. The sequence continues at coordinate 846,714 of NW_015150461.1, read as the reverse complement.
GGACCGTTCTGTATGTGGTGCAAAACTACAACGAGACGAGAGAAAACATAGAACAAATAAACAAAACATGACTACTTTAATAAAATATCTTAAAGGTTTGGAGTTAGCGTAAACTGGTAACAGTTTACGTGGCTACAAAAAAAGTCGTAGCTAGCTGCAAATATTCAATCGACATTTCCCTTAAAGTCGATGCCTCTGGATAACACTGGACACTGTACCCCCTTCAAATGCTGTATATTAAATGACCTACAACTGTGTTTGTTATAAATTAACGTTTGGCTACAGCATGCTCGCGCCGCACCCGGATACAAGAACAATAGAGGCCCTTTCAACCAGCGCCATGTTCTTAGCTTCAGATGCTAACTTGTTAAACTAACGCAACGGCACATCTACCGACTTTATTTTACAGACCATACTCTGATAGCAAAATAGTCAGGATGATAAACGATTAGCAATAATACAATTGATGAAAACGGTATATGGTTTTTAAACATTTACCTTTTGAGCTACGGAAGAAACACGCCGGAGATCAATGGCAGGAGCTACTACGTGATGCGGCTGAAAGCTCGTGCTGTGTTGCCAGGTTTGTCTGAATGGCCCCCTTCAGCACGCCCTTTCAAGGCATAACAGAAAAAGCATAGATCTAAACACCCACTAAGTAGTCACGTCTTTAAGACGAGATGGTTATATTTCTACTAATTTTAACTTTATGAATTAGATTCAAATCAGATGACGACGCAAGAGTCAAACATTTGTGGATTTTTTTAGAAACGTATTAAAAGTACGCAAAGTGTGGATTTTTCTGCGTGTCTGGCAATCCCCAGCAGGATGACGTTGCGGCCCAAGGCCCAGTCTGGTCTGGCCTTCAGCATTCCTTGGCCTATAAATCTTAGTAAAAGTGATATACAGTGATCATCACCATTACTTTCTATTTTATTAAAACCTTTGCTTATGTAAGTCACTTTTAAACACCAATCAGAATTACAATTATTATTATTATTTTTTTTTAAATGCTTTACGCTGAAAGGAGATATTTAGATTGCTGTGATGAATAAGTGTAACAATAACATAGGTATAACTAAAGATGTAAGATCTGATCAACAAAAGTTGCTTTTGGGAGGAGTACGGGAAAGTATGCATGCTAATTAAAATAAATAAAACCTCTGTTTGTCTTATTTAAGCTGTTTAGTAGCCAGATAGACTTTTAGATGGTAATTTTGTGAATCTGAAAGATGCTTTTCAAATAAAAATTGAGCAATTTAAATAATATATTTGTGGCACTTGTTTCTATGTATATGATGATTAATTGAGTCATTTTTTTTAGCCTAATATTTTTTATTTCTACTCTAATAATCCCAGAGGGAAATTACTTCTCTGCATTTAACCCATCCCCTTGGGGAGCAGTGGGCTGCCATTGTGAGGCGCCCAGGGAGCAGTGTGGGGTTAAGGGTCTTGCTCAGGGACCCAGCGTGGCAGTCTGTGGGAGTGGGGGATCGAACTCACAACCTCAAGATTCAAAGCCCTATGCCCTAACCACTAGTAATTTCTTAAATACAATTGAATGCTACATATTTTTTTCAACTAATAGCTAATATTTTATAAGCTTTAAATTTTGCTTATAGTTTAAAAATATTCCCACAGAAAGCTTTAATTTCTAACAAAATTTGAACTTGTCAAATAACCATAGAGATTATGTACATTTTTTGTGAAACTCAAGTCTTAATTCATTTCAATTAGCTCCAGCGGTCTCCCAGTTGGACTTGTTCTGTCCAATGAAGGATTTCTTGGCTGAAAAAACAGCAAAATATAAAAATGTAAAAGTCACTCATGCTGACTAACTCTGCCATTACAGAAAACAAATTGAATTTCATTTCAAAGATTTCAAAGCCAGGTAAAGAAAGATAATTGTACTGAATTAAAATAAACAAGACAATTGATTTTTAGCATGTTATGTTTAGACGGATTTGACTATTTCCTATGAGTTCTTTTGGGTTTGTAAAAAAAAA
>NW_015150461.1:830648-844647 GCF_000732505.1 Cyprinodon variegatus | reverse complement strand
TTTATTTTAATTTTTTTTTTGCAACAAAAGCCTTGCAAAACTGCCAGAAAGTCCCCAAATAAAGGAAACATTCTGATTTTAAACATATATTTTCATATCAATAATATTACTTTGAAATAAAAAAAATAAAGTCGTTATGTAACATAAAAATCAAACTTAATCAAAATGTACAAAGTAGTATAATTATTGATTTTTCTTCCAAATGTGCAGATTTCCCAAGTGAATTAGAGTAAACTAATAAAACTAGTAACTAGTTTAGTTGGCCTACCATGTCATGTTCCCTCAGCAGCCTCGTGATATTGGTAAACCTAACATGACGTTGCGGTCTCATATTTGACAAGCAGAAATGTGGGCCAATAAGATGCAAAAGTCCATCTTGCTCAGCCAATAAGCTTAAGAGGATCCTCCACAGAGGCGGTCTTTCTGAGAAACAGTGCGTATCGGGTTAGGTTGTTAGAAAGTTAATGGCTGGGGGAAAGAGAACCTCCTCAACCCTCGCTTCGGGAGAGTTTCTGGATTCCCTGAAGTAAAATCAAGCAAATATCTTCCAAGAAAGCGCCTGGACGGACGTTTAAGTTAACTACTAGCCCGTTAACACGCGTTTGGTGAACATAAGTATGCAGGATGCAGTAGCCGGGACGGCAATGCTGACGGACGGCTTCGAGGACGAGATTGACTCGGTGACTCCTCGCTCCCCAGTGGCAGGGATGGGGGTAGGAGCGACACCAGGAGTCGGACTTGGAAGCATTGGGATTGGTGTAAGTGGGAAGAAAGTGCGTTTGTACGGCGAACCTGGCGGAGCGGCCGCAGAAAGACTGGATTTCAAACTAGCGGCCGCGGCCGTCCTCTCCTCGGGTCCGGGATCCGGCAGCGACGAAGACGAGGTTTCCGAGGTAGCAACGCTAAGCTAGTTAGCTTAAGCTTAACCGTTGGCAACCACCCCCTCCCAGGCCGCTTAAATAACATAACCTAACAAATAAAGTGGTGATATTGTGTCTCTCTACAGCTTATACGTTTACGAACAGCTTGGTGTTCGCCGTTTTTGCTAATACTGGGGCAGTTATTCATGCCAACAGGCTGAAATGTTTTATTTATGCAGCGCAGGCTGCGGCCACGGCCTAGTTCGGGTGGAAGCGACGACGGCCTCGTTCGGTGCTGTCGTCTCGCAACACCCATCACAAGTTTGCATTCCCTCAGCAGCCTTCCAGCCACAGCGTATGCTAGATGTCCAGCACGTCTCGGACGCACAGGGCCAGCTAAATGCCAGCCATTTCGTAGTTGTGGTGCAATTACGTCACTTTCTAAATCATGTAAATCAACCGGGATCTTAACCTCTGCGAACTTTTCCAACACGTTTAGATGATCACGTTGAAACCGAACAACTCCAGTGGCCCACATTTGGTTCTGATGAATAAGCAGAGCTGTCTTTACAAATCTAATCTGACCACCAAACAGTGGCGCCACACATTAGAACATCTTGGATACTGTTTTTCATGTGTCCAACTTTCCACGTCTTTTCACGCAGGCAGGTGTGATTGCATCTGTGTGTTTATTATGACGCCAGATGTACATGTCTGGTCTATTTTTCTTCTATATATAAACTAGACAAAAACAATCCGATTATGGAAGACATTTGGCATTAAGATGAAATTCTACAATTGGCATGCAACATTTTATAACATCACTTATTTATTGAGAACATGAACTTAAATGTGATTGTATTTAACAAATGTATACTCACAATTGGATTGCTTAAAGTTAAATTACTTCACCTGTAAAGTTCTCATTATTATGATATCTGTTGTACTTCTATGCAAAGTTTACTATTCAAAGCTTAGAGGTGGATTGTTGTGCGATGTGAGGAGATTTGACACCACTGACCCTTGGACGTTGTTCCTGTTGAGGTGCCTCTGTTATACTTTACAAACATTTGACCCAAGGATTATCTGTCTGAAATCCTAAAGTCATGGCAGCCGAGTAAGGATATCGGCTGACACCGTTGTCAATATGATATGGTGTTTTTTTTTTTTTTTCTGCCTTAGTATCTGCATTGTAATTGGGGAAAGACACAATATCAGTTTTATCACTCACCCCTAATTCAGACAGTTGAATCAAGTTGCAAATGCATGGCCTCTCTGCCATGTTTACTGACTTGCTCTGTATTAGGAGCAGAAATTGGACATTTGTTTTTGTGTTTTGCTCCAGTGGGAAGCTTGCTGCTCTGGGCAGTGGCTAAAATCTGAGCCCCAGGATTAAGCAGATGCCATTCTAGGCCTTTCCAGCTCTCTGGATACCAACTCTCTGGGAGCTGTAGTTCATTCAAAAGGGAGAGACTGATATCCATTGTTTATCATAAAGGCCTATCAGAACTACATCTCCCATGCTCTGATGTGCTTTATAACACAACTGAATGTCTCCTTAACACTGAATGTGGATTCACTTCTCATATTGGCTCAAAGAACGAAGCCTGTCTTAGTTTTAGTGGACTTACAAAGCAATTATTGTCCTCCTAATTTTTTTTTCTTCCGTTAGTTGACTTATAATTTAGCTTCATAGGAATACTTCATCGGTTATATTGCAGTTCTGTATGATTTAAAATATTTAGTAATTATTCTGAGACAAGGTGCTTATACCTGCCTCACTAATTTGCTCATCTTTCTAAGCTGATCATGATTTTTAAAATCTTTGAGGATTAATGAACCAGACCAATTGGAAACTGTTTATTCACTCATTTAAATCTGGTTTTAGTTACAATTAATCAAAAATATAATAAGCTAACCCCACTGGAAGATAATTTCTAGAACGCTAATCACTAGATGTTTTCTGTGCATGGATAAACTAGAGTGCAAAGCTTGACAAAGTGTGCCAAAGTTTAGGTATGAATTTGGGCAGCTGACTCTCAGCTGAAGCTCAATGTGTGCAGATTATTATTCCCAATTTTTATAAAACTCCCTTTGCTTTGACTTTTGTTCCCGTGCTCTTTTCTGTTTCTTTTTTGTTTCTCCTGTTCAGATAAACTGTAAATAAACAAGAGCCACATGCCTGGTCTTTTTATAGATGGTACACTTTAGTGGATGGTTTAGGGACTACTTTTATACAGTAGAATGTAAACAATAGTTTTCAGTAAAGTCAAACTTTGATTTACTTTATTTCCCTTGCTGATTTATTGTATTTTTCAGTCACTTGCTGATGTTTGCCTTTTAAACGAGTACCTGCTAAGTTGGATTCAGGATGTCCTTAGAAGCTAACATGAAAGCAGTAAAAAGCAGTAAAAAAAAAGTGAATTAATCACCCGCCTTTTCCAATCTCTCTTAGGTGGAGTCGTTCATTTTGGACCAGGAGGACCTGGACAACCCCATTATGAAGACGGCCTCAGAGCTGCTTTTGTCCAGTGCCACAGACGGAGTCGATTTGAGGACCGTAGATCCAGAGACACAAGCTCGACTTGAAGCGTTACTCGAAGCTGCAGGTATGGCTGCTTTTGTCTGAATTAATTTCACCTCCAGATTTAACACATGGTAATCTGCTGCTAAATCCTGCATTAATGGTCACACCCATTTTTTTTATATACTTGTCTGAAGTCGTGCCTTAACATATGCTAACTTTCAGTAGGTCAGACCACACCTTTTTTTCACCTTATCCCTACAAAGGTAGTGGCCTTATATTTATCAAAATAGACATACTAACCTTTTTTTAGATTTGACATCCATTTCTATGTTTGAAATTACAACAGCAAGACAGCACTGCTCTTTTTTTTTTTAAATCTTTTACTACTTTTTCGCATTTACAATTTTTTTAAGGAGAAGGTTATAGGAAGTGAGTAAGCCACCTATCTCTGGAATTTTTATATTTAGGTTTAATTCGCAACCTCTTGACGAGTCGTAGAGCCACATGGTGTGTTGAATCAAAGCCTTAATTGCAACATCACAACACCCAAAGAATTGCTTGGATACAGTATTTGTCAGTATTATATTTTAAGTCGCACCTTTCACCCCTTACCATGTCAATATTCTGTAGTCTTCAGTCATATGATATTCAAAAACCTTGGGTATGAAACGTAGGCGTCTGCTGCTGCTTCTACTGTCGATCTGTTGGTTCTGAAGGATGTTTCTCACCTGCTTGGACAGCCAAAGAATTGAATAACTGTTAGAAAGGGCAAAATATGTCAACCAGATACTGTGGTTACTCCAGTGGTCATAAGGTGTCATATTTTATAGTAGAAGATGGACATAAACTGTTCTCGGATAGAAATGAAATGATTCTGAATTAGAAAAAAAAAAAAAATCCAATAAGCGGAAATACATTTCAATAATTGGATTTGTATTGTTAAGTATTTGGATCACAATTCAGCTTAACTAGTCATGGAAACCCTCAGCTACAAAGAGGAGTGTAAGTAGAGGAGTACTGCGTAGTATCAAAAGCAGTAGGACTCGATAAAATGGTTATTATGGGTAGAAAAATAGGCCTCTAGCCAGCATGTTTAGAATAGAAAGGTTCTTCTTGTCAGTATCGTATCACCCAGCAGTTTGACAGTGATTTGGGTAAATGTGCTTCATTAGAACCTGTAATCTCTGTTTAAGAAGGTCTGTATGTATTAATCCAATAGGGCTGGGTGTCCTGGCCTCATTTGGGCTTGTGAACATTACGATGCAGATTAACGCTGGAACTCGCTTGAGCCTCCACCGTGTGTGCAGCGTTTGTGTTCAGCAGCTAATGGCTAATCTCACCCTAGTCTCCTTTCTCCAGGGCCTGTCCTTGCATAATGGACCAGTTTTGTTTTTTAAGAAAGCCCATATGATTGATAATTTTTTTTAATTGGCATGTCATTTTTTTCTCATATCATATCTTTCTGGCTTTTCTATTGTATCAAAAAAAAAAAAAAAGATGTGATGTCACTAGCGAGATATTGGCCTGAGGAAAATAACCGTAGTACCATATCAGTTCATCACCAAGATTTTTTATAACTGAGGTGATCATTTGCTGTAGACGTACAGCAAATGTTAAATGCATTTTAACACTCGAATAAGTTGGTAGGGTGAACTTTTTTTACTCTTCTTATTACTAAATTCTGCTGCTTCATATTGTACAGCAAAGACTGTGAGTTGATGTGGAACAATCAAATATTCTCACTCTTTAATTTTGATGTAAACATGGAGCGATCAAATGAAGGTTCTCTTATGGCAGCTTAACCTCTGCAGTTTTAGCTCTGTTATAAATTCAGTCTTTCTTTTCTAATGGCAGCCATCCAAATAAAATGACATCATTGTCTCTGCTTCCTGAGGTGCTTGGATCGCCTAACACAAAGATCTATATTTTTATTACCCTCAGCAATACTAATGCTACGTTCACACTGCAAGCAGCAAGAGCTGCAAAAATGCGTGTGCTGCTTCTTTTTTTATGCTTGTACTTGTTTAGTTCTGATGCGCGGCTGAAGCATCTTTGCTGGTCTAGCTGCGCGGTGCAAAAAGTGGGTCTGGTGCGCGTTGGTCGGAGCTACCCTATCCTTTCTTTGCCTGTAACAATGACAGCTATATTTGCTGTGATCATTGGGTGAAAAGTAGTTTTAATATGTTTTTCAGTGAGAAAGTCCACCCGAAAACTTAATCTGTGCAGTCAGTTCATCCAGATTACCATCCTGCCTTCAAATATTATTTCTCTGTCGGAGCTGCTGAGACCCCCATATACCAGCGGTGCTCTGTCAGTAGGAATCCAATTCAACAGCTGCCTAAGGCCCGGTCGTCTCTTCGCGGTTAGCATTGGCGGCTGGAAGGTGATTTTTATGTACGTAATACAAACTGCTGGCACCAGGATAATAAAAGTGAACATGTTTTGCCGGCAGATTTCGTCATTTAAAGTTCATTTAGTCGTTAATAAACTGTTTCAGAGGAATGATCATAGCGCTCTGCATCAGCAGCGATGTGTCTCTCTCCCTGCCAGCTCCCAGATCAGCTTCTCTGATTGGTTGATGTGGCAGGTCGAGCAGCAAAAGTAAAATTTTTCCAGTTCCAGCAGCAGCTACGTTTGCAGCGTGTGCCGTGTGTCAGATGCTCCGAAGCCCACGACACCCTGCTTCAAAACGCGATGTGGGACGTTTTGCTGCGCCTTGATGCGCGTCAACCATTGACTTTGCATGTAAACCAGCTGCTCCTGCTGTCTCTACTGCTTTAGGTGTGCATGTAGCATAAAAAAGACACTTAATTTGCTTTTTAATTTTTTTTTAAGTTGCCAGGATACTATAGGAACTCACTAACTGGTCTGCCTTTATGATCTTCTAGATAAGTTACACTATGTGGCCTGGCTGGAGGTGTGGGTTAGTCTTTCCGCCTGCCACCTGTCAGTAGAGGTGACATCATCAGTAGTAAGCGAGTGTGGGGTGTGCTACAGGTGCACTGGCTGAACCCCCCCACCCCCATGGTTTTAAAGCTCTGTGTTGATGGCCTGCCAAGACTAACACAGCAGTCGTTAGATATATAGCATTTCATTTGAGGTTATTTTCCAGATATAATTTTAATGAACCACAGTTGCCTCATCCAGCCCAGTAAATGAAAGATAATGTTGAGTTGGTCTATAGGATTACGTAATAATGATCCCCATTTCTGCACGTTTCTCAGTAAAATATTGGAGTTCAAAGATGCTCTGCAGGCTTAATTAAAACAAACAAAATGTAAGATGACTGTGACTTTGATTATTAATGCAGGCTTCAGTTAACCCTGGAAATAAAAGTGACTTGGAATAATATCTAACATTAAGATGTTTAAATGTAGTGTGAATGAAATGTCAGGATTTAGGAAATGAAACTAACCGTAACATGGATGGGATTCATTCTGAGAAGATGACTTTGATATTTCATTCTTTACTAACCATTAGCCATACCTTCCAGTGTCAGGGCTAGGCAGCTGTGGCTTTAAGGATTTTAAAACTATCCTTCCTATCATTTTTGTCGTATAATCCTTCTATTTGTATTACAGAGGACAGGTTTTCCCCCGTTTGAAAAATAATGCAGCATAACCCCTCCTTCAGCTGTTGCTGCACACTACCAGTCAGAAACATCTTGCAGTCTTATATTACAACACAGAAATCTTCCTGATCTTAATTCCTTAAATAATAGGTAATTGTAAGTAGGGCCAGGCAATTCATTGCATTTGCAATATAATCATAATTTAACAAAAATAATGTTCAAATTAAATAGGCACTTAATTCTGCCAAGGGTAGATTATACTTCTCTAACTTCGCAAACCAGTTTTGCTGGTATGCTTCTGCGCCGTCGGTCTGGAATTTCTATGGACGCACAGCAGTTTCCCCCCAAAGCGCAAGGGGGTGCCTATTCGAGAACTTCGGCGGATGGTCACGAGAACTGCTGCGGCGGAAGTGTTTATCTTCCAAAACAACAATAGCGCGTCTGCAATATCTCACCGAGATGGATCTAGAGTTGCTAGACATGGAAGAAGAACGGGTTCTGTTGATGGAGTTGCCATTGTAGTTGTTCCTCGGTTTTTAAAAATGGCTTTTACCGAGTACCAATCAGAGCTGCTTTTTGTCTGTGCACTTCTGCTTGAGGTCTGCACGGGTTTGCGACCGTCCGACGCGTAGTCAGGATTTTTTTGAGGTGCGCGGCGAGGCACAGATACAGATTTGATGTGTGCAGAGGCTCTGCGTCAGAAGCATAAATTGGCCTTTACAGTTAACACTAAGACTAATGTTTTCTCACTCCAGCCCTTCAGGTGGCAGTAATATGTTTAGAGTGGGTTTGCTGTCACAAGAAGGAAAAAGAAAATTCCAGCTAACATGCAGATCTCTGCAGTTTAGTGGCATTATGGAAGCAAAGGTAACAGTAAAGTCCTGCAACGGTGGCTTTCAAGGTCATGAAATAACTGAAACCCTGGAGTGAAAAATCTACATTCCTTGGCTTAGTGTAAAGGAAAATTAAAATTTTATTTGCAACGGAATATTGGTTAAAAATAATAGTTCAGCCCTAATTGTGATCCACATATAACTTTGATACCACTTTGACACAACAAAAGTCCTATTTCCATTAAGCGAGTCCATTTAATAGGCTTTTTTTTTTGTTTTGATTCATAACTAATCAATATATGCTGCAGCAGTAGAAGAGTTTAATTATTGTTTTGAAGCATAGTTTGGTCATTTGAAACATTTTGTGTCAATGCCCAAAGACTGCAGTTATTTGCTTTAAAACTAGCATGAGAATCTCAGCCCAGTGCATGAAAACATACGCCATTTCTGTGTTTTTCTGCTTTTTATTTTTTTGGAATGCGTAACCTTGAACAGATTGCTGTCCTCTAGATTACATTATAGGGAGTAAAAGCTGCGCTTCCGTTTGTGTTACTTATTAAAAGATTGGTAAACCCCCTGGGGTTGCTTAAATCAATACATTGGTGTCAGAAGTGGATAGAGCTTTTAGGGGTTCTTGACTAAGCTAACTGAGTCATTAGACAGAGACAGTGATTCAGCTTTTGATTTGAATTCAACATATGAAGAGGCTCATCAGCTAAGTTGTAAAGGTGTTGGCTTCCAGTGATCTGCTGCTTGAAGCATCCAGTGAAAATCACTCCAGAGCCCTTCATGGCTGTGACCCTGTACTGCTTGGATCTTTCTGTGCTTCAGCACAGCTGAATCAAGTGATTCAGCCATGTTGGAGCTGCAAAAGATCTGAAAGATGCAGGGCACCATCCCTTGAAGACTGGAGTTGTATCCCCCAGCTGCACCCTCATCTGTTAACCATCATACTGTTGTTGTGAGGTGATCACCACTAGTTTAAACATACAAAAGTAAATTGGGGATATTTGACTTTGCAGATATGCAGACCATGTTTACCTATAGATGTTTCTAAACAGTCCTGTTCTACCCATCAACCCGCGTGTAACACCTCAAACTAGCCATTATTGACGGAAAGTATAGCTGATTCGTGATAGTAATGCAATAAGGATTCAATTTGTGACGAACAAACAAATAATTGATGTCTTTCTGCTTTGGGTTCAAAGCAAACACAGATCCCTCATAATGAACTGTCCTCTGCTACTAGGGAAAAATAAAATGTATGTTTTTTTTTTTATGTCAGCAGCAGTGTTTTGTCATCAAAGATTTCCTTCTTGGCATCTGCTGATTTTCATTGAATCACCTTCTTTTTAGTTTTTTAATGATTTTACTAAATTATTAAGTTAATATAAATTGGGTTGATCTGATTGATCTACTAATTATTCATTTGGTAAGTGGCTGTTTTCTTACAAAAATATTCTTCTGTTGTATCAATATGGCCCTCTGTCGAAAGGTGGGTTCATTTTCTTTTTTAGTACGCTGAATTGAATGAAAAGCCAAGAAGCGCATCAATAATTAAATCTTCATTTGTTTGCATCCCTAATTGATCGGCCCATCCACATCCCTGCCTTGTGAACCTTTTGCTTCTACAAAAAACAGGTGTTTAGCTAACACTTTGCAGGAATTCATCCATTGAGATCACATTAAAGGTACATCTGTTCTGTTAATTCTAGACAGTTAAAAGATAATATTGTGATAATGATGAATCTGAAACCTAGCTCTAGCAACACTGGCACACAGCAGGGACCCCTAATATCTACAGGGAAGTTTAAAATTCAAGAAAGTGATGTTTCTTTCTTATTTTTTATTTTTTTGGACTTCCAAGTAGACTAGCAAACAAATATACATGTATGTGGGAAGCATTACAAGGGTGCTAGTTCAGATTTTTTATTTCTAAGTTTTAGTCTTGGGCATTGGAGCGAATTACTTCATTTAAAAAATTTATACTATTCCTACTAATTTAAATAATTTGACTTGACTCTCTTATAAGACTCAGATTAAACAACTGAAAAATGAGAGAATGACAATTTATTAGTATAAGAATATATAAGTTTATCAATATTTGAACTCATTTTGTTTTATTGGATTTCTACTAGCAAGAGAGGTCAGTTTGTGATTTTTATATTTTATTCTGTTTTTTTTTGATTGTGGTCAACAAGACTCCTTTGGAAGGTTACAAATGTTAAACTGCTTAAAGTGAAGCAGAGATCTTGTTTTAGTTCTCCTTCTGCAAAACTGAACCTCCAAGCCCCTAAAAACCTGCCACTCCTTCAGACCTAAACTGCTGTCTGTAATGAAAAACATCAACCTTGTATTTTCTATTTCTATATATTACGCCTTCAAATTTAATGATGTGAAAGTTTTTTTTTTCTTTGAGGTCAGGTCGAGCACAGAGGTTGTGTTTAGATTTTCCCTCTATGTTCACTACAGCTGCCATGTTTTAATCAGGCGGGATCAGCCGTTAATCGCAGGTTGTGGGACACTAAAGGGACTCAAACTTGCTTTTGCTTGTACAGACCCCCTGATGCCTATCAACTGTCTATCAGCATGATGAATAAAATTTGACCACCATGTCTTAAGCCATGACATCTGAGACGGGGAAAGTTACTCTAAGTATAGACATGAATAGATATAAATTAACTGACGCATGTTGACAGCATTACCAAATTCTCTCTTTGAATTAACTAACACTTGTGGTTCTTATGATAGAATATTTATTTGTATGAAAACATAACCAGGCTGAAGATGCAGCTTTTGTTCCTGTTCCTACTCTTTTAAAGATCCGATGGTAGAAACAGTTCAGATGGCTTATATGTGTTACGTTATTGGATCCACTTTGCCTCACACACAGTCTTGGAAGGAGAGCGATTCACAAGTACAGATAATATTGGAGCATCTTGCTAGCAGACCCACTGCTATGATGGCAGAGACGCAGATTGGTGTCCCCACTGACTCCCCTGAGATCTGCCTGTCGCTCTTTGATTGACACAAGGCTGGATTGTCACACATTTCACTCTTACTGTCCACACAGCCACATCAAAACTCTGCTGCTACCAGAAGCAACTCTTTATCAGTGAGATAGGCTCAGATTAAACAGTTTGAAGAAAAAAAAGTCAAATTCAGCCTGCTCTTTTAATCAAAATCTGTTTACTGGTACAGAAAAGGCTAATTCCTTTTTTGTGTGAATGTTTTAGTTCACGCTTCTGGGCAAGGAGGTGTAAATGAAAGGCAAGTCTTTTACTAAGAAACAAATGTGCTGAATGTTTGTATACTCTTTAATTTATAGCAAATATGTTTATGCAATATTATGCACACTATAAATGCTGCAAAGGACTGTTTGAAAGGTAGAATATATGTTTTGTATCCTCTGTATAAGAAATATATTCTTATCTTGTCAGTATTATTCAGGTTGCTGGTCCGGCTGTAGTAGAGGCCCAGTAGGGTTGTCAAAATACGAGAATTTTAACTCTTATCAATACTCAGGAAAATATGTTTCTCAACACCATTTTCAATCCCTTGTTTAACATTAATGTTAATTTTGCAATTTTTTGCAATCTCAACCTGGAACATGCTTTGTCAACAGAATATCAGATTCTATTATTTAAATCAGTGTGTAAAAATACATGTAAAGTAAATAACAAATGTTACACAACTTGACTGTGTATATTTTTTATGCAAATAACTTAAAAACTATGCAAACGACACTTGTTTTGTATCAATACTTTTGCTCCACCTGGGAAAGATGACAGAAGGTACTGAAAGAGTTAATATGACCTTAGTTTCCAGGCTTTTTTTTTTTTTTGCCTGCCTTTTATTACACCTAAGTTTGAGTTCTGTGAAAGCCAGATTTTATTTAACTCAGGGCTCTTAACGACTTATTGACCCGGCGACATACTGCAGACACATTTCTCTTGTCCAAGGCAGAATTTATCTTCTATAATAATCATTACTTGTTGAAGTTGAGGAGAAAACTAAAGCATTTTTTAGTTCTTGCTTGTGTCCCTTGAGCATAAAGTGCTGTAAAGAATTGTAAGGCGTTAACCCAACAGTCATTGTGATCCCAGATGTTTCCTACAGTTCGAACTTTTACACCCAATGTTGGAACATTTATTTAAGTGCTTTGCATTGCTTCTTATACTAAATCCTGGTGTTTTTTTGTTGTTTTTACCCCAGTGCTCTTATATCAAAGCTAATGTTGTCAATGTAAATATGACGGTTATGGGCGTAGAGCTTGCTTATGGATAAACACTCGCTGAATAGGTTCTTTTTAAATTGAAAACAGATGTTTCTGTGTCCTTGGTGTTGAACTAAAAATAAGAGGAGGGTCTTGGTCCCCCTTTTGCATATTAATGGATTTTGAACGCAGCTTTCATATTTATATTTGATGGATTCCAATTAATTAAACATGATCGGTTGTGCTTATGTTAGCTTGACAATATTTTTTTAGAAAGGCTTTAGTTCAGTAATCGATGTTTCTAAGATTCTGGCTCAAAGGTTAGATGTAGATGTTTGCTTCTTTTTCCTCCACTAGAAGTTTGTTTATGTTTTCATTTGTGATCTCTGATTGGTTTATGAAAAATACTGTGACGTTTTTAACCTACCAGCTTGTACATAGTTATTCAAGTAGATTTTGCTTCATTGTTGTTACAAGTAACAAGTTAAAGTTTACCAAAAAACCTTAAGTTCTCAGAGTACCGTCTTCAGTGCTGTGAAAGCTCCAGATCTTTTCTGCTGTACTAAAAATAGTGAAACATAAACAGGTAATGGTTGGCTGGCAAAGAGTAAGTAGCTCTCCAGTCAATGCAATCCTGTTTAAACCTTGTTATCTAAAAAATTATAATTTAAACTAACCCTAGCTATTCCAAAACCTACATTGTCTTCCTAAGAAGGCATTCTTGTTTTGTTTTTATTTGAAGTATAGAGCATCTCTTTGCGATTCACTATCATTCAAAGCTCTCTTTGTCTTCAGCTCAGCTCTAAGCAGCAGCTAAAGATAAACATTTTTTGTTAACCGATTATTTTAGCCCTAGTAGATACCCATGGCTTTTTTATCCAAATGATCTGGTGCTTAATAATGACATTCTTGTTTTTCGAAATTGGTTTGGGGAAATTGTGGGTCAAAGTTTAATGTTTGGTTTCATCAGACTGTAGGAAACAAAAGTGCTGGGAGCCTGAAGCCAGGCCGGGGTGTTTACTTTGGAAGAACTACTTCCTTGATCTGGACGTGTATTTGTCACACATTTTATTCAGTGTTGCTGATGGCCTCCTGGCAGCGTCACTAAGTAGTTGTTTAATGATTTCAGTGAAACCTCCTGGTCCTAAAGTGTTTTTTGCTATTTTTTTATTAGATAATGAGTGACTGTCTTTCCCATGCTATGTAAAAATGTAATGCTAAAGATTTTTTCTTCTTCTGACTGATACCGTCATATAATGATATCTTCTTGATCCTTTAAAGTTATATAGTTATGCTCTTTTTAATTTGTTTTTCAAATTTATATGCAGGTAATTCACTGTAGTTGCATATTCAGATTTTTCTGAATGATTACTGTGTCCTGCTGGCATATTCTGTTAGTAACAAAAGCCCCTTGTGTATATTTACAGTAACAGCTAAGGTATGACACTGCGCATGTGCTCATGGGGTACACAAGGAAGCAACTAATGGCTAGCAAGTTAGCATCTTTCAGTATTGTAGAAATGGTAAAAAAAAAAAAAAAAGCTTAAGTGTGAAATAATGCAAAAAAACATGTGAGAGCAATATGACTGTAACAGTGAATATAGTGTGAAGGCAGGTGTTCACTGAAGCATAAGCTAAAGCTTATAGACAGGAGTAAACATCTATATTAATACTATAAAAGTAATTGCAGTGCTATTCTACTCTACAGTTTGAGTATAAATGACATAATGAATTGATCATTGATTAATCTGTTTATGTTTGTTAATTCCACCCAGTGCTGAAATTCTATTTTGGCTCAAAATAAAAAGAACATTTGATCATGGTAGAATAGGATTATATACACCAAGCATCCACCCTCACAGTGTTTAGTCTAACATTTCTTTAAAGTCTATTACGCGACCGTTTAACTTTTAATCTCAGCAGACTTAAGCTTTAATAATGCTTTTGAGGAGCTTTTTAGTTTTGCTATACCGTATTTTCACGACTATAAGG
>NW_015150461.1:811457-828269 GCF_000732505.1 Cyprinodon variegatus | reverse complement strand
AGATATCCAAAAGGACAGGCGGCTGAAGTTTTTGTGCTTTAACTAGATGGGCTGCTATAAATAAACAAATTATATAAATATGCTAATGTATTTAAGCAATGGGTCAGAAATGGTATATGAGGAGAAAATTGCGCAGCTCATGAGAGAGAGTTAATGTACGATTTTCACAGCAACAACAAGGTCTTATTGAAAAGTCGTTTTGATAGATGGCCGTTGTTTCGGTATTAAAACAACTGTTTTCTTTCTACCTCCTCTTTGAAGAAAAAAATGATATTTATGATGCATCAAACAAGTGTCATAAACTGAATGCATTATTATTCATTAGCTGGCATTTGTTGCTGTCCAAGCACTTCTTTGTGTTATGCATATCACACCCACTTTCATTGGAATAACTGAGATTTATGAGATGTTATGAACCTCCAGGACCAAAGGCTCACACCGTCCTCACTCTATAGATGCTTTTTATGAAAATACATGTATTTTTATTTTCAGTGTTGAACATGTCTGCTTTGCCTAAACACCAAGATGTGTTGTTGTCACTCAACCTAGCTGTTTGAGTCATCAATTTAGTGTTTTGCTGTGTTGTCTTTTTGCTTGTCTTTTTTTTCCCTCCCTCTTTTGGGGTTTCTATTCCTTTTATAACAAACTTAGTCACAAACACATTTTTGTCTCATGGTAATTTTGATGTCTTAATATGTTCATTACTTTTAAACTCTCTTCAGTTTCTCATTCTCTCCGTCTTCCTCTTAAGCTTCCAATATTCATAAATTATGTTTTTCCTTCTTTAACCATTAACCACTTTAACCATTTGCTGATGAGTTTTTAAGGACAAAAAAAACACAAAACATTTTCTTCCTTCACTGCATTCCTTGTAGTTTTTGGGACATATAAGAGCTAATGATACTATTGTTTCTAAATGATAATTGTTTTTACTTCAATATTATTGGGTTGGGAAATATTTGTATATTATGCTGCATTGAAAGTAGTGACAGGATATTTTGAGCCAAATTAACATGCTTTTGTATGTTTTCTGTGTGTGGGTTTTATCTCCCCTCCCCCCCCATCTGATTTGTGTATGCTGCTACTAACCCTGGATTGGATTGGCTGAACTGGACTTGCTTCTTCATCTGGTCTGGTGTGGTTCTGCCCCCACTGTGGTTTGCATTGCCCTATGCACCTCTGCCTTCTTGGTGTTCGGCAGGCATCGGTAAACTCTCCACTGCCGATGGTAAAGCTTTTGCAGACCCCGAGGTTCTACGTCGACTAACATCGTCCGTGAGCTGCGCGCTGGACGAGGCAGCCGCCGCCCTGACCCGAATGAGAGCTGAAAACACACTCAACGCCGGCCAAGCCGACAAGTATGTATCTCACCCGTCCTTTCGACGTCACTCTAGTTTTGAAACCTCTCCGCGTGTGTGATGTGCTTTACTGTGAAGTGGCGGTGTGTACATGAGGCGTGCGTGTGTGTCCACCTGTCACCGTGGCAGTAATTGTAGCAGTCTGGTTATTTTCAGCCGTAGTTTAGCGGAAGCGTGTTCGGACGGGGACGTCAATGCTGTGCGCAAATTGTTGGACGAGGGACGAAGCGTCAATGAACACACAGAAGAGGGGGAAAGCCTCCTGTGCCTCGCCTGCTCAGCTGGCTACTACGAACTTGCACAGGTATGAAACGGATTCATCCTATTTTACAAATTTTATTTTATGTTTTTCTCCACCTGATTGTTTCACATTTCATCGACAGGTTTTGTTGGCAATGCATGCCAATGTGGAGGACCGGGGCATCAAAGGGGACATAACCCCATTAATGGCTGCCGCCAGCGGAGGTTACGTGGACATCGTGAAACTGCTTTTGGTCCACGGGGCAGATGTGAACGCACAGTCATCTACAGGTAAAATAATCCTAAACAGACATATTTTTGGTTGGATTATCTGCTCTGTCCAGGAGTGACCCGGCTCTCGTCTCCCAGGCAACACAGCTTTGACATACGCGTGCGCGGGCGGCTTCGTGGATGCGGTGAAGGTGCTGCTTAAAGAAGGTGCAAACATCGAGGACCACAATGAGAACGGACACACGCCCCTCATGGAGGCAGCCAGCGCGGGGCACGTGGAGGTGGCCCGGGTTCTCCTGGAGTACGGCGCCGGCATCAACACACACTCCAATGAGTTTAAGGAGAGCGCGCTCACACTCGCCTGCTATAAAGGTCTAAACCTAAATATGATGTCTCTGTGTTCCAAAAGTCACTGATTGTTGGGTTTTTGTTGTTAAAACTGGGATGCTGCTTCATTGTGTTTGTCCTCCAGGTCACCTGGATATGGTTCGCTTTCTGCTGGAGGCCGGAGCAGACCAGGAGCATAAAACAGATGAGATGCACACAGCGCTTATGGAGGCTTGCATGGTGAGCATCTGACCCACATCTCAGAGGAAACCCCTTTATGACACCAGATGTGATGCACTCAGTTTTATTCTAATATCTTAAAGATCATTTTACTTTTTTTTTCTCCTTCCTTATATGGATGCCATTCATCCAGTTCCAGGCCCAAAAATGTGTGAATCTTCAACTTGTCTTTTTTTTTTTTTTTCATTTATTCCTTCTTCCAGCTGCATTTAAGTGGTTTTAAGTGTTGGTAGAATTGAATCTGAAAGTAAACACAGGCTGAATAAATTGTTTAAGATGACTACAAGTTAGTCTCCTGTCATGCTGTAAGCGGCACATATACACTCAACTATTCTTAGTGATGGGTATCATTGAGGATTTATCGATACTCATACTCTAAACAATACCCCTTATTTATCCGATATTTTATTGGTACCCTTATTGATACTATCAAACAAAAAAATTGATGTATGGACACATGAAAGCACCAGAATTTCCCTTTTGTCGGACAATAAATAGATTTTCTATTCTATTCGAAATTGATAAAAGTGCAAATAAATAACTCATACATTGACTAAAATACAAAAAAATTTGTATAATCAAAGGAGAGAGAAGTATAAAAATTTGTTTTAAATATATATTTATATTTTACCAGAGCCAACACTACATATATGTATATTTGATATATTATCGAATTGAACCATAGGATGGCAGGATAGTAACCCAGAGTGGATAAGGTGAGAGGCTAAGTGTGAATGAGTTACAGAGAAAATCTTGGTTCGACAGTGTCGGAGAAAAACAAAAAAACCTTGAAGATTATATTTTCATCTTGCTATGTAATCAAGGGTGGAATAATTTAAAGCTTTCCTCAAAAGTCACCATGTTCCCTCCAAGCTGCTGCACAGCAATGCTGACTAACCATCGCCTCTCTATCCTTTGAAACTAGGAGGGATTGATGGTCACCAAACTTCTCACCAAGTCTCAAATACACAAAAAAGCCACTAGAATCATCAGTAGTCACTTTTGGGGGAAAAAATAAGAATTGAGTGATTCTGATCAGTTGCTAAATATAGAGCCAGTGGTGATCATTGTAAGCCTGACCAACATGTAAGAGCAGGACATAAGCCCCTCCCATCAGTCCACTGTTGTGCAAGGAGGAGCTCAGCAGTACGTGTTTTCTGAGTTGGAGTTGTTTTGACTTTGGCATCATAACCAGAAGTCAATATTTACAAACCAGCTATTTGCTGTTATTATTATTGGCTATTATGTTTGAAAAATAGTTTTTATAAAAAAAAAAAAAGTTGTAACTAAAAAAAAAATCAACTAATCATTAAATTAACTCAAAAGATCGTTTAAAAAAATGTTTCCTACTTGGTGAAAGTTTAAACTTTTTTTTAAGAGATTTTAAAAACAAAATCAAGAATAACCAATTATTATAGAAATATTGTTACTGATTCCCCAGTTTTGTTGCTTTAGCAGTTCTATTGATTACAATGAAAAAAGCTTGCACAGAAATGGGACTCCAGGTTATCTAATCATACCTTCGAGTGTTTTTCTATCCAGGGATGTCGGACCAATTCAGCTCCTTTTGCAGAATGTTTGTATGTATTTATTCAGGTGCTTATCTCTACATTCTCTGTGTCTCGCTGTCCCAGGACGGCCATGTGGAGGTGGCGCGGCTGCTGTTGGACAGCGGCGCACAGGTCAACATGCCAGCTGACTCATTTGAGTCACCTCTCACCTTGGCTGCTTGTGGAGGACACGTTGAGCTCGCAGCGCTGCTCATAGAGAGAGGCGCCAATTTGGAGGAGGTACTTAGAGACACATTTTTCATCTTTACACTGAAAAACTTCAAAAGGTGAAGTTGTGAAACTTTATTTTCTAAAGGACCTACCAACAATATCAATAGTTGAAATGAACTTAATCTTTTATAATGGGATTAAACATAATTCCTCAACCTATTTTATAATAAGAAAGTATAACTTTGAAAATGAAATATTTAAAGATGTCTGAGTCTTTAATCTGTGGACGGAAGCCTCTTGATGTTGGTCTTCTGCTTGTGTCCAGGTTAATGATGAGGGCTACACTCCTCTGATGGAGGCAGCAAGAGAAGGCCATGAGGAGATGGTAGCATTGCTTCTGGCTCAAGGTAGGACTTTTATTAAAGAAGTTTCATCATTCAGTTTGTGACTTATTGTTTATCTGATTCCTAATTATGTCAAAAAAGATTATTAATGAAGTTTCCTAAATAAGGAAAACGTTGATGGGGTAGGTGTGTCCTTTTATCATTGCTCTTCATTTGTTTTCCAGGTGCTAACATCAACGCGCAGACAGAGGAGACCCAGGAAACGGCATTGACTCTAGCATGCTGCGGAGGTTTCCTGGAGGTGGCCGACTTCCTTATCAAAGCAGGAGCCGACATCGAGCTGGGCTGCTCCACTCCTCTGATGGAGGCTGCGCAGGAGGGCCATCTGGAACTGGTGAAATACCTGCTGGCTGCAGGTGAGCTACCAAAATATTTAGCACACATGTCATGAAATTCAGAATCCCAAGCTTTAATCTTCTTTAATGCAAATGTCACGCCTTCTTTTCCGCCTTTCAGGAGCAAATGTTCATGCCACCACGGCAACAGGTGACACAGCTTTGACGTATGCGTGTGAGAACGGACACACTGATGTGGCAGATGTGTTGCTTCAGGCTGGAGCCAATCTGGTATGCTCACATCATCCCTAATAAGTCTTAGTGGGTAAATGTTGTAAAAAATGCTGAAATGAACTTGGATTATGAAAAGAAAAAAACAAACACTCATTGTTAAAACCTGATTTTTCTGATATTTAGGAACATGAGTCTGAAGGGGGGCGGACGCCTCTGATGAAGGCTGCAAGGGCAGGACATCTGTGCACAGTGCAGTTTCTTATCAGCAAAGGTGTGTCTTTAATCTGCTGTTCATATTTACCAATGTTGTTGTATGAGATCATTTCTTCTAATATCTTTTTGAAAGTCTAAGATGTAGACCTCAAAATGTAATCCTACATTACTAGTTAAATCTATTCCTGTATCATGTGCTGTATGCAACATGAAGTTACTGCATTTATAGCAGTATATAGATTCATGTTCTCTTTATTAGATGGTTGGCTTTTTAATGGTGTAAATGAATCATGGGGATGCGTGTTTCTCCTGTTCAGGTGCTAATGTGAACAGAGCTACTGCCAACAATGATCACACCGTGGTGTCCCTGGCCTGTGCTGGAGGGCATCTGGCGGTGGTGGAGTTGCTGTTGGCGCACGGAGCAGATCCCACACACAGACTCAAAGTAATGCTGCCATTCTTAACAAAGACCAGCGTCGCCTCTTTCTGCATCCGGTTGCGACTCATAATGAAAACCATGTGATTCTCTGTCTTTGTAGGATGGTTCCACCATGTTGATAGAAGCTGCTAAAGGTGGCCACACTAACGTCGTGTCCTACCTGTTGGACTACCCCAACAACATTCTATCTGTCCCGGCCCCTGACCTTTCCCAGCTCACCCCCCCATCACAAGATGCTTCTCAGGTTCATATCACATTTATCCCTTTTTTTTTCTTTTAATATTGTTTGCCTCTTCCCATATAAAGCCACGCTTTCCTACCCATGTCTAACATAATACTGTCTTATCAGGTTCCTCGTGTTCCATTCCAAGCTCTCGGTATGGTAGTGCCCCCCCAAGAGCCCGACAGAGCCCCATCAAACATCGCTACATCCCCACCCGTCTCCAACAAAGGTAAAAGAGGCTTTAATCCAAGCATAAAATTTGTTTTTTTTTTTTTTTTTTTTTAAAGAGTGGTTTTTATATACCATTGAATGGCCCTACCTGCTGTGATTGTGTTGATTTGAAGCTGTTTTTCTTTTCTTTTCTTTTTTTAAAGCAACATAATATAATTTCTGAATGAAATATTAGCTTAATGTGAGATATAAAAAAAAAAAAAAAGTCAGGTCAGGATTCAGTACTTGGTGCGTAACGATGCTCTGTGCTTTAAAAACAATTTAACATGAGAGGGTCGGATCCGTCATGTGAACCAGAGCGACACTTTACGGCAGTCTGAGCTAACCTTAAACACAGCTAACTAAGCCACAGGTCGTTGTTAGATTTTTTATTCAAATCGTTTTATTGTTTTAAACATACAAGAACAACAATTAAACAAAATAAAAATGATAACAGGTGCTAACAACACATATCATAGGTCATTGTTGGATAACAAATTGGAATGACATCTTTTTATTTTTTATTTTATTTTTTTATTTTTTTTATTTTTATTTAGTTTTTTCATTTTTTATTTTATTTATTTATTTTATTTATTTATTTTTTTTTTATTTATTTTTTTTTTTGGAATAAAAATTTATTCCAAAAATTTTGGAATTTTGGAAATGGAATGACATCTGATCAGATGTAGTTTCTGGTTCTCTGATGTAGGATTTAATCCACAGATAACTGTATTGTCTTTACAAATAACACCATGACTTCTACATCTGCAGGCAATCAGGGGTGCAAAACCTTGAGATTAAACATCTTTCTTCCCTAGAGGCTAACTGTTAGTGTTGCTTTTAGATTTTTATTTTTTTAATAGAATGATCATCACTCTAAGCTAAGCAGTGGTGAACTTGTTTAATCCTTCACCGTTCGCCTCTTGACACCATGGTCATGTTGTCAATTCACTGGTCTGAAATGGATCTTTTCATTTTATTCCTCTGAAGGCTTCATGAAGATATTGTACGCATTAACAAATTCATTTCAAGATTTTAAGATCACAAGAGTTCAATCTTTTTTTTTTTTTTTTTTTTTTTTAAACATAATTTTGAAAAATTAATGTTTATGTTGCTGTGATATTAATAAAACAGTTCAAATCTACTAAATATCTAATGACATGATCCGATATATTAATGCAGTTATGAGTGGAAGTCTACAGTTAAGAATGTATGATGCTAAACCCTCAATGCTGCACAATGAATAAACTAAAAAAACACTTTTTGTCTTGAAAATTTTGCCTCAAAATACAACACAGGCATCCCAGGGTTTTTTTGAGCCATGCTTGATCATCTTTTTAACTAATCTTTTTTTTTTAATCAGCCGTGTCCAAACAGAGACCAGCAGCCATTCAGCCAGGTGTCCCCAGCACGGTCGGCCGTGGGCCTGAAGCAGAACCTTTGCCGCCCTTCCACTTGTGTCCGCCGTTGGAGTGCATAGTGGAGGAGACGGAGGGAAAGCTGAACGAACTGGGTCAGAGAATAAGCGCCATTGAGAAGGCTCAGCTACAGTCGCTGGAGCTCATTCAGGGGGAGCCACTCACCAAAGACAAGATTGAGGAGCTGAAGAAAAGCAGAGAAGAACAGGTATATTCCATCTGCCACTTCCTGAGTGCTAATCCTCGTTAAAAGATATGAAATGGGCAAATAAAGAGGTTTTTATGGTGTTCTTAGGTACAGAAGAAGAAGAAAATCTTGAAGGAGCTTCAGAAGGTGGAGCGCCAGCTGCAGCTAAAAACCCAGCAACAGTTCACCAAAGAGTACATGGAGGCAAAGGGCTTAAAGGAAGATCTGGAGGCGGGGCAAAGTCAGGGTCCGGGTCCAGGGCCTGGGAGTACAGCTACCGCGCCGGGACAGCTTCCTTCCCCACCGGGTGGTCCCCTACCCAGCGCCGCTAAAATATACGAAGACGCTAGCACAGAGGGGGAGCAGGAGCAGTCGCCAGGGGACGAGGGGGAAGAGGTAAAATCCTCCCTCACTCTGCCTATTTTCTAAATGTTTTTCTCTGGGCTTATTTTAACCTTTTTAGTAAGTATTCTTTTAATGAGAAGCAAAGTTGGTGTTTGAGCGAGCAGTGATTATGTGGTGGACATAAAAAAAACAAAGCAAAGAACATTACTTTCTCTCTGTGTTTATCCCACACAACGTAGACCCCGAACATTAATTCTGAAATGTCAAAATGGCTATATGCTTAAAAGTAGAGCATAACAAAGAAGCTCAGCCGTCCTGTTATCTGCTGAAAGTCTTTGTTTCTCAGATCCTGAATTAACCGCAGGCATTTCTGTAAATGCACATAATGGTTCCCTTACATCTTCCTTCGACTTCATTTTAACCAGCTCACAGACGCTCACTTTGATCCCTTCATTCAAAGTGTGTTCTGATCAGCTGTAAGTGTGTGGGGGGAAAAAAAGGTTTTTGCGGCTGCCTGATATGTCGATTTTTCAGGTCCTTGTATCGATTTTAAAAACAAAAAAATTAACTTAAACAATGAGGGAAGATGGCTACCTCTGTCTGGTGTATGTGTGTATATATATATATATATATATATATATATACATATCACCATGGAGCCCTTTTGCTGTAGAGCGCAGTGCCATACCTGTAGTACCAGTGGAAAACGGGCACTGACTGACTTCAAACAGCATGGACACCAAAATAATAAATTATCAATATCTCCTGATGAGAACATACACAGCACTGGCTGTTTCATCCATGCATGTAATTTTCATAGGTCGGAAAAATATCGTAATATATAGGGATGTTGAAATATCACGATAATATCGTATCGTGACCCAAGAATTGTGACCTGTATCATATCACAACACCCACGCCAATACTCGCCCCTAGTCAGCACAGCCTAGTTAGTTCACTTGGTCACTGATTGGCTTTATAAATTCATGACCAGCTGTTTTTCTCGCTGCATCTCTCTGACCCCTCCCCTTAACAATATACCACCCACATTTCTATAGATTGTTCATACCCAAATTCCTTTGGTCAATAAAATAATAGTATAAATCCCATATACTTGTGATGCATCCCATTTGAAAGCATTCAAATAAAAAAAAGCCCTTTTTGATATTCTATATTTTGGATATAATTCATTGTTGACACCTTCAGCTAACTAAACTTGTAAATTTCTGATCTCTGATCCCAAGCATTGTGAATATGTTGCCCTTTTCTATGCAAAAGGTCAATTTGGAACAAGTAATCCAAATTAGAACCAACAGAACCAAACTGGATTATTTCCATTTTATGAATGATTTGATCATTAAAAAAAACACATTTCTATACATAAATTTACTCACATTTTCATTCAAGCACTTTATTTAAAATATTTGTAATTTTCAGCTTTCAGAATTTTGACTATGTATTTTCTCTGAGTATCCCATTATTTCTCCTCACTCCTTATGTACATAAAGACTTATATCTTCAGCTAGCACCAACATTTTCTTAATTGAAAAGCTTATTTGCTGACAAAACATGTCAAAAGTTTGATTGGTCTTTAAGTTAGCTGGTCCAGCTACACAAAGACTATAGACACACATGCCCCTGGGGAGGGTATTTCTTATATGAGGGAATTCTGCAAACTGAGAATGGAACTAATTTGGGAGCAAACCGATTGGTGAATAAGCCCACATAAAGTAGGCAGTCCAAAATGGTGGACATGCGTCATTACTCACATGAGAAATCTGTTTTTATCCTCATGTTTTTACTTTTTTTAATGGGGGAAAAAAGGAGCTTTGTTATTTTATTATGACGTGGTTTTATTTTATGGGAATAAAACATGATATTACAGCAAAATGAGTCCATTTGTGTCCACCTAAGTCCGGTGGGTAGAAGTGAAGGGGTTAGTGCCCTTAGAAACATTCCTACAGCCGTAAAAGACTCCAAATACTCTGTGTGTATATTTAGGATGAGGATTACGATGACGAAGATGAGGGCTCAGAAGACGACGCGGACGGAGAAGAGGACGAGTACCCCAAGCTTCCTCAGGTGGGCACAATCCTCTACAGGGACGGGCCTCAGCAGCCTCCTCTTCCTCCTTCGCCTCAGAGCCAACCTCAGCCGCCCCCTCCTCCTCTTCAGCCCGCCTTCGCTCCTATCCAACCCCTGCCGGACTACAACCCTGCAGACTACCCTGGAAGCACGAGCCCAGAGCTGGAGAGGGTGCTGGTGGGGCAGCAGATGTTGGGGCAGCAACAAGGTCAGGGCCCCCAGCTGGCTGCTTTAGGCCCTGGAATGATACCCCAGCCGGCTCCAGATGGGCTCATGGTGGCGACACCTGCACAGACGCTCACAGACACACTGAATGATATCATGGAAGGTGAGGATGTTCTTTTAAAGCTTCTTTTTTTTTTTTTTTTTTTTGTTTAACTCTTTCTAAAACACTTCCGGATGTTCTTTCTGTCCCCTCTGTGTTGCAGCTGGGGGAAACCGCGTGCCCATGTTACCCACTACAACCTCACCCACACCCTTGTCCCAGCCGCCCACGCAGACCAACCCAAACATCGCCTCTCCCCCCTCCGTCTTACCCCTCTACCCGTCGGTCGACATCGATGCACACGTAAGTCTTAAAGCTATTGTTATGTGAGGCTGTTTTATAAATAAAACATATCTAGATCTGAGGAGAAATGTTTGCTGGTTCCTCACAGACGGAGAGCAACCACGATACAGCCCTGACGCTAGCATGTGCAGGAGGACACGAGGAGCTCGTGTCGGTCCTGATTGCACGGGGAGCCAACATTGAGCACCGGGACAAAAAAGGTATCAGAGAGGAGCAAAAATATGGAGGGGGGTGAGATTGGAAAAATTAGGAGTAACTCAGTGGTTCTACGCTCCACAGGTTTCACCCCTTTGATCCTCGCTGCCACTGCTGGTCATGTAGGAGTGGTGGAGGTGCTCCTAGACAAAGGTGGAGACATCGAGGCTCAGTCAGAGAGAACCAAAGACACGCCCCTCTCCTTAGCATGTTCAGGAGGCCGACAGGAGGTAACACACAACATACAGACTTTATTTTTCAACTTTTTTTTCCCTAATAACTATGATCTGTAACTGCTTTCTTTTTGTTTATTAATATCTTTTAATCCGACAGGTTGTTGAGTTGCTGCTGCTGCGGGGAGCCAATAAGGAGCACCGCAACGTTTCAGACTACACGCCTCTTAGCTTGGCTGCTTCAGGGGGTTATGTCAATATCATCAAGATACTCCTGAATGCTGGTGCTGAGATAAACTCCAGGTGAGCAGCAAAACGATTTATATAGACCTTTTTGTTTTTATTTTTTTAGCTTCTTATTCAGCTGAGCTAAGAAGCCACTGTTTGTTTTTACTAAATGGGACTTGGGGAATCAAAGGCAGCGTTTTCAGGGTATCAGGGGAAAAAAAGGGAGTATGAAAAGTTATTTGGACTTCCTGTCCTGTAAAGATTTGATCCATACCTGCCCTGAAGGTTGGGAATCGTTTGAATATGAAGGATTAGTTTCTGTTCCAGTTCCTACCGATTCAGGTTGTTCTAAGAGGAGAATCAGAAAAGTTCACATTAGACCACTTCTAGTCTGGATGAATGAAAGCCTGAATCCCTTAATGGATTATGTGAATTTTTATTAACTTAAAATTATATTTTGTCTATTTAAACGAGTTATTAATTATCAAATCTTGAAACTATAATATAAAAGTCATACGTTTTCTTTTTTTATGTCTGATAAGCTTCTCAAGCTTAGTGTTTTGCACTAGAGGTAAAGGGAGAAACAGTTTTGTGTTCTTAATACCCCCACCTGCTGGATAGAAGTTGTATTGCAGTTTCTCTCACGCTGAATGTGCAGGGCAGTGGGAAGGGAAGGCACGCTGACGAATAACACTGGATTCCCAAAACCTGGCTATTGAAAATCCTGTTGATTTTAGCTTAAATCTTTCAGTGAAAAAGGGTCTACTGTTGCTTGGACCCTCTGGCGACTTCTTCAGTCAGTGGATTTTAACATCAAATGTAGGAATCCATTGTTAAAAATGTGAATAATTACTGGATAATTGGTGCAACAGAACAGATTCCAATCAATTCTTTTCTTGAAAAGTTTATCCTGGTATCTCTTTCCTTGCAGCTTTATTGTTAGAGGGCCCAGGTTTAAATACTGACCACTCTTTGAAATGTTATTAAGATTGAAATGGTCACATTCAACCTAAAACACCACTGAACATTTTGAAAACGGCTTTAATACCAAGATGTTTACTTGGATAATTTGTTTGGACTCTGAAATGCTAATGGTGTCCTGTTTCTCCTTATGTTTTATCATTTCTTTGAATATGAATATTTGCTTTTTCTTCAGGACTGGCAGTAAGCTGGGAATCTCTCCTCTGATGCTGGCGGCTATGAACGGTCACGTGCCAGCAGTGAAGCTCCTGTTAGATATGGGCTCAGACATCAACGCCCAGATCGAGACCAACAGAAACACTGCTCTGACCTTAGCCTGCTTTCAGGGGCGAGCTGAGGTCGTCAGTCTGCTGCTAGATCGCAAGGCTAACGTAGAGCACCGAGCTAAGGTAGAAGCATTTAGGTTCATCTTTTTGTTTTCAATGGGTGTTAATCTTTTTTTAAATGGATTTATTAATTATTTTTGGATTCTGCATATTTAACCATTAACTCGTCTGTCCTGTTCCTCCAGACTGGACTGACTCCGTTGATGGAGGCAGCCTCAGGGGGTTATGCAGAGGTGGGCCGAGTTCTGTTGGATAAAGGTGCTGATGTCAACGCTCCTCCTGTTCCTTCCTCACGAGACACCGCCCTCACCATTGCTGCCGACAAGGGTCACTACAAGTTCTGTGAGCTACTCATTAACAGGTACTTGTTCATAACACATCTGTTTTTCTATTGTGCTGCTAATTTCAATCCTTAATTTGGAGTCCTTAATTAAACTATTATTTCTGCTTCCAGGGGGGCTCATATTGATGTACGAAACAAGAAAGGGAACACTCCCCTCTGGCTGGCAGCGAACGGTGGTCACTTTGATGTGGTCCAGCTCCTGGTGCACGCAAGCGCTGATGTGGATGCTGCAGACAACCGTAAAATCACCCCACTCATGGCCGCCTTCCGCAAGGTGAGCACTCTATTTAACGTTAGTTGGTCCCCCGCTGCACTTTAACCTTTGGCCTTTGTCACTAAAACTCCTTCTTTACATCTTTAGGGTCATGTGAAGGTGGTGCAGTATCTTGTGAAGGAGGTCAACCAGTTTCCATCAGACATTGAGTGCATGAGATATATTGCCACCATCGCTGACAAGGTAGCAACACCACAGGGAACAGAGTTATACTGTTATCACTACGTGTCGGATACACTGGCTTGCTGTTAATCTGCTTTAACATACACGAACTCAATTTTTATGAGCCAGGAAGCTGAGCGTCTTGCTCCTTTATTACGGTCTTCTTACAATTTTGTACAATTGTGTGGGAAGGTCGATGAAAGCTTTGAGTGAAACTACAAACAGAAACAGAAAATAAATGTGCATCAGCTCTAAATGCACAGAACAAACTTCCAGCATTATAAAACATAAATTAGAATTAACCCAAGCTGTTGCTAAGAAACAGTCACTCCAGCAGTTACAACTATACAAGAAAAACCTTTGGGACATGGCTAATTCCTGGAATGAACATATGCAAAAAACGACCTCTAAATAAACTCATAAGAAAATATGTATTGCCAAACAAAACACAGATTGAACTTACAGCCATTGCTTTTGGAGGTTTTGGAAAAGATTGACAACACAGGAGGCGAAGTTTGTTCTGTAATAGGCAGGTTTTTTCTCTCTGTTAACACCACTTCCTTACTATCACTGCCTCTGCTACCCACAATGCAATGCTTCCTCAAGATTCGCCTTCAAAATAAAATACAGATAAACTAATACTGTAAAAGTTCTTCTTTTCAAACTAAATTATTAAGACATACCTCCAACTTCTAACCTTGGGCAGAACAAGAGTCCTAATCAAACCACCAGCGTTGATATTTACCTTGGAGAAATACTTTAGGTGTATGATCTGAACTGTGGAGTAGGGATGAGGGGCTGCTTATTGGTCACTGATCTTGTCTTTCATCCATCTTCTCTAAAGATTAAGAATAAAATTCTAATTAATACATTTGAAATTATTTGTTTTTACATCTATAGCTTTGCTCAATTTAAATCTCATTGATTAAGCTAATCAATTAAAATCGAGCTAAATATAAATATTAAATAATCACATACACCGAATGTTATGAATCGTATCGTCATGAAATCCTTTTTGAGTCGCATTGAATCGTGAACAGGAGTGATTTGTATTGACGTGGGTTTAGTGCATTGCAGTTTATATCGTATTGGTAATAGAATATTGGGATGCATATCCAATCGACCTTAGTGGTGGAGATAATAGTCCCTATCTCAAAGGTATAGTGAAGGGTTTTTACTAATTTTTCAAGGACCCGCCCTCTCCATTTGGAAAAAAAAATAAATTAAAAAAATGCACATGCACATCCTTATACACGTTCCCAAGAGAGAATGCTTGTTGAACGTGTGCAAGAGCACGCAGGAGCCCATTTCTCCTGGTGCACGCTCTGTTTAAAAGTTGCTGTTTGCATCACTCATACAAGCTTACGTTCCAAAAGAAGATTTGCAAATTTTCCACTATGTCAAACTCAACACCGCTAAGTAAAAATGGGGACGAGCACGTAGAGCCTTACGTAAACATATCACCAGGATTATTGACAATTCTGAGTTTATTTTGATGATAAACTCGGAAAAAGAGCATCCTCCCTTATACCTTTAGCTTAAACAAATGTATAACCTACACATAATTTATACACAAAGATGCACTGCCTGGCCCTCCCAACAAAAGGTTCCCCCTGGATTTAACCGGGTATGATCCTCATATTAGATAATTACTGCATGGACTGTTCAATGATGAGCGTGGTCGACATTAAACATTAAGCAAGAGCGGCGTCTTTGTTTAAACCCATTAATCTCCGCTAGACATGTTATTAAGTTGTGTCAGAATTGGGCATCAAAGTACGGAAGAGGATAAGGGCTACTGAAAATTTTATTTCAGTTTAACATGGGGAAAAAAGTCAGAATTCTGAGATTAAAGTCCGAATCTCAGAATTCTGACTTTTTTCTCAGAATTCTGAGATTAAAGTCAGAATTCTGACAATTAAAAAAAAAAAAGTCAGAATTCTTAGATTAAAGTCAGAATCTCATACAAAAATCAGTAAACTTTTTTTTTTTTTTTTTCCCCAGTGGCCCTAATCCTCTTCCGTATCAAAGTCTGATTTTTTAGGTCGGGTTTTATTAAATATTAGGAAAGTTCACGTGTTTTCTCCTGCAGGAGCTGTTGAAGAAGTGTCACCAGTGTATGGAAACCATCGTTAAAGCGAAAGACCAGCAGGCAGCAGAGGCCAATAAGAACGCTAGCATTCTCCTGAAGGAGTTGGACTTGGAGAAGGTAAACGCATGGCCTCGGTGCTCTGAAGACGACCGGTGAACAGCAGCAAAGCAAACGTGTGTAACTCTGTGGTGTCCAACAGTCTCGGGAGGAGAGCAAAAAGCAGGCGCTGGCTGCCAAGAGGGAGAGGAGGAAGGAGAAGCGCAAGAAGAAGAAGGAGGAACAAAAGAGGAAGCAGGAGGAAGAGGAAGGACACAAAACCAAGGAGGAGTCTTCTGAGATGCTGGAGCAGAAAGAGGATTCATCTGAGGGTAACCTTTGACCCATCAGACGCCTAACACAGAAATGCTGAATCACTGAGGTTTGTCCTGTTTTTCCTATCTGAACTGGTTTCCTTTTTGTCTCTTAGAAAAAGAAGTCCCCATTGAGCCCCCAAGTGCAACCACAACCACCACCATTGGTATCTCTGCCACCTCCACCACCTTCTCCACAGCTTTTGGTAAGAAGCGAGCAAGTGTGGCCACTACCCCAAACACCAACCGGAAGAATAAAAAGAACAAGACCAAGGATTCAGCGCCCAATGAGCCTATCATATTACAAGATCCACAGGTGAGCTCCACTCTCCTTATTTCACCAGCCATGAATATATCACATGAAAATGGAACACCATCATATAAAGGACATTAATTGAAACTTGGAAAATGTAGATTTAGTACACAGTGATATATTCAGTGTGCTTATTTTTGTAAAACCTTGGGCTGGTTATCCTCCGGCAGCAGTGTGTCTCAGTGAGCTTGTCGCAGATATTTTTGATTTATGCCCTATATTGAAGCGTGGTCTGTCCCTCTTGCGTTGTGGCATGAAATAACAGCACAATCAGGAACTAGCGGTGGGTCTAGATACGGCAGAGGCGGTGAGGAAGTGGGGGCAAGTTTGTGCGACAATGGAGGGACATGAGGGCGAAAAAGAGCAGGAATCCAGGTGGAAAAAGGGTCTCAGCGTTCTCACGCACCTCGCTCTTTAAGCTGGTCCATCTTTATTAATCGTTTTCTACAATGGTGGTCATTCAAACAAAATAAGCTGGTAAGGTATCAAACATTCAGTTTTCAATTCAGTTTATTTCTATAGCGCCAATTCACAACACATGTCATCTCAAGGCACTTTACAGTTCACCAGGAAAACCAGTTGATTGCATCGAATCATTGGCTCAAAGGCAATCCCTCACACTAAGCATGCTTGTAGCGACAGTGGAGAGGAAAAACT
>NW_015150461.1:807878-810237 GCF_000732505.1 Cyprinodon variegatus | reverse complement strand
GCAGACGACCGGTTTCTGATTATAAATCAGCCTTAAGCATGACTGAAATGTTGAGTGGAAGGAAGAAATACAAAAGTTGAAAAGCTCTTATTTTGTAGAGAAGCTGTATTTTGGAGGTTCATAACCTCAGTTTAGTATTCACGAAAGTGTTGTAATCCACAATCATACGTATTGACATTGGTGGGAGTGGTGGGCTAGTGGTTGGGTCATAGAGCTTGGAATCCTGAGGTTCTGAGTTCGAGCCCCACTCCCACAGACTGCCACTCTGTGGTGGTCCCCGGGCGCAGCACGATAGCAGCCCACTGCTCCCCAAGGAGATGGTTTAAATGCAGAGGTACATTTTCTCCAATGTCAGTAAAGTTCCATTAAAATTAAATTAAATGGTATGTAATAACTCTTTAAATGGATTAACTTTTTTGGTTGAATTTCTCAAATTTGGTTTACATCATTTGCATATGTTGTTTTTATTTCATTTTTTTTTTTTTTTTGCTCTCTAAGATAACCTTAACTTAAATGAAATCTAATGTTTGGCGTTATTTTTTTTTTAGGTTGCTCTTGCACAGCACAAGGCTGACAAGAACAAGATCCACGGTGAGCCACGGGGTGGGGGCGGGGGAGTCACAGGTGGCAACAGCGATTCAGACCCCCTGGATAGCACCGACTGTGCCAGTGAGAGCAGCAGCAGCGGGGGGAAGAGTCAAGAGCTCAACTACCTCCCTGACCTCACCTCATCCGCCTCCTCCTCCTCCTCTTCCTCCTCTTCTTCCTCCTCCTCCTCAGCCCCCTCCTCAGGAGCAACCCAGTCCCAGGCCCTCATGCCCGGCCCAGAGAAGAGGCACTGTCCTCAGCCGTCGACAGACACTAAGGTGGACAACAAGGTCACAGTCTCCATCTCGAAGCCAACTCAGAGGTGAGTCCCAGATGACTGAACGCTTTTATTCCTCTCATATCTGGCACTAATGCCAGGACATGACTTCAAGGTATCCCTGATATCTGAGCCTTTTTTTTTTTCACAGAGCACCGGATGCAAGCGACTCGTCCTCCAACTCCCTGCCTTCCCCGTTTAAGACCATGGCTCTTCCGATAACCTCTCCTAACAGTAAACTCAGCCTCACGAGTCCAAAAAGGGGCCAGAAAAGAGAAGAAGGCTGGAAAGAGGTGGTCAGAAGGTCAGTTTAGAAGAAGAGGTTTTATTTGACTCATTTTAAAGGTGTTTCTCTGCTTTATTTCCTGTATTGATTTATGTATTAACTTTAGAGATGGAAAATTTAAACCACTTCTCTAAGTTAGTCCAGTGCTTACGTGACATTTAAATTTGCCGCTTCTTTCCTAGATCAAAGAAGCTTTCTGTACCCGCCTCCGTTGTGTCCCGGATCATGGGTCGGGGGGGCTGTAACATCACGGCCATCCAGGATGTGACAGGAGCTCACATCGACGTGGACAAACAGAAGGACAAAAACGGAGAGAGGTTGATCACAATCAGGTAAAAATCAAGACAGAATACGTTCTTCTGGACTCTAGATGTCACTCCAGCTGTGACTTTAACCAACTAAGTTAATATTTTGCTTTATAACATCTTGGTGGTCTAGTATTAGATGCATTGGTTCCATTAATTTTGTCGAAATAAAACTCATAGAACTCATCAATGATTTATTCAATCCTCAAAACTTTGCTTCATATCATAGTTTAGCGAGCAGAGCCTCTGCTGCTGTTGTCTCCACTCCCCTGACCAATATTTTTATCTGTTAAATTTAGTATCCAAACTGTTTCCTTGCTTCTTCCTCGTTGGCCGTTTATTTACTCTAATCTCAAGTTTTGATCTTCAGAGGTTCTGTGAGATTTCTTGTCTGACTTCAGAACTTTCCTTAAGATCTGCTCGGGGCGCTGTCCTTTCTTAAGACGTCATCACACGGTAACTCCCCTCGGACAAACTGTATTGCATCCGTTTCTTAAGAATAAAATCTCTTCTGCAGTCTAAACATAGTATTACCCACATTTGCTATTATTTAACATTTCATTGCCAAACTAAAGTAGCCAAAAGTAGAAATCAATCATTCTCAGTCTTGAAGGAAAGCATTGCCTTCTAAGAAAGACTGAGCTCTGCCATTTAACAAGACAGAAAAGTCTCAGCTTATTTTTATTCTTTTATTAAGATCTGAGGGCAGGGAGGACAAATGGAACATAACCTGACTCCGCCAGATGGATTGGTTTTACAGATGGATGCATATCCATCTGTAAAACCTTCCGTTGAAGTCATTTTGGGAAGGGGTGAAAATACTGGTTAGCTGATTGGCCTATGTTGGTGATAGACGGGCCAAATAAACCAATCAGATCCACAAAGCATATGACGTACTAACAG
>NW_015150461.1:796411-807674 GCF_000732505.1 Cyprinodon variegatus | reverse complement strand
CCACGCTAACGCTAGTTTCATCGGCTGAAGCCACCATGTGCTTTAGACTGAACTCGTTGCGTCACACCTCAACCCGCCTCAAAGCCAACGCTGATTGGACGTTCGTTTGGTGAACGGCTCCAAATTTTCTTCAACGGAGAGTCTCCAGACTTATTAGCGAGTGAAATCTTGAAAGCTCGTGAGATCAGGATGGTCTCACGAGGCTAAATGGAACA
The DNA here is from genome assembly GCF_000732505.1 of Cyprinodon variegatus. Lineage (NCBI taxonomy): Eukaryota > Metazoa > Chordata > Actinopteri > Cyprinodontiformes > Cyprinodontidae > Cyprinodon > Cyprinodon variegatus. The sequence goes on along the minus strand of NW_015150461.1, from coordinate 807,459 downwards.
TCCTAAAAATTATTTTTGTATAGATTTTAGACCAAGAAAACAACAGTTATACTACTTGTAGAAACCAAACGCTTGTCGTTGACGATACGTCTTCAAACAAAGTCCAGTGGGTTTTTTTTTTTTACTTTTTTGGAATCACTAAAAGAGGCTGACTTTTTTTCCCCACATGCTGCTACAAAAAAAGACAATTTTTCAAACAAAAAACATCAAACACTAAACAGATGGACTGAAATGAATGCCACTGATGTTTGACCGCTTATCTCCCACCTGTTTATAGCGTGTCCACAAATGAATTGCATACCCAAATGCCATCAGTCAGTAAAATAATATTATAAATGCTTGTGATAAAACCCATCTTTTCAGCCCACTTCCTACAAAATATGCCAAAGTTTGATCAGTCACTGCACAAACACTCCAATGATGCATCGTTTCTCCAGTGAGGAATGTTTCCGCTCATTCCTTGAAGAACAAGCTCTGTTTCTTGTATTTTTACTCTTGGAAAAAAAAAATTAGCTTTTGATTTTTATCGTTATCTACTGTGGAGTGATACGGACAAAATGAGCCCATTTATGCCTGGATAGGAAGTTTTTTTTTAGAATCCCAGAAAATGGAAAAGAAATTAAAGTTATGAGTTTTAATTTGATAACAGATTATTAGTTGTTGGTTTCTGTGGATTATATTTGGCTGACAGTTGAGTTTAGGCCGTTTTCCTTAAGATCGACTGATTCTCAAGAGCTATAACATGTTGCGTTTTGTTTACAGATAAGCTTGATCGATGTGTAACACATTGCGAGTTGTTCTGACTGAAACCAACTTTGTCGTTTCAGAGGCGGCACAGAATCCACTCGGTATGCGGTCCAGCTGATCAACGCTCTGATCCAGGACCCGGCCAAAGAACTCGAGGACTTGATCCCTCGGAATCACATAAGAGCCCCGGGCTCTAAAGCCGGCTTGCCCTCTTTCCCCAGTACCACGGGGCCCAGCGGTGGTTCTACTGCAGGCCCCAAGCCTCTGAGCTCGTTGGTCACTTCTTCAGGGGTCGTGTTCCAACCTCCATCATCTTCATCGTCGTCCTCCTCCTCTCAGGCCGGAGGGAAAATGGGGAAGGGCCTGCCTTCAAACGTCCGGCAGCCTTTCCCTGTATCCCTGCCCCTGGCGTACGCTCACCCCCAGCTGGCGCTGCTAGCCGCTCAGACCATGCACCAGATCAGACACCCCCGTCTGCCCATGGCTCAGTTCGGGGGCACCTTCTCTCCAGCTGCCAGCACCTGGGGACCCTTTCCAGTGCGCCCTGTGAGTCCCGGCAGCGCTAACAGCTCCCCGAAACACAACGGAGGAGCCAGCAACCCCGGGGCCCAAGCTAAGCCCTCCTCTGCCCACGGTGAGCACAGCAGCACAGCCAGCTCAGGGACTCCAGTCACCACCACCAACACCATGACCACCAGTGCGCCCAATACATCCGTAGCCGCATCCTCGCCTCACACCCCGACTCCATACAACCCCCAACCCAGCATCCCCACCCCTTCGTCTGTCAGGAAGCAGCTGTTCGCTCCAGACCCCAAGCCGGCGGGCGTCACGCCTGTATCTAACGCAGCCGCCACCAGTGTCGGTAACGCAGTGAGAGGCACGGCTTCCACTGCACATCCCACTTCCACTACGACGACGGCTAACGCCTCCCAGCAGCAGGGCGGACCCATTTCCCAGCCTCCCATCCAGCCCGCTAAAACGGAGCCCGCTCTTGCCGCCGCTGGAAAAGAGAAGCCCACCGTTCCTGAGAATCAGCCTGTATCCGTCAGCGACGCCATCAACTCTGTGGGTTTCCCTTCTCCCGCTTTAGCGTTAGGTACCAAGGCAGAACCTCGACAGCAGTTACCTCCGCCGGCTTCTTCCGTACCTTCCACAGAGGCGCACCCAGCGCTCCACAGCTCGCAGGCCGGCTCCTGCCTTCCAGGATCGTCTCCCGCTCACTCACACAACGTCGCACATCCAAACAACACTGTCCCCCACTTCTCCGCTCCCGCACCCAGAGTCTCCCATCGTATGCAGCCACCGGGGCCTTACTACTCCCTTCCTGAGCAACAGCAGTCACAACAACAACAGCAGCAGTTTGTACCTTTCAGCGTTCAGCAGGAGATACCAAAACAATCCCAAAGCCACACGTCCCAGCCGGCAAACCTCCCCCCTCCGCCCCACAGTCAGGGCCAGGCGCCTGGCTCCCTCCAGGCCTCGGCTAATCTGGGGATCATGAACGGTTCCCAGATGCAGCACATCGCCGGTACAGGCAAGGCTCAGCAGATCCCGCCCAACATCAGCCATGTAGGTCTCTTCAATTTCAGCAGCATCTTTGACAACAGCAGCCAGGTGACTATGAATTCCTCCTCTGTCAGCAGCAGCATCATCGCGCCGACAGTCCGTTTAATTTTACTGTTTTTACGTCCAGCAGGTGGGAAACAGTGCAATGTGGGGTGCATGCCACTTGCCGACGCGTTCACCTCCAGAGCAGTCGTATTCAGCGCCGCCGGCCTACATGAACATGGGTCAGATGGAGAACATGATGCCCCCGCCTCCCACAGAGAGCTCCAAAGCCCCCGGCTACCGATCGGCCTCCCAGAGGATGGTCAACAGTCCCATCGGTAGGAGTCCTCCTTTTTTGATCCAAATTTGTTTGTGTAATAACGAAATATGAGAGTTCTTGTTTGGATTGGGTTGTCGTACAAAAAAAAATCCATAAAATCTTAAGTTCTCTGCAACAGTCGCCGTAAATGAGACAATCCTTGTGGAGAGTTCTTTCTTTAATCTGAGGTATCTGATTGGTTTTCACAGCGCTGACCAGCTTTGCCACCAGTATCTCTGGCAGCCCCGTGTATCTGCATGGTCACGCAGGGGTCGGCGCGCCCTCATTCAGCAGACAGCACTTTTCCCCTCACCCATGGAGCGCATCCACATCAGGTAGACTCCTCTCCCTACTTCATAAAGATGCATGATTTTGCTCTAAATAAATTTAGCCATATTTCCCCCCTCAAAACTTCTTTTATTCAGGGTTCCTGCGGGTCCTTAAAAAGTTGAATTCTTCAAAATAAAACTAAAGCCTTAATTGGTATTAAAATGTCTTAAATTAGTCTTTCATAGGTCTTTTTTTTTTTTTTTAAACATCATAAATAGGATTATTTTTATTACCATTTATTTTTTGTAATCTAAATAAAACATTAAAATTGAAGAAAAAAAATTTTTTTTTATAAAAAATAAATAAATAACGGCTCGCCATTATTGGTTCTGTCCCGATAGCGGAACCAATAAAAGTGTTGTTGCGGCCGGGACATTTGGGAGATGCGAATTTTTTAAGCTTTTCAAAATTTGAAACATTGGTGCAGTGGTTTATGTTATAATAAACCTTTGGGTTAAGTTGTCGCAAGCAGGTTTTTCTTGTGTTTCTTGTGAATTTGGTCTTAAATTTTTATTTCATCTGGCATTAAAAAAACGTCTTGAATTTAACTTGCCTATGCTGTAGGAAACCTGTTATTTTCTATTTTCCTTTGCACTGAAAAAAGTTTAATAGATGTTGGGCTTCCCGGTTTGATGGTTTCTTAAAAGAGCTCTTTTCCAGAATCGCTAAAAAAAGTGCCATGAGCATTGAGCTGCAGCCTCCGCTTCTCCTCTGTAGCTGCAAACCCGAATCAAGCATAAAAGCTCCACCTAATGTGCTGGATCAGGAAGTTAGGCTGTGTCCAAATGTGCGCCTTAACCCCTAGATCCCTAAATCACTATATAGAGCAGGGACTATTTAGTGCACTTTATAGAGAACTCTGTTTACTTACCGGTCAGACAGATGGTCACTACTTTTCACTCCCCTTTGGTCACGAGACTCCGCCTCCCCCACATGTTGCCTGCGCCATCTTTAATTGGGCCGCTGTGACAATGAATCTGCTCGTCTAGTTCACCATGGATTATCATTTTTAATCCACTAGACGTTCAGATACTCATCTAAAACGGCGTAATCACTATATAGGGCCCTATATAGTGATTAGGGCGGACGTTCGGACACAACTAATGTCTTACTCTTATAAAATGGCAAAAATTATTTTCTCTCTCTTTAAATTGAGCAGCTTTGGGTTAATATGTTCAGCTTTCAGTTATTTGCTGACTTCTCCGTCTGTTTATAAGTCATAGCACAGAACTAACCGCAGCCACATCTCTTTGCAAAATGGAAAATGTCTGGAAGCTTTTTTTTTTGCTTTCTTTGATTTTATTTTAAATACCTGTGAGGTACGGATGAGCATATTTCATTATTGTGATAAAGAACGTTACTTTATAACCTAAAATATATTATAGATAAATTAGAATTTATGATGATTTAAAAACTCTGAATTGCCAGAATTTTTACTTTTCTATAGTTTTTCTTCAAAAAAATCGATTTAGTACGATTAATCGGATTGTTTAAGCCGTAATCTCTTCACTGATTGGTTAAGACATTTGATGTCATAGTTTTAACTCGAAAGCTGTCCAGATATATAAACCTTTTGGTTCTCTCTCTTTTTCCCCCAACAGGTGAATCCCCAGTCCCACCTCCTCCCACGGTATCCTCCACCGCCCTCTCCACCTCAGCCATGGCTCCCCCTCCCCAGCCTAAACAAGGCAGCTCCTCCCAGCAGGACAGAAAGGTCCCCCCTCCCATCGGCACCGAGCGGCTGGCCAGGATCAGGCAGACGGGTTCGGTCAACCCATCGCTTCTCACCACCAGCTACACAGCTTCTGTCGGACAGGGCGGCATCTGGTCGTTTGGAGTCGGCAGCGCCTCGGGTGAGGGTTCATTTAGTGGTTTTTAGCGACCCGCCATGAATAACGGTGTTGCGGACGAGCTAACTCTGTGTTTTGGTGCAGAAGCCATGTCTGGTTGGTCCCAGCCTCTGATGAACAGCCACATGATGCACCCCCAGCTGCAGGCCGAGCAGTCGGCCTTCTCCCAGCACCAGCCCATGGAGCAGGACGACACCGGCATTGCTAACCCGGCTAACAGCTACCACCAGCCTCAGCATTTGCCCAACAGTTACATGGACTTCCAGAAGGTAACGCTCTGATTTTCTCCTGCCTGTGTGTGAGGAAGGGGGGGCGGTGTTAAACCTATTCCCTTTTATCCGTGCAGGGGATGCCTGTGTCAATGTACGGAGGAACCATGCTGACCCCCCACCCTCCCATGGCAGAAGGCCCGGGGGGTCCGATGTACAACGGCATGCACGCAGGCGACCCCGCATGGAACCCCATCATTAAAGTGGTCCCCAACAACGCAGACAACTCCGACCCACAGCAGCAGGTTTGTTGACGCTAATTTAAACAGTTTTAATCTGTAATTACGAAACCAAAAACTACTTTTATTTCTTCAGGTTTGGCCTGGTACCTGGGCTCCTCATGTGGGCAACGTGCACCTGAACCACGTCAACTAAGCGGCATCCACAGAAGTTAAATGCACACAGCATGACCCACTGTGCAAACGTGATACCATAAGACAGAAGAGACATGGCGAGAAAAAAATAAAAATTCAAGTCCCAACATAGTAACTTTAGAGGCCTGAAGGTGCAGAGCAGGGGTTGAAGAAACGGAAGTTCTCTTTGACGCCATTCTTTGATGTGCCTATCTCAAACATGGAAGAGAGGAAATCGGGGCATCATTCACGTGATGATACAGTTGTTCGAGTTCACCTGTTCAACAGGATCTATTCTCTGCGTAGTTTAGCGATTTTGACTTAAACCCACATACACCGTTCTTGGGCTGCAGGGGGCTCAAAATGAAGTAGCTATTTAAACTTGGCCCAGAACTAGCTGATGATGATGATGATTACCTAAAGAGAAATCAGAACCTTTTAGAGTGGTAAATACATGTATAATTGTTTACATACTAAAAAGGGTTAAAATGAGAGTAAATTTCATGTCGTATAGTGGCTCTACTTTATGTAGCCTGTATTAATGTGAAATATTTACCTTAATATTCAATAAAAAGATTGAAAAGTGTCTGGGCTCTTTGATGTATTTGTTTTTTTTTTTTTAAAGGATGTTTTGTTTCTTGGTCCTTTTCTTTGTCCCTGTGAAAACAACAATGGACTGGAACTAGGGCTGCAACTACAATCATTTCGCAAATCGATAAATGTCTAATTTTTTTAATTAATTGATTAATAATCTCATAGCCTGAGGTTCCTTTACAGAGGATTTTTTTTTTATGAATTTAAACCAGGTGAAACTAAAACATTTCCACTTGAAGAGTTCTGGATAGAGCATGTTGATGGATGAAAACGGTTTTTGTTTTTATCTTAAATGCAAAATATTTCTTATATATATATATTTTTTTTTTAAGTTTTATAATTGCTGCTCTACGTGGGTCTCTCCGTCAGCTAAAAGGCATGTTTTAAAGTCTCTATACTCCGACTACTTAATTGATAATTATTTCAAAAATTGATTACTCATGATTAGCACTAGCTGAAACAATCTTTTAACAATTTAAAGCCTGATCCAAGAATAAAACAAAACAGAAAATTACTTTTTTTTCCGTTTGAATTCCTTATTTGCCCTTTTAACAAAATATGTAGAAAGAAAAAACAAATTTTTGATAATTTATTATTATGCGATAAGTCAAGATTATTTTTTGTGTAGTCTTCTACTGGCTGTTATCAGGTATATCTGATTGTGTACAATAGGATTTAGAGCAAAGTTTTTACCATTAAATTATGCAAAAGGTGTCAGACGCAAAACATTTCAGAAACCGTATGTATCAAATACGATACATTTGGCATTACAGGGTTAAAATGCAGCAAGATCTAGATTTTGCTTAACAGTTTAGTTTTTTTTTAGAAAACTGAACTATTATGAGGCATTTGTTTTTAAGCCTTTATAAGTCTGCAAATGTTGCCTTTTCCACCCATTAACATTATTTTTTTTTTTAAAGCTCATTACATTCCCTGTATATTTTAAACTATAACACTGATACAGTTATGGGTGCGGCAGGCCTCATAAGGTCCATATTGGTTTGGTTAGTTTCTGAAGACAGATTTTATAATGTTAAACTTTGGTCTAAGCACTGGCATAATACAACTAGTTCATAAAAGCCTGAATTATGGTGGAATAATAATAAAAAAGTACTAACCTAAACCCTATTGATGATTTGAAATAAATTATTCTGCAGCAGAAAACGCTACTTGAAATTAATTTTACCAGTTATGAATGAAAAAAAAAAGATAGCAAGCTTGCATGGTTACCAAAATAATTGTTTTATTTTTATGGGAAGGGTGTAATTGTTCGGTTACAACTTTAAAGATTTGCACATTTTTAATACAATTATAAACGATTTAATTATCAAAAGAAACGTTTAAGCGCATTATTAAAATAAAAGCAAACAGCCTTATTTACCTTTATGTATAATTCTAAAGATTTGGATTGTACAATGCTGCCATCTAGTGGTGAAGGTGGGGTAAAATGGAAAATCTCACAATGGGGAAATTGTAGCGTTATAGCAGTAAAAGATTACAGCAGATGTAAATTAAATTTTAACGAAACATTTGCGGACATCTTAAGATAAAAATATTGCTACTATATTTATGAATAAATGTCCACTGCTAAAAATGTGCTAAATGAGGTTACCTTCCTGTTTAGGTCTTGGTAAATCCCACTTTTATTGTGAAAGGTTCGGATAAATTCACCGGAAGTTCTATAAGTTTTATATTTGACAAATATTCCAATTTCAACATGGCGGTGGCAGCAACACCAGCTGTATCTGATCAGCCCGAAGCACAGACTCCGGGGCAGATACCGTTTGACCTGTCCCAGCCCCCGATCATCGAAGGATTCACCCCGTTAACGAAGGCCAAAGACGAAAGCTTCAAGGAAAAATTCCTGAGGAAAACTAAGGAGAATCCATTCGTCCCTATAGGTGAGTTACACAAGCAGGAAGACCGCTGGCGGAAGTTGTACAACTGTAGTCCTCTGTGTCCTCCAGTGCACTTAGCAGAGTTAGCATCTAATGCTACATCATAACACTGCGAGGTAACGGCCTGTAGAGCCACAGATGTTCACACCTTTTTGTAAACTTTTCTTTTATTACAACCCTTTATTGATGTTTGGCCTCAAAGTTAGCAGCGCTAACATTTGTCTTTATTAAGCGAGGAAGGACCTGCCTGTTTAAGAGTAGTGACGGTGAGAGGAACATGTCACCACCTACTGGTTAAGCGCAGAACTACAGTTGATAATATAATCTGATTTTTTTGCAATTGTTTTTCTTGTTTTTTCCCGTTTAAGTTCCTTAGAAATTATTAATGATTGGTATGTATAATATATTTTGTTAGTTTTTTATGCGTAAAATGTTTAAGAAGAGAAAAATCACAGTTTTTCTGCCATTTTAGTGAAAGAAGCTCTAGCAGACAGTTAAAGTGCTTGTGCAAATTGGACATTGAACAAAAGGAAAGGTGTTAGTCATTTTATTGAAACATAATAGTTTTTGGTTTTTCATCAGGTTTGAAGTTATGTGTTCAACCAATCTAATTTGGCAGTATTTTTACCCAATCTATATATGTTTTAGGGCAAATCAATACATATCAGTCACATTAGCCGCAAAAACAAAATATGTATCCCAACTTTCAAAAGTCTGAAGTGGGTGTTGAACCATCAATCTTTAAGAGTGGATCCAACTCTTACAGATGACAAGCAAGATGACAATGATCCTAAAAGCAATCCTACATAAAACTCAATACATCTGTAAGCAGTGACTTGGTCGGATTTTGATCACTTATATTGTTTAATCTAATCAAACTAGTTTTAACCAACTAGATTGGTTGGAAAAACAACCAATCTATTCTGCAGCAGATTCTCAAATCAGACACAGGTGATGTTTCCCTAAATGCTAAAAGTCATGGAAGAATTGATGGACCCTAAACCCTCCCATCTAGTGGTTGTGGGGGCTCCCCACTATTGAGCATTTTCCCTTTGGATAAACTTTTCATGCATAAGTGCACTCTCACAAACAACTGCAGGTGCTTAGAGATTCACTTCAACACAGAAAGCCCATATTCTTATCTTCACCTACTACAGTATACATGTCAGATTAAATAATACTTAAATACTTATATGTGAGCGATAGTATCAAGGTGTTACTTTATTGTATCTCTTATACTTTATCCGTTTGTTGTGCTGTTCTTCTTACATCTCTTTGCAGTGGATGAAGCAGAGTGAAGATGTTTTATATCCTTTCTTTCATCTTTTCGCCTTTTTTTCTGTTTTGTCTTTCCTGTTCTACTTGCCTTGCAGTGTCCATAAAATCTGTAATACTCCCTGCATGAATTATAATAAAGATATTTATATGCACACTTGTGAAAGCAAAAACAGGCGATTCAGTCTAAATTCAATTAAGAAAAGACTTTAAGATGATTTTCTCTTGCAAAATGTTATTTTGAAAGACGAGTATCATTTCCCTCTTCTTTACGCTCTATGCCTTATTTTGTCAATCCTATAAAATCAGTACATTTTGTGCAAAAAAAAATGCACAAAACAGTATAAATGCGTTTTTCATGTTCTCTTCATCAGTAAAATCCTGTTTTTTTTCTGTTCATCAGGTTGTTTGGGAACAGCCGGAGCTCTGCTGTACGGTCTCCGCGCCTTCCATCAAGGAAAAACCAGACAGTCCCAGATGTTGATGAGGGGCCGTATATTCGCTCAAGGCTTCACCGTTGTCGCCATCGTCGTGGGCGTCTTCGCCACGGCGTTGAAACCAAAGCAGTGAGGGTTCTTCGGTGCAGCTCCTCAGCAGTGTCCTTTAAACTCTGTATAAAACCAGATCCGCTGTGGACTCTCTGAATAACATGCCATACATGTGACGGCGCTCGGATATGTAGCTTATTTATTGTGGAAAACGTTGAATTTGCTGACGTTGATAAAAATGTTTTGCTGCTAGTCTGCTGAGTGGGAAAAGCAAAGCAGTTTCATCTCAAGTAAGCGGAGTCTGGTTTAATAACCCTGAGAGATTTTTTTTCTTTTCCACATGGTTTATCATTGAAATAAATGAAGCAACATGTTTCTTCTTACAGAAATTCAACTTGGAATGTTTTTTTTTTCTGTTTATAAAGGTGCTTTATTTAAATTTTGTCATCTTGATGTTAAGATTAAGCCCTCCCTAACCCCGAAATCCCTCATCCTCCTTCCCCGCTCGGTTCCCGCCCGCCTGCACAAAGTCGACAGCCTCCGCCGTTCCTCCCTTCACAGGAGGAAAAACATGCGGTAGTAAACATTTAATTTAATATGACATGATTAAAACTCAACATTAGCATCAATCACACAGGTTTGCCCAAACATATTTTCTTCGTTGTGGGTCTTTGTAAATGAGGATTATCATACAAAATTGGTTTGTTCTCTACTTCCAAATTCAAGATTTCTTCATCCATGCCTGCGAGAAGTTTGTTTTGAAGTTATCAGATGTTCTCTTGAAAGTTGTTGTGACTGGATTTGATGAAACTTTTAAGCCTTTCAGTATAAAAATTATTTTGATCGAGATGAGAAATCCGCTTCCTGTTCTGTTGAAGTACCAATAATTTCAGTGGTGTCAAAAGTACACACATTTGTTACTTAAGTAGAAGTATAGATACTGCAGTTTAAAACACTCTGGTAAAAGTTGAAGTATCAACTTGATCTGTTTACTCATGTAAAAGTGAAAACGTATGTGCTCCAGAAACTACTTAAAGTATAAAAGTATAAAGTCACCTTTAATAAAAACAGCCAGATGCCACTATATGAACTTAAAGGATGAGGGAGGTCCTGTTGGTCTCCATCTCCCGATACGCTCTCGCCTGTTTCCGACCTTTCAACATCTTTTTCTGAATCCAACATTGTAGCATGGCATAGACAATTCACGTTTGCAGTTTGAAGAACACCTGCTTGCTTCTGATGATTTCCTTTAGCTAACCAATGAGTGTTTGCGTTATAGGACTCATCCAATGACAGTGGTTTTCACTAGATGTGGATGGAACCAATGATCTGCATTGGATGACGCACATTGATTGATCATTTATTTCGAACACTTAA
>NW_015150461.1:792136-795689 GCF_000732505.1 Cyprinodon variegatus | reverse complement strand
TGTACTTAAGTACAGTTAGTGTAGCGTCGGATCTTCTTGACGTTCCTTTTCCTGTTTTGGTGCGATTGCAATTGCGGATCTTGACCTGGCGGCTTCCAACAGACTGGATTGGAGCAAAAAATAGCTTGGATCTGTATTTTGATGGAGAAGACGTACGTGGACGGTGGATATGGAACAGTTCTCATTAACATGAGTGGAGCGCTGCTGGAGGATGTGGAATCTGGGGGTCAGACTTTAAACAGAAGCAGACACAATGTGGCTCATTTAGTGTTAAACATATTTGTCCTGTTGAGAGATCCAGCGAATGGCTCATTAGGGCGCTTCCATAGAGACATCCTAATAAAGGGATACAGCTGATTAATTTATCAACCAGATTTTTTTTATTAAAGTATTTATAATTCATTGAGTATTACAAGATTATTTTTCTCTTTTGTAAGGGAAAAAATGCACTTGAAAAAAATTAGAATCTACATAAGTAATTTTTTCTTAAAATAAGTGAATTTTTTCTTAGACAAGGAGGCAAAACAGACATTTTGCCAATGGAACAAGACAATTTACACTTAAAATAAGAAAACATAATTGCATTGTCTTATTTCAAGTGCATATTATCTAATTATCTCATTCCATTGGCAAACTAATTTACCTACTCAAATTAAGGGTAAATAAAGTTAATTTAAGAAACTTTTACTTATTTCTAGATCTTTTTTTCCAGTGTGAAGTCTGCCAGAAGCCACACTTTGCAGCACTGCAGATCTACACTGCAAAAAATGGAAATCTGTATGAGTTATTTTTGCTTAAATTGAGTGAATTTTATCTTGAATTGAGCAGATAAGTGAGACACCTTGCCAATGGAACAAGGCAATTTACATTTAAAATAAGAAAAAAACAATTGCTTTGTCTTATTTCAAGTGAATATTATCTAATTCTCTTATTTTAGGAGTAGAATTACTAATTCCATTGGCAAATCGTCTTATTTACCTACTAAAATTAAGGTTAAATACACTAAATTTAAGAAATTTTGTACTTATTTCTAGATGGTTTTTGCAGTGTAGAACGCCAAACTCTTTAGTTAACCTTCAGTCATGCTTGACCTTCTCAAACATAAAAGTGTGACACTACGCATGAGGATACTGGGCTACACACGACTTTATTCAAGTGATCTCCAAAGTTTATGAAATGGCAACAAGCTTGGCAAGGAAATGTTAAATTAAAGAAATATGAAAAAATTTCTTTCTTTTTTTTCTTTTATTCTCGTCCCTTTTTAACATTCAGTGATTTAATATTTATTATGTCCAAATAGGCAACATGTGAACAATGTGCAGATGTCACATTTGAAATGAAAACCTGTACTTTAAACGTTTTAGTGTGCTGTTGTGACACAAATATGAAGAAAAAATAAGTAAAAAAAGGTGCTAATTTAAATTCCTTAATTTAGATGCTAGCAGAAGTCTTTGGTTGGGAGTCTTTACCTTTAATTTTTTTTTTTTCCAATAAAGTAACCCAATTGATTAACTATCAGGCTTAATACTCCTGAGAGGAGCGACATCAAAAGGCCACAAGCTTATGTCATTAAAAATAAACATGTATAACCTTATTATTGATTTCATGAATTAAACAATTGTTTTATGGTTAAAAACAGGCATGAAGGGATACAATCTTGTTGACATTAAGTGTTTTGAGCAAAAAAGGCAATCCAATAAAGTTGACCTCAAATTATAAGTTAAAGAAAACATAAAGTAACAGTATTTTCTTCAGTAAAGTGGCGTTGAAAGGTGTAACAGAGCGTTCTGTCTTCTTACAGGAGCCTCAGGTTAGGTTTATCAATATATAGGCATCAAGAAAGGCAAGAAAAGGTTCAGCATGTCAGCAACTCCTATGGAAAAGGCCTAAAAATCATTCGGATACAGCGTGTCATTCAAGCTGCTGCTGTTAGCGGGCTAAAGGTGTCTGTTTTAGGGAGATGAGAACCGAGCGCATCCTGGAGACGTCCTTCGCCTGTTTGCTGGTTTTAGGGTTGAAGTCGCACAGGCGAGCAACTCGCTCCCATTCGGAGCCGGGGCTGTCGCCGTCGCTCTCTGCCAGGAAGGCCTCCTCGGACGCTCTGTGGGGTTGCAGCGAGATTGAGAGAAGAGGGGGGGAAAAAATGATGAGAATATGTAGGGGGAGAGGTTCAGAAAAAGCTTTGTTATTTGGGTTTTATCACGATGCAAGTCAAAAACCACTGCCATCTTTATTTGTGGGGCCTTGAAAAACAATTCAACACATTTTACTTTATTTTTAATCAAATAACAAAAGGACAACCAGTTTTAGGAATGAATACAAAGACAAGCCACAGTTCATTTTAAAAAACACACAAAAAAACATGCTTACGGTGACAAAAGCTGAAAATTATAAATGTTTCACTAAGAGACCTAATGTGACCTGAAGCTTTTCAAGTATTTTTTGATATGCACTACAAACATTTACAGAAATCTGATCTGATGATCCGACTGCAGGCTACAGGGAGGCATGCATCAGGTAAGAAGGAGGCGGAGGAGCATACAACGTAAGAAAGCATAAGAACTCTAAACGTACACGAAGCCTATAGCATCAGAGTTGGGCTGTTTGTAGAATGCTTTGTCAGCAATCCTAGCGCACAGCCAAGGCCCAGAAAGCAGGGGGGGAAAAGAGAAGAGTTTTAGTCTCAGAACAACAAGCAGAGCGATATTAGGCTGTGATTTAAAAGCGCTGAGAGAAAGCTCTGATGAAGAGGGAGTTCAAAAAGCTCCAAAACAAACTAATCAGCAGGTTTGGAGGAACAGATCAGAGCAGACCACCCTGCTGGTGGAAGCTGGGAGGAAAAATGTCCTCTATGGGAGCCGTCTAAAAGAAATCTTTTCTTTTTCAATACTTGGGAGGCTGGCTTTGGATTAATATCTCATCAGAACATTTTTCTCAGGGCTCTGGAAAAAGCCAACAACACTACAGCTAACAGATGCAGAGTGATACCGTGCCAGACTTGGACAGAGTCTGTTGGAAAGTGGTGAGAAAACATCTAGTTAGCTTGAACAAGAACGGGAGAGACTAAAAAACATTTAAATCTGTAAAAACCAGCAGCTCTTCTTTGAGAAGATCCAAAAAAAGTAAAAAAACAAAAAAAAAACAATCCACTAGACTTTGTTTCCAAGTTTGAAGATGTTTTTTTTCCCATCCAGGAAGCTTTTTCAATTCAAAATGTCAGAAATCAGCCACGCCAACAATTCCATTTACCGACTAGGGCCCTATAAATTCCGTTTCATTTTTTCTCAAATTCTGTTTTATTTCCGTTTTAATTTTTTTAAATTCCATTTTTCACATTTTATGTATGTATTTTTGCGCTTCCAATCAATGGAATGTTGACAAAACTTGCAAAACAATAGTTCACCCGACACGTAAAAGTCACGAGGGAACTGCTCGGCTCTGTACTCAGGGCTTAGCGTCGTGTTTCTCAACTTTTTTGCCGAAAGCGGAGCTGTGGAGAGCCGCTTCGCCATTTTTTTCTATGTTTTGATGGGGGAGGGTGAGTGGAAATGAC
>NW_015150461.1:781948-791429 GCF_000732505.1 Cyprinodon variegatus | reverse complement strand
TATATAAAACACAGCAAAATCCTTCATCATCTTTACCGTCGACAGGGTGCAGCCACGTACAAATTCCTCGTTTTCCGGTCACTTTTGTTTAAATTTGCATTTTCCAATTCTCTAGCTTCCTTTCCGAACATCCGGCTTTACGATCAACTGGAAGCAGTTAGTTCTATGTTATTATTAATCTGACGAAATAGTTTTTATAAACTTTTAAATGCCACAATAATCACATTTAATGAATTTTAATACCAATAAAGGCCTTAATTTATCAAATAATAATTTAATGACTTTTAATGATTTTTAATGACCTGCGGAAACCCGGGGTATAAAGCCTCGAACTCAAAGCTGTTTCTGACATTTTGCATTTAAAAAGCTTCCTGGATGGGAAGCAAAACGTCTTCAAACTTGGAAACAAAGTCCACTAGATTGTTTTTAACTTTTTTGGAATGACTATGACCTGTATGACTGAGAATCTTCACCATCACATTATTTAAGAAGTATTATCCCCAATTAAAGCTAAATGGACCACACTGGCCGTAGGGATCAGATCGGGGTTCTGCAACCTTTCAAATTCAAAGAACCTCTTTTGCCATTTTCCAAGAACTAAGATAAAGTTTTTGTAAATAGTTAAGGCCAAAGAAATCAAGATAAGATGTTGTATTTCTTTTAGGTTTTTAAAGAACAACGTTCATTTACCCTTTATGAAAGGGGGGAGGTTCCTTCATTTTTTAGAATGAGTCAAGCTGGGTGAGCCACCATAAATAGGAAAGATGAATAAATAAAATTAGTTAAAGCTAATTATTTTGCACCACTGCTGCTGTGCTGTTAAAGATATTCTCTTCAGATAATCCACAATGAATAGTGTTGTGCTGATGCCATTTTTGGCCCCGATACCTGGCTGTGCAGTATTGACCCATACCGAATCTGTTTGAAATTGATGTGTGTATTATGAAGAAATGTAAAATAATTACCATCATGGCTTTGTCAAGCTGCTGCCTACTTTTGTGAAGCAGGAAAAAGAATAAAACAAAGATAATCCAGTAGGACTTTTTATTGCTACCTGGAATGGGTGACAATAGTTGAATAATCTTTTGGCTCTCAAAATGGTATCGGTGCCCTATTTGTTGGTACTTGCCGATACCGATACCACCATTTTAGCGCTGGATCAGTGAAAATATAATAACCACTATTGCCTTAATATCTAGTTTATTTAGAAGTGAAGGGGCCAAAGAGAACCTTGAGCTGCACAGTAGCCGAAATCAGGGGAAACTCTGGTGTCTCACCTGTTGTTAGCCTTGTTCTTCTCCATCTGCTCGCTCTGGTGTACGTGCCAGTCCTCCAGCTCCTTCTTGGCTTTCTCTCTCCACTCTTCCTCTGCTGCCTTGGAGGCGGAGTCTGAAACAATCAAATCAGTCGGACTTTATAAAAGCTTAAATTTGAAGCTAAGCTCATGAGTTCTCATCACATCCTATTTCCACTTGGGCAGGAGAGACAGTGGAAGCCATTTTTATTTTATTTTTTTAACTACCTAATGCTTCAAGGCGAGCCTTCTGCTCCTCCCTCCACTTGCGCAGACTTTCAGGTTCCTGCCGTTGAATATCGACCTGGGCGATGGCTGCATAGCTGTCTGTTGGCCCATTAGACTCCTTTCAACCAAACAAAACATTAAATAATTAATTAAATCATCCATAAAACCAAAAGATAAAACAATCTATGCAAACATGTTCACATACACTCACAGAGAGATTTTTTTTTTTTCATCTGAGAAACAGAAAGAAGCTCACCGGGAACAAATCTCCGTTCAGCGTCGCAGGCTCCTCTTCAAAGTCGTCAAACATAATGATTAGAAACAGAAAAAGTAACGTTAAAACCGAATATTTGAGGAGTTTTCCAGGAAGCCTCTGGTTACAGTCTGCTTGTAACTTCCCCGTCCGTACGTCCCGACTGAGCGGGAGTCGCTTCAATCTTGAAACAGTGAAGAGCTTAGAAATGCTGCTGCACCTGTTTGGTAACCTCCGCTCCGTTGGCCAACAAGGACAGGATTTTCAAGCATAAAATCAACACCTGTGACATATTTTCAAGGCCTTCTATGGGAATAAATCTACAAAAATAAAAGCTAGAGTTTAATGTGTTTACACTGTGCTCCTGAGAACATAATTAAACATCATCAACGTGCTTTTTGTCTGAATTATGTGCATCAAAGAAGGTGTTTGCCTACATTGATGGGTTAAAGAAAGTGGAAGCTCTCAGTTCTGATTCCTTTATTTCTGTTTTTCTATTTGTTGGATTTTCTTTTCTTTAGACTTGAGATAACCATCACAGGTCAAGGAAAAACTAATAACTGACACTGGAACTATTGATCTGAAACTAACTAAACATAATTTTCCTTTACAAAGTTACAAACTTATTCATACTTTAGGAAGACTTTTTTTTGATAAATATAAAAAAAAGAGTTTCAATAACAGGATCATTGTTTTGGGTGGAATTACCATAGCTGTTTATTTAACCACATTTTAGTTTACATAAATCAACTATAATTAGTCAACTGTGGGATGTCTAAAAAATACTCTCCTTCTTCTATGCTTTTTGATGGTTTCACCAGTGGGAGGAGCTTAACAAACATGTACTTACTACCTATCAAGAAAAGTTTTGTTGGAATTATATAAAATAGGGATGAACCGAGTATTCAGCCAATTGTATGACCTTCTATTTCCTTAATTTTGGAAGATTTGCCAATACTTGGATAGGAAACCGATCTTATCCACCAACTTTATTCACCTCAGCAAAACACCCATTGTCAATGCTCTAACCTTTGCATTTATATTCTAGAGCACTACCTATAGTTCAACATTCTAAGTAAGATAATATTGAAATATAGAAGGTGTAATGTGATCTTAATAACGACAGACGGTGTCATTTATAATTTTTTCAAAGGTTGAAAATCAGATATCTGCCAAAAAGCTGCAATTGGTGCAACCTTATTTAACAATGATCATTCCAAGGGCATCAATTAAAATATTCCACATTATTTAAATAACTGACCTGTTTAATTCAGCCGATCCAATCAAACTAAGGCAGTAATTTTGAAAGTTTTACATATACATATATATATATGTACTTCTATACAGTTAATTAAATAAATAATTTTGCTTTTGATTTTTTTCTTTAGCAGAAATAAATGAATAAGGGAATGAATCAGTTTTTTTTCATTAAGGTTTTTTTTTGGGGGGGGGGGCTGAGAGTGCTTGATTGATGCTATTAATTTAGCCCCATTTTTACCATTTTAACTAATTCTGGATTCCTATTTAGCACAGAAATGAAATATGTTAAATACATTAAATATGTATTTCAGAAAAGAAATATAAATAAACAGCAAAGGCAAGACTTTGCTAATGACATTAAATGTTTATTTTGTGTGTTCCAAAAAATTATATATTAAAAAATTAGTATGTAACTCAACTGCTAAATAAGAACTTTGGTAATAAGTAATTTGGTAATGATTGTTTAATTAATTAGTCGTAACTTAACAGAAAACCTAAAGTAGGAGTTGACCTTAAGGGACGACGGAAACAATGACATTTGCAAACTTTATTTTATTATTGGCTACATAAACGAGGATTAGATTAATTTTTTGACAAATATAACATTTATTGATAATTTCAGGATTTTTTTTGTTTTAGTTCTATTTGATTTAATATAATTCCTGGTTAAAAACGGTAGAAAGTTTATTTCGAATCGCGATACGCAGGTGAGTTAAACAAGCACACCCCTACAGCTATGCTAGGCTAAAAAAAGCTAACATTTTGTCAGATTTTTCCTAAAAGCTATGTCCACCGTGCAAACTAAACACATTTCCGTCGTCCTGTTGTATTGTCAGTTAATGTTACGACAAATGGATGCAGTCGATATTATTTTTAACAAACATAATTTTGTAGGAGCTAATAAAACAAATTGGCCAGTTGGCTCATTAGTCTGCTAGCATTTAGCGAATAAACCCCCAAACTTACCATAGTTGGCCGTCTGAGGGGGCTGCGCGTCGTCCGCTCCCTCTAGCGCCCCAAAGCCCTCGGCGTCGTTCTCGATCCCCGCTATCTCATTCTCTTGTTGGGCCAGGAAGGCTGCCGCAGGGTCCTCTTCAGTCAGTTGCGCCCCGTTGTCGGCCATAGTACACAAAAAAGTACAAAACTGAGGCTACCTGGTTTAGCTAGCTGCTGTTGGAAATTAAAATAACTGTTCCGTTGTTTTAAAAAGAATCAACTCGTTGCTCTGGTTCCCGTTGTTTCAGAAACGCAGCTACAACTAAAGAAAAAAGCAGTTAAGCCGTCTATACCAAACAATAAGGGTTTCAGTGTAATAAGGCCCTCACTGGTGATTCATGATTTCTCCACTTGTTAATCCACTGTGGTGATGGGAGAAGGGCAGCAGCACCACCCAAAGGGGACCGCTGCCATTTTACTGCGATTTGTCTCCATCTGCTGGCTGAATCAGGAACTAACCATGATACACAAAACTGCAGCAGCATTACACTTCTGTTACATAAAAACTAGCTGTTATAACTGCGAAATAAACTTTTTTGGTTGTTTTTTTAACAATACATTTGCTTGATTTAAAGCTAAAAAAAGTCTTAACATCACAAGTTTAATTTAGTTTAGTTGCCAGGAGCAATGTACAAAATAGAGACTTAGAGAGACAGATTTTTATTAGTCATTTTGTTTACACAAGTGTAAAAACGAAAAGAAATTTCGTTTAGAAACAGCTCTCTGGATAAGTTCATCTTTTCTTTTAAAGTGGAGCCTTGAAAAATAGTAAAAATGACTGTAAATTTTTTTTAATTCATATTTATTTTCAATGAAAAGATGCTTTGTACCAGATTTCCAACACTAAGTAAGACTGAGATGCACATCACATTATAAGATGATATATATATATATATATATATATATATATATATATATATATATATATATATATATATATATATATATATATATATTATATTATATCTTCAAATATTAAAATGCAATTTTTATGTAGTTAGAAGAACACGAGCCAGTTTTTTTTGTCTCCCCTCCAATGTTACATAAATCGTATTGTGAGAGAAACAACATTTGATTGAGGTTTTTTTAATTTAATCTCATTGAACACAAATTTGATCAACAAAATAAGTTGTCTAATGAAGTTTTTCTGTAAATTCACTTTAATAATTTATTACCTAAACTGGATATCAGAGGCCAATCAGAGTTCATCACTTCTCATAACTTTTTTCAACAAACACATTGTGAGTGTTCCTTAAAAATGTACTAATATAATGTAAAATCAAGGACACTTCCATAGAGGTAAATTGAAGAACTAAGTACACTAACTAAGTGATAATGACATTAGTTATTCTTTAGCACAATGAATCTTCTTTTACTACATTTAAAAATAACACACAGTACAGTTATTAACAAGAAAAGTAAGGTATCCAGGCCGAAATCACTTAAAAGGGTATTGTAATATAAATCAATGCATGTTTTTATTGGCTATATCTTGATCATTTGAAGTCAAATTTCCAGTTGCAGTTGTTTAAAATGTAATCTTTAATTTTATAATTTCTTTTCCAAATAGCACTTTGCTTTGCTATTATATATTTTCTCCAATTTATAAAGCAGTATTATTCACTTTATATGCTTTAAAATAATATATGCCTCTGCTATATGATCTCATTTTGACAAAATAGATCTTTTTTTTTTTCTCACTGTCCTGCATGTTTAAGGTGTTACTTAAGTTTCCCACCTGATATCAGCTGATAGCAGATGAACAGGCTTTGCTGCACTGCAATGACCTCGATCAGTTGTGTTGAAGCACAGAAACATCTAAAACATGCATGGCAGTGTGCCTAAAGGCTAAGGTTGAAAAACACTGATGTCGGTAGTCATAGTACATAGTACATACATATTGGTGCCTGGGATCCCTGGGAATGAGGAGGACTTGGAAGCAGATAAAAATAAAACACAAAAGCATAATTTTATCTGGTTAGTTGGACTTCAACAATGTTTGGGCTACAATAAAGCTGGAAGTTGATGCCACAAGTGAAAGATATTTAAACAAGAAGGAGTTCATCTGAGTGAGATCATCCCTATTTCTGAGCTTTGTTAGAACTCAGCAGGTATAAAAATCGACTCCACGTTAAACTAAACTGTATGAGACTGTAAGTAATAATTCTACATTTTTATGTTGCCCTCAGGAACTTGGGGCCCCCAGTAACCTCCTTCTGATAACTCCGCCCCTGTGTGCGTTTATAATTCAGTCCCCTTGAATCAATGCATTGTAAAGCCATGTTTCACCAGCACCGAATGGAGGTCATTTAGGGGCCGGAAGCAGACTTGGGTTTGTGGCCCCTCCCACTGTTAGGAGCTTCCCCACCACAACAGTTTTTCAATACCCAGTGAATGGAAAATTTTCAAATGAACTTAAAAGCAATCATAGATAAATGGTTATAATTCCCTGTTATTTTTAAATAAATGGATCTCAAACACAGCAAGAAGATTAATCTTAACATCCACCTCATTTTGGAAAATTCTCGCCTATTTTGTATACGCAAATGGAAAAGCAAATAACTTAGGAACTGTAATCCCAAATCACATGTGCAATACATCATTTTAAAGCTAACACCCTCTAGTTTCTGAATGTATAAATGTATAATTGGGTGAATAGAACACAGACCAAGCTGCACCAGTTCAAACATGACTCAAAGTCGTTGTTTTCTATTATAAAAAATGATAGTTCTTTTTTGAACAGCAGTAATAAAGACATGCTTGATAAAAGGCAGGTCTCATTGTATTACATTTGTTCTACATCATGTCAACCAAAAATGCTGAAAATTTCAGACCTCTAGCTGCAACAGTTCCAGCGCTGTGGGGCTTTGAACTTTTGGTGTCACCAGCATCTTCAAAAATCCTCAATTGTGCCAAATGCTTTTACTCTGTTTTACTTTACTATTTGACCCATAGAATAACAGTGAAGCATTTTGATGGCCAAAAAACATTTATAAAGCAAGTATTTTCCACTTTTGTATTCCAGAATCAGTGTATATAACAAAATGTAGAATTTTTACACCTATAATTGCATAAAAATCTATAAAAGAAAATAGTGAAACTGCTGCTTTACATAATATAAATAAAAATATGGCACATTTTTTTTTAACAATTTGGGCATTTTTACTTCATGAGCAAAGTCACTTTTAGACCCGAATGTTTTTTTTGTTTTGTTATTTTGACTGGACAATAATAGACATTATTATAAAAAAATTACAAAAACTACTTTACTTGGTATCAAAGTTTTATAACTTCAGTGTTGTTGCATAAAGTATTTTCAAATTGAGGGGTGTACTCACTTTTAAAACTGAATTCAATACTTTTTCTATGCTTTAGATGCGTAGACTGTTGTAAGCGTCTAAGCAGCAGCTTAGTTCAGGTATGCCTTGGGCTGGTTCTACCTTTTAGCTGCAGCCTTTTGGGGGTAGGTCTGTTCTTGCTTTGCACTAGTAAAATTTATGTTCAAAAAGCTAAATTGGATTAGGTCCGGAATTTTCCGTAAACATGTTTTGTTCTAAACCACTCCTTTGTCTGCATGTTTAGAGTATCGCTGGAGGCACAGACTAACCTGCAGTGTCAAACCTTTTGCAGCCTGTAACAGGTTTTCTTCTTTCCCCTGCACCATAACCATCATCCTAACCTTTTTTAACAACAGGGATAAAGTTCCTCTTTTATTTTTTTACAGTGATTGGTTTCCATAAGACTCTCCTTGAATGTCCTGTCAGACCAGGGGGAAGGCTGCTCAAACTGAACCTGCTTCTGTTGGAGGGTTTTTCTTGTAAAAAGAGAGTTTTTCTTCTTCATTGTCATTGCATATATGCTCAGTGTTAGAGATTGCTCAAGAGTTAACAGCAAAACACAAGCAAAATGTAATTGAAAATGGAAGCTCATCCACAATGAGTGTGTCCTGCAAGTCAATGACTGGATGCAATCAACTGTCTTTCCTTAACAGAAACTGTATTGTCTCTGTAAAGTGCTTTAAGATGACATGTGTTATGAATTGGCGCTACATAAATAAACTGAATTCCATTTAGATGGCTCACATGTGCATCCTATCACCTAAATGTGAGTTGCGTGATAATATTGTTTTTTGTCCTCATTTTTTTTTTTCAGGAAGCAGTTTTAATTTCACTTTTTTTTATTTGTAAACACATGTGAACAGGCTTAGACTGGGAGCGATTTTTGACCTTGGCATTTTTCCATCTCTAACCCCCCCCCAAAAAAATAATAATATATATATATATATATATACGCATAATACGACAACCATCGCCAAGACTTCTATAATGCAGTTTTAATGGCTTTGGTTATTTGGTTATTGACACACAGTGACTTCAGCAGGGTTTCCAGATGTCACTGACTCACGTTTTCCATCCCAAAAAACGTTCATAAACCTCCTGCATATACGGTACAAAATCTCACCCAATTTGAACCAAAGTCTATTGATCTCTTAGGCCATAAATCAAAAGTGGCGTGTGTATGACGTCATCCGCGCGCCGTACTGGAGTTGTGACAGGCAGCCCGGGCCACAGGCGGCTATGCTCTACCCCTTCTATTCATTCAGCGAGCTAATCTGAATCGTTCAATTGCATTTGGAGAGCGAGATCATCCGTGGTAGTAGCACTAGACATCTTCCAGGCATGTGAGGAAAACTAGCAGCAGTTCAGCGGACAGGAAGAATGAATGGTAGCCGGTGCGCGGATGATGTCATGCACACTCCGCTTCATTTAAAAAAAATATATAAATATAAAACATATAACTGCGGATGCCTCGGGGACAGTGATTCTCCTACATGTTATGAATGCTGGCGTACCATAAAGAATAAATTCTAAACAGTTTAGTTTGTGCCTTCAAGTCACTTGCCCATAGGAAGACGTTACTTGGATATAACCTAACCTATCTTCAGAACAGCTCCAAATGACACAAAACTCATATGGGTGAGTAGAACATCGATGTAATAACGTAAAATCAAAGGCCCAATGTAAAAAAACAGAAGTTCCCCTTTAAGCAGAACAATTTTTGATTAAAGTAGGTAAGTAATAACAATGGTAAGATGTTTGCCCCAGACATTTTGTCCACTATACCTTTTATTTAGACAGCATTTAAATATATGCATCTATTTGTAATCAAAAGGAAAGTATAGTTTGTCTTTATTTAGAAAATATGGATGTTGTGCTCGTTCCTGTGGGACCCTGAGGTTCTGCCCCCCCTCAGTTTACATTGGTTTTTGACTGGCCACCCCTATTACAATTTTCTGGCTACGCCTCTGCCCGTACTATGGAAGACGATTAGGGCCACTGAAAGAAAAAAAAAAGTTAACTGATTCTTACATTTTATTTCTACGACGGAGTATTAGGGCCACACATGAAGAGAAAAAATATTTTTGCCATGACGAGATTAAATTCGACACG
>NW_015150461.1:778560-780822 GCF_000732505.1 Cyprinodon variegatus | reverse complement strand
TGATGATGATGGTGATGATGATGATGGTGAGAGGGAGCAGACATGCGCGCGGCACAACAATGGAGACCGCACCCACGTGACACGTTACGTCACAGCGGGGTCCTGCTGGAAGACTCAGCAGGAGGAGGAGGACTTACTGCGGCTCCTTGACCTCCGCTTTGAGGAGTAAAACTCCAGAGTTGACTTCAGACGGACTTTGTTTCTTATCGCTCGCAGGTTTTTCTTCGTCACGTCCAGCGAACAGAAGGAGGAAGAAGAGGTGAGCTGCTGTTCTGCTTTCTGTCTGTGAGGAAAAGTCTTTAAAACAACTTTCAGCGGCAGTTTGGGTGTGTTGTTCCACATCTAATGAGCCGCCTGTGTCCTGCTGCAGGGGACTTCTCTTAACTTTAAGAGATTTTCTAGTTTGTTTTTGTTTTGTTTTTGTCTTTCATTCTCGTCCAACTTTTTCCACAGTTGTGAGTCTGCACAGCATGAGCTTTAATTAGCACTTCTCTTAAAATCATTTGAAAGCAGCTCTATAAACTCCCTCCGCGTGTTTCTGACCGATTAAAGCTCCTTTAAACAAACAAACAAAAAAAACAAACAAAGTTTCAGAAATAATTTAAGATTATATAATTCTATGGTTTTAATTAATCCAATATAAATGAATATGATGTTTTTTCAGGGTTGCATTAACTGCCTGTTTAACAGCTGAATGAAAGTGCTGGTGTGACCTGCATGTTGCTGCTGTGGCTGTTTCTGTTCACACACATGTGGAAATATCAAGTTCAAAACTTCTGTCAGTACAGTTTGGAAACTTACATTTTTGTCATGCACAGCATAATGATCAGTAGTAATGATGAAGAGCTTGAAATCAGCTGTTGTTTTTTTTCCAGGGATCAAAAAAATAAAGAAAAAAAAAATACAGACAGAAAAAAGACAAATATTAGATTCAGTAAATTCTTTATTATTTATTTATTTATTTATTTGTTTATTTTCCTATTTCTTGAAACTACAAAAGCTCTTGTTGATTAGGAGTAAAATCACCTACCATGATTGGCTAGATGAGATTAGATTTTAACATCTTTTTTTATATGCTTAATCTGGATTGGTGTGTGTTATAAACTATTTATGTTATAAAACGTGTTGGTCCACTCTATAAACCTTGAAACTTAACACTAATCCAGACATTTTTATGGGAAGCGAAACATCTTTAAACTTGGAAACAGAGTCTAGTGGTTCGTTTTTTTAACTTTTTTGTAATGACGATGACCTGGATGACTGGGAATCATCCAGGTCATCGTCCAGGTGTGTTGTCGCAACACAAACATACAGAATTTAATATAATTTGAAGCATTTATGGGGATAATCTATTTTGTTGTTGTTTTTTAAACGCGGAAGGTTCTTTAAGGCAGATGCCGACACCAATTATTATTTTTTTACATCAGTCTAATCCAAGCATATCCAACATCAGTCCTTGAGGGCCTCTGTCTCACAGGGGCCCGTTTGATAAAGCAGGTTTAACAAACTCGGGCTCAAATGCTCAACTCTGAATTGATCTAGCCTAAGGTTGGAAACTTGGTTTTATAAAAGCTGCTGTGAGTTAGTTTAATCAACTCTGAGTAGATCCATTCAGTTTTGCACGTACATAAAAAGGATAAAAAGCCATTAAAAAGTCTGTTGCCATTAAGTCACCATGGCAACAGGAGGTGACTATTTCACCCCACTCGGGGAAGATTATTTTATGGACTATAGATTTTTTAAAGCAGAAATTAAATAAGAAATTGGAGAATGTGTTTAAACGAAAAAGTATCTGCGCTACAGCCACATGGGAAGAAGATGGTGTAGGGTGGAGGTCTTCAACAGGGGGTCTGCGACCCCTAGGGGCTCTGCGGAAGAACTGCATGGGGGTCGCGAAAGTTTTGTGTTAATGGCCTTTTTTTCAATATTCCCCCTCTGCAATTTTTTCCACTAAATGAAATGTCTTTAAATCCACATTAACATGAATTCAACACACTGTAGTAAACAGATAAATGGAGGCAGAAGATGTATTTTAATCATCAATGCACACATTCAGCTACACACAGGAGCTCTTTCAAGCTGGGCACCGTTTCATACACAACACCTGTCCCACCAACCAGGGATCAGAATCAGAAATACTTTAATAATTCCTGGGAGAAATTCCTTTCGTTCCATGACTCCATATTAGGGGTGTGCAAAATAATCGTCATGATGATGCATCGTGATTCTAATTTTCATGATCTACTGCATCGATTCTTGACA
>NW_015150461.1:767681-777561 GCF_000732505.1 Cyprinodon variegatus | reverse complement strand
ATTAGGGAGTCCCCGCTCCATCTCGCCATCAGTTTGGGGTCCTTGGCCTGGAAAACATTGAAGACCCCTGGTGTAGGAGAAGATTGCTGCTCGGGTTAATGTATAGGTTTATATGAAGTATGATTTGGAAGGATGTTTTAACATTTATTAGTAGCGCTCTGCTCTCTGTTGTACCTTTTGTAAATCACAAAAAATGTTAAAATTTCTTCCTGTCAACATCACATTCATAGACGGAACTGTACTAACAGATATTCTAAATTAAATTTCTGCAGCCGAAACTGAATTTTAGAAAACGAGATTATACTAGTAAGAATTAAGTTTTGTATACCTAGAAATGTTTACACACATTTTAAGTTGCTGTTTTGACATTTATCAGATTGGCTGAATATAGACACAGGGTGCATTGGAAAAGATCAGATATGCATCGGATTCAGGACCACATAGCCGAGCGGCCTGGGTCGCATTGGAAAAGATCGGATCCGTGTTGTTCAGACAACCATGAAAAGATCGGATCCAGGGCGCATATGGGCGAAAAAATCGGAATTGGGTCGCTTCAGGCTGCTGTGTGAACGTAGCCATAGTGTTTCTCCTCATTCTATTTCTGTCTTCCATTACACAGTAAATAAGTGGTTGTTTAACGGAAACAATTACCACTGCAGTAATAGGCCAATGCATGCACATAGTGGCTGATACCCAAGGAAAACAATGCTAATATCTGCAAGAATATATTGACTGGCCGATGTATCAGTCTGTCAACCTTCAAACCTTCAAATTAGGGTCCAGAGAGAAACGCTTTGTTTTCAAGCTTTACAATCCTTAAAGACCTTAAAGAAACCAGAGAGCATGTCTACCTATAATTATTTCAGTTTTCAGGTTAAGTTCATGTTTAGTTCCCCATTTTGCATTTTAGGTTTTATAGAGAGGTGTTAAATGAACTTTCTCAACAGGCAAACCACTGCTTCAGTTCTCTGTAATACCGAGCCGCCGCTGTTGCTTTAAGGAGTTGATGGTTGAAATGTAATTGGTGGTTTGCTTGTAATGCATCTCATTCCTTTTAGGAAGAATGCACTCTGTCATTAGTTTTATATCACTTGTGGCTCTCTGCTGGTTCTCAAGTGCAGTTTCACAAGAAAGGCGAACAAAAAAAGAAGTTTATGTAGAGGGCTTTTGCCAGAGCCTCAAGGCAGTTGACGTTACCTCTCCCAGTCCTCCTCCAGCAGCCCTCCTCACCCTCCTCCCTGTGACTCATGTGGGTGTTGGGCTGAAATAGTTTGGTGTAGTTTTACATTCCTTATATAGCCTCTGAGGATTGAGTAGAAGCTAAGGCTCGCCTGTGTCACACACAGCATCGGGGGTAGACACAATCTCCTCAATCCCCATTTCACGGACTCCCCAGCTTTTCTAGCAGGTTTGGGCTCCCCAGCTGGCCACTTGTGGATAAGGTAAGTTATCGCGGTTCTCTCTTGGCTGGAAAGGCAAGTGTCAGGAAGACTAATGGCATCTGGTCAGATTGAGGAACAGAAGAAAAAGGACCAAATAGTGTCTCAAGCGAGGTCAATGTTTAGGTCAAAGTGAGAGCCATTGACAGTCTGTTTGAAAGTCAGCTTTGGTTCTTGATACGACTGTCTTATTCGATATATTATCTATATTATAGAAGATGAAAATATCTCTTGACTTGGCGAGTTAGCCAGGATCTGGTGATGTTTCATAAAATTAGCCCATTTTCATTCTGAAAATTGTTGCACCGGTTGAAGGTGTCCCTAGTTGATTAGGCGTAGGTTAGAATCGCTTTTCAGTTTTCATCTTAGCTGTCAGGCCAAATGCCATTTAGTTAAATGCATTAAAAGTAAAGGTTTCCCTAAAACAAGACGGCCAACAGCAGGTCCTTAAATGCACTTTCTGATACAAATTTTACATCTGAACAAGATCGTAGACGTATACTTTGATAAACAATTTGAGATTTTATTATTATGCCTGCATTTTCAGTAAGATCTGAAAATGCCATTCTCATCAAAGATCGGACAGCAAATATTTCTTCTCTTTCACTGGAAAAAAATCTAAATCTGGATAGGTACATTTTTCTTAAAATAAGGGTATTTGTTCTTGAATGAAAGACGTAAGTGAGACACTTTGCCAATTTAACAAGACAATTTACATTTAAAATAAGAAAACAAAATTGAATTGTCTTATTTCAAGTGTATGTTATCTAATTATCTTATTTTAAAAGTAAAAATACTCATTCCATTGGCAAACTATCTCATTTACCTACTCAAATTAAGGGTAAATACACTTAATTTAAGAAGTTTTTACTTATTTCTCGATTGTTTTTCCGGTGCCCAAAGCTAGATGGTTATATATGAAAGAAAGCTCCTTCATTTTGGACATGAATTGCCAGAGTTTTTTGGAGTTCTTGTAAAATAATCCATAATTTTATGAGGATTATACCAAAAAAAGTTTGTCTTTCGATTTGTGTAAAAACGTTGTTACACGCATTCAGAAAATGTAATTTCAATTAGGGCATTAAAAACAAATCCATATTTTTATGTAAACAACACAGAAAATAAGCCTCATGCTAGTTGTGCTAAAGCTACCAGCTATGCTACAAGCTAATGCTACCAAGGGATGGTTGAGAATGACTTTAAAAGATCAGTTAAACTCCTGCTTTTGAAACAGAGGTAGAAAAACCTTCTGGATGATAAAAGCTAACCCTGCTATCTATTTAAAGATTAGCTTCATGGACGCAGACGGCTCAATGACGGCGCTTTGTCGCTACGAGCTTCCGTTCAGCTGCGCTTCCCAGGTGCAAAGTTCAACACGAGGCTCTGTTCTACTGCTGTGAAAAAGTTAATCAGTTGACAGTTCATTCACCACCTACACAATGAAGCAACAAAACAAACCAGTTAGAATTTTTCATAAAGGCCCTTCAGGCTATGGTGGCTCATATTAGCAGCGCTAAATGGTACAGCCAGATTCAAGCTGACGTTACGGCAGAAAAAAGTCAACAATCTTTTTCCTGCTGCAGTAAATGATTACTAAAATTATATAAAATTACTGGAAAGACAGACATGGAACAGGGCTGCTGCTGAATCTCAGTGCAATGCAAATAAATGTCTTTTTTTTCTTTTAATGGGCTAAATCTGTTAGTTTTAAAGCATTTTTTTGAGTTTAGAATTATCCTTTATTGGTCCAGCTATTGTAAAATGTATTTGTATGTATCAAATGCAGTTTGAGAGGCAAATGGAGGCACGTGATCAATAAATTGGGCTGTCCCGATCAGAGCATGTGAGCGGAGCGGAGCGCCGCGGAATTCCCGCTTAGGAAGATCAGAATCAGAATCAGAATCAGAATCAAGTTTATTGCCAAGTAGGTTTTCACTTACAAGGAATTTGACTTGGTGTTGTTGGTGCAGACAAAAAACAAAACAAAATAGCAAAATAAGATAGAATATATATAAAATATATATATATATATATATACACAGAAGCTATATACAAACAGTAGACTGTGCGTTAATGTAACGCAGATGTTCGCTCATTCGCTCCGGCGCTCAAAGTTTGAGTCTTATATACCAAACGACCCATTCATCGGTTACCATTTGCATGTTTCCAAGAGATACAAGGCTTTGTCTATATAAGACTCAAACTCACTGCGGATCCAGACATTTGAATTGAGAAAGCTTCCTGAAGAGGTGGCGAAACGTCTTCAAATCTTTGAAACCAAGTCCAGTGGATATTTTTTGAATTTTTACGGAATTCTAATAGCTTGCTGTTGGAGACCACAGATGCATGCCAATATGTGTGTCTTTTGTTTTTTGTTAAATATCTCCAATATCAGTATTAGATCAATACATCTCTACCTATAACTAAAAATAAGGAGACTTAGACAACTTTTATTGTTTTGTATACACAGAGTGTATACAATATTTATTATCTTTCCATTTTCAATTAAGCAATTCTATGAAATAACAGCACAGCAGAATAAAATGGTAGATAGTTTTATACTTTTCATTCCAAAGAATGAAGCAGCAGGTCGGCTCTAAAAGAAAGACAGTAATTGCTGCATCTCTAAGTTGTTTCTAATTTATAGCTCAGAAACTCATGATTTTTGAGTTTAAGTTGAATGCACCACAAATTCTTATAGGTAAAAATGGAATATGCATTCTTTACTGTCAGAGATTCTTTATTTTTTGAAAATTTTTAACCAAAGTTACCCTTTCAAAGGTCTAATAGAGTATATGGAAAAAAAAAAAACAGAGTGTTTTTGTATTTGTTTCCTCTTTATTCTTCTTTGTTGCCTGAAGTGTTAGTTTTAGAAACAAAAACCCCCACAATAAGCAGCAAAGACACAAAACAGGAAAGGATGTTTGTCCTTGTAAAGCTTTTCCTGGTTTTTCTTGCTAATTTAAACCTTTTCTTTTCTCTCTTCCTCAAGGCTATGAACATGTACACGGTTACCCTCAGCGGCCCAGCGCCGTGGGGCTTCAGGCTGCAGGGAGGCAAAGACTTCAGCATGCCCCTCACTGTGTCAAGGGTAAGAAGCAAACTTTTCTCTTTGTTTGTGTTCACTGAGTTCTCAGGAATGCGCTTGATGTTTTGCATTAATGATCACGCCAGGACGGCCTTTTATGTTTTCCCCCCTGAGCTCCGGTTTTAATTTGTGGCTGATTAACTAATAGCATTCACTAAGAAGTACCTCCTTGGTATACAGAGAACACATGCAGGCTGCGCCTCATTTTCAGAAGCTTTTTGCACGGACTGTATCTACTGATCACAAAAACATGCTGTCATTTGTCTTAAAATACTTTGCTCGCTCCATGTCGGGACGCCGCTTTTCTTCAGAATTAAGTTTCAAATAAACGATCCTCCTGCCGATGAGAGCAGCCACCGTTTTTCCGGGCCTTATAAGTGCAACGCTGCTTTGCCTGACAAAGGTACAGGCTCGATCTTGCAGTCACACATGAATGCGCTCGCATAAAATAATTCCACGGTTGCAGCCAACTATTCCTCGCAAAGATCTGGCTTTTTCCTTTTGCGCTGGGATTGTTGCATTGTTTCCTTAAAAGTTTAAAATAATCCATAAATGCCAAGGTTGACTGATGTTTATGACATTATCAGCTTTGTTCAGTATGTGGCGCTTCCTTTTCCCCGAGATAATTTGAAGGCGCAGCTTATGTTAAAGTTAGGGACAACGGTCAGACACAATGAGACGTGCTGTTGTTTTTCTTATTTTCACCCTAAACAGAGTCTGCATTGTGTTGCAAATAGCACCTCATTGGTGGTTGGGTTTAAGTGATGTAATCCGGCAATGATGGCAGCAGTTATCACCCTCCGTGTCGGTGCATGCCCTGTGTTTGCCCAGCTCCTCTCAGTTTCAGACCTGGTGATTTTCTGACAACAGACTTTCTTCTATGAGCAAAAGCAGCTCTGCAAACCTCAGTTGATAAATGTCTTCAGACAAAAAAGCAGGATTTAAATGATGGCTTCAGGGAATTTTAGTCTAGACAGTCAAGGTTTACTTGGTGGGTGAATATCAATGTGTTTATCTGTTAAATACTGTCGTACTCTCCTAACAAATATCTGCAGGCTATTTTTCTTCGGTCCCTATTTGCTACACGAAGAGAAAACAGTGTTCTAATATTAATATTGCCTCAGTGAAGTACAGTTTCCTTCAAAAGTTTTGAGACAACTTTCAGACGATTTGTCACTGATGTGACAAATTCCCAGCAAACCACATCAGTTTGGTTTACTGTGAACTTTTATGATTCACCAACACTCATACCTACGTAATAATGATGTGTAAAGAAAAGAAAAGATGCTTTTTTTTAAATCTTCTTTTCAAAATTATTTTACAGATAATAAATCTGAAAAGTGTGGCATGCATTTGCCTTAAAGGAATAGTACACCCAAAACATGATTAGCCTTCATTTTCTACTCACCCCCATGCTGAACAACACTCTGGAGTACTTTTTTTGATATCTCAAATGCATCTGGAGATCTGGGAGGCTTCTTGCTGTCTGCTGACATTCAAATAATGGAGGTCTATGGCGCCCGAGGCAGAAAGGTCCATAAAAGTCCACAAAAAACGTGTCAATATTCCTCCATACTGCTCGTCCAATGTATTCCAAGTGTCCTGAGTGGGTAGCGTCCATAATTTACTCGAAACTAAGTCATTTAGAATGTTTTTAGAGCATAAACAGTAGTGTATAGGATTTCCTAAAAGCGCGTTCACAAGTCTACGGAAACCGCGGCAGACCAAACCAGATGAAAGTACGCATCCTTTAAGATTCCCGTCACAGGGATACCCCGAAATGAAATCCAGTGCTACCAGTTAAGTTAAAAAACTGTTGACGTATTTGTAATTTATTATGACCGAGGCTATTCTGTTTTATGGTGGGAATTTTGTTACATTATTAAAAGAAAGCAAGGATCCCATTTTGTTATAGAAATTAAAAAAAGGAATCAGTCTAGGAATGAAACTTTGAAAAACTCTTTAATCCTATAAAGTTTTTAGAGGAACTTTGCTGTTATCTAATTTTTTTTGTTTTTAAATTTCTCATTGGATTGCATTTTTTTTAAATTACATTTCCCAAATTAATTTGTCTTCGCTTCAAGCAAAACACAAACAATAGCTGTTGATGCAAACATTTACCTTTAACACCTTTCCAGCAGACGTTAATTGTAATTTCTTTGCTCCTCACTCTAAAGGAAATTGTGTCCCTGAAAGTGAAGAGAATGTAATCTGTAAATAAAATGATAAAAAATTGAAAATGTTTTCTTAAAAAAAAAAAAACTGAAAAAATAAAATATATAAATACAAACACTTGAATAGAAAGAGAAAATCTGAAAAAAAAAAACAGAAAAAAGTGTAAACCACAACAAAATAAAAAAATTGGCAAAGTGACTCTCAAAGCTTTTTTTTTATGAAAAAGTTTTCAAAGTTTAATTTCAGGGTTGAAATTTAATTTCAAATTGAAATGACAAGATCCTTGCGCCAATAATGGAGTGAAATTCACTCCATACTCTGAAAGCCTCATCGGTCTGTTAAAGCATTAAAAGCATTATGAAAACATAAAAAGATATACATTGAAAAATAAAGACAAGTTTATTTCTATAACAATTTTCCGTAAGAAGTAGCATTCTAAGCAGGTGAGGGATAAATAAGCCTTTATGGGGAGAACGCACACATGCACAAAGCAAACAGGTGAAAGGAGACTCAAGTTTAACATGGCCAAAGCAAACACTCTAGACAACTTTAAACTACGCCACTATCCCAACACTGACACATGGTAGGGGTAGCATCATACCGAGTGGAGATTGTTCTTTGATTAGAACAGCTGGATGGCGCTGTACACAAGACGGAAGACTAATAAAACTTTTAGAGGCTGCAAAGACTTTCAAACAGGGGTTAAGGTTCACCTTCAACCAGGTCAACAACCTTAAACAGTCAGAGATCTGAAGGAATGGCTGAGATCAAAGCCAAAGATGGGGAGCACGTCACAGATGCTCTCTCCACCCAATCTGACCGAGGTTCAGCTGTTTTGGAACGAAGAATGGACAAAATGTTCTGGATGTGCAAAGCTGCTTTGGACCTACTCCAGAATACTTGCAGTAAAATTAGATTCTGCTAAACACAGACTGAAAGGGCTAAGAAAACGTTACTAAGATGCTTCAGAGTCCCCTCCTTTGCCTTACAGGGACTATTGGCTTCAGCTTGGCTTTCAGAAAGAGAACAGAAAGGTTCTGGTGAAGAGGCAATAACTCTGTTACACAAGATCCCTTAGTAACAGAAAGAGAAATATGGCCTTTGCTTCGGCAGTTTTCATTAGATAAATTCATTGGGTGGTCTGTTTCTTTTCTTCGTGTCCTTTAGCTGATGAGATAACAATCCAAAGCCGAACCCTGAGTTAAAAGTCTTTTACAAAATGAAGAACATGTGGAGGAAAATGACAAAAGGCTTTTAGTTTCTCAGCAAAGAAATGAGATTGCAAGTAATAACTCCTGAAAGATCAATGTGTTTTTTCTGTGCAGATTAGAATATGATTAGCTCTATTTGAGTCTGGATATGAAAGATGGAGGATCATAAAGCCAAGCATCACTTTTTATTTCATCGTTTAGGTCCTAAATTGCCGCGCCGCAAATTGGAATTCTGATTAACTTTTCATTGATCTGGAAAGTTTGTGTGTCTTTTTTGCCCGCCGCCTCTCCGGAGTGAGCGGGTTCAGGGGTTTCTGAGCTCCTGTTTCCTTCCTCCGTCTATTAGCTGACCGAGCTTGTGCTTTCTCAGCATTCCAGACATTTTTCTCATATCCACCCTGTCGCTGCCAACAGGCAATCCTGTTGTCTCCTTTCTTGCGTCTGTCTACACCAATCACTCTTCCCATCCGTAGGACGAACTCCCCCAGCCTCATAGGAATAGTCTCCGAGTGAGATCAGAGGAATGAAGACCATCATTTTTAAGTGAATGAGAGAGGAGAAGGAAAAGATGAGATTTGGAGCTTAGCTGGATGTCTTCTCCTCTGTCAGCTGTAAAACAAACACTGTAACTCAAAGTGTTTGTCAGAGATGTGCACCTCCTGGGCTTCATCGCGTACTTCTAAGGTTTTGTGTAATTCTCATGTCCAATATTACATTAAAACTCCTTTATGGACACAAGCTGTGTTCTTGATAATAAGATGGCTTCATTCATCAGAGGTTTCTCTTTAACATGTTTGGAAAATCAAGCTTTCACCTTCTAGTAGCTTTGGATGCATAATGGAGGCTAAAATATCTCAACCATGTCACTGGTAAACATTTAACAAAGATTCTTATAAATCTTTTTTCTGTTGAAATGTATTTTCATATTCTTTTCCATCTTCTTCAGTTAGATGATGCATTTTTAGCAAATATTGCCAAACAGGGATGTCATAATCCAGTCAGCTGAAGCTGTATTATTATTTTTTTTTCCCTTTTCGGGCCGACTTTCCAGTCGTGCGAGAATTTTTTAATCGGTCCAACTTTCAGCCTGATTGTGCGTCGTGTAGTGTACAAAGGGTAATGTGGAGCGATCAGTCTCTCAGTCTCTCACGACCACCTCCTGATCAGGAATCGTAAGGTCGCGAGAAAATCAAACATGTTTGGAATTCAGTCGGCCGTCGTCGGCAGATCGCACAGTGCGCAAATAAGGATTCTTCTTCTTCTACTTCCTCTCAGACAAAAACACAGAGGCATGGCGGGGGTGCGAGTGAAATGGAGTTCTTTCTGTAAAATCGACAGCCACGTTTGCTCAGCCATGTCTCACCGTACGACGAAACCCTGTGGATTCGTCGTACTTGAAACTTAGTTTAGCCTGTAAGGTGTAAAAAAAAAAAAAAAATTAATCGATTAATCGAATCGTATCGTGGTGTATTCTTGAATATCGAAAATAATCAAATCGTTGGGTCAGGAAATCGATACTGAATCAAATCTCCATGATGGATGTGATTTACACCCCTAGTGAGAGCTGTAGATGCGTCCATGATTGAAAAAAATTGCGTTTCCCCAGCTTTATAAGACAAAACAACATGCCTTCAAGGATATATATATTAGGAATGGTACGGTTCACAAAATCCACGGTTCGGTTTGGTTCACGGTTTCGTGGTCACGGTTTTCGATTCGGTATATGTTGATTGTTAGGAAAATCTATTATGTCTTGTATAGTACAAAACGTGTTGCACAATGCTTGCATTGACAACAGGACCGAGACAGTCGAACCGCTTTGAGCAGCCGGTCTGGAGCGCAGCGGGGGTTGCTGACGGAGTATGAGGGATTTCGGGGTTAGCATGACATGTTGCTGTTAGCATAAACAAAACGTGTTGCACAATGCTTGCACACTGTTGCACTTTTATCCACAACTTTCTTTCCGC
>NW_015150461.1:764299-767485 GCF_000732505.1 Cyprinodon variegatus | reverse complement strand
CTCATTAAATCAGACATAGTGCTTTGTTACTTCTCATTTTGATGCAACATAATTCAGGTTAGGTTTAAGTAATTAAAGTATTTCAAATTTCAAAGTACAGAAGACCAGCTGGAGTCTAGCTTCCTTTAAAGAAACTCTTACGTAAATGTCATCTTTAATAGTTTTTATTACAAGGTATGAATTGTTCTGATGCTTTTAGGGGTGTGAACTGGCAAAAAGTTGGTGATACGATACGTATTATGATATGATATATCCCGATACAATAACCTGGAAGATTAATCAGGATTTTTATACTAATATAGGTCTGGGAAGATTTTAGTGTGTGACACCTTTCAGAAAAATAAATCCCATTATTTGTTTAAAGTTTGTTTAAAAAGATATTTAAACCTGCCGTTGTTAGATCGGATACTTCAACTCGCATCATGTCCGGCAAAATTCCTGTTTTTTACTGTTTTAAGCAAAAATACTCGTTTACCATATCTTGACGCTCTGCCTTCGTGGTTATGCTTAATTTCCTGAAACGCCTGTGGCTTTAGAAATGAAGTCTTCTGCATTATCTAACCTCGTCTTGCGCCCTGTTGTCTTGTCAAGAGGAAAAAGCAATAAAAATGAGGGAAGTTTCAGTCGAGTTTGTCTTTTCTGATTTAAAAAGTCTTACCCACATCTCTGCTCCATATCCTCGTGCCATTGCAATTCAGTAAACATTATGATAACCCCACGTCACTTGTGAACACCATCTGGTTTTCATCAACAAACACATGCCACCCCACCGGCTTCAAAGTTTGAGAGAAAATTGCCAATGATGTCACAGCAACAAGCGGGCGGAGAGATGTTCAAATGCCTCCCCAGTCCACGTCTACAGCTGTCATTAAGTCTTCCATCTCTGTTTCCCTGTTTCTGTCTCAACTTGAAGACCATCTGTTGCTTCATTATCGCTCTTTTTCTCCCACATGGAAGAGCTGTGGGAAATGAGGCCTTGTTAGAGGGGATAAATAATTCAGTTGATGCCATGCGTCGGTCTCAGGGGCGTTAGTATTGGCGGATATGTCCAACATATGTGTTGTGTTTTAAGGTGAGTTAGTGAGGTGTTCCTCTGCAGTCATTATGGGAGGCACGGGGGTGGGGGGGTCACATACTTGAAGGTTTGGTTTTCCATTTCTTGGAGTGATATTTATGGCTTTGCATCAGCTGTGCTGCAAGTGATGTAAAGACAGACGGTCTCCTGGCCCCCAAATAGCCGCCGGAAGAATAAAAGTTGTGGCGTTGTGCAATCTCCCTGCCAGCTGTTTGATAAACCTTGGTTTATATTTTAATCAAAACTAGCGGAGAATAAATAAGCTGGCTTTAAGGACAGCGCTTTAAAAGTGGATTCAGCGTGACGCATCCTGAAAGGTTGGCTAAAGCTTTGAAATTGGATAGTGGACCAAAACGGTTCTGCTGCGGCGCTCTGCCAAAAGGCTTTGAAACCACCCATGAGCTGTCAGTCGGACCATGTGGATCACCAACGCTACAGGCTGCTCTAATGCCATTCAACCATATTCATATTCCCTACAATCCAAGCAAGATCCAACAGCTTTAAATATGTTTTTATTTTTTGGAAGGTACCACACGGTGTGTTGGAATAGCACAGTGCATGTTTTCCAGTGTCCTTCCCCGTATTGACTCCTGCCCGGAGGACGGGGCAGGTATTGGGTTTCTGTCCGCCCGTTACCAACCAAAGGTCTGAACGCAGCAACTTTGACTGCAGGCTTGTGAAGTGAGGTAACAGCTGCACTCTGAACCTGAGCCAGAAGCACAGGTGTCTGCGTCCATCACCCCGCGCTCGCACACATTCATAAAGTACACAATCTAAAGGCCTTACAAGCTCTTCTCTTTTATATGTGCTTTTAAAAATTTTTCTTACTCTACATTTAGATGTTAGCTTTGCAGGCATCGAATAGTGACACCATATAGTGCTTTTGTTTGATATATATATATATATATATATATATATATATTTATCTATATCAGTCTATATATATATATGTTTTATTTTATTTACCTCAGTATGTTGTAGAAGTTCTACTGAGTTAGTTTTATACTCAATTTTAACATGTTGCTATTTTTTATTGCATGTTTATTTTATTTTGCTTTTTATTTATTTTTATAGCAGCTGAGTTAGGAAGCAGGTGATTTTAAAATCAGACTGCATTTAAGAAACGGAGGTCAGGACTCTGAAACCTGTGAATTGTAGATGAATTTACTGGACACTAATCTGATACCGGCAAAAAATTATTCATTTTTGTTTTCCTCCTATTTACTTGTTGTGAAGTATCGTGAATCTTATGCATTAGGAAGCAATTAAGTTTGGTGAAAAGCAGAATGTTTTACTGTTTTTTTGTTGTTTGTTTTGTCTTTTTTTTTTTTTTACCATAGTTGTTTATATAAAATACTGAAACAAAAAGTGTTTTATGTTGGTAATTCCGGCAGTTATTTTTTTAAAATTATTGCAGTTGTTTTTTACTCTGTAGAATAGATATCCCGTATTGTGATTTGTATTTATATTCTTTTTTTTTTTTAACTCCATCTTAGTTTAATTCGTGTAATTTGGTACCTATGACCAAAAAGTCCCCTAGTTATGCTAAAACTAAGCCAAAAAACTGAGCAGTCATTAAAACATTTTTGGTTAAAGAAGTAAGATGCTGAATATTTCTTTGGTATATAATTGTTGCCGATACAGAAAGATATGTTTTAAACCTTGTCGAGTAATGAAAGGAGGAAATGGAAGCAGGGCTGCTTTTATCTCTGCAGGGATCCTAATTGAACATCAGGTTATGTGTAGGGAAAGCTACATGTCATTTATTTGGTTCCTAGGTATTGTTTTTACTCTTTAAAAATGGAGAAATAACACTGAAAATGTTAAACTTTTTTGTAGAATAAACAAAGATGTCCTAAACTTTCTAATTGCTTCCAGCCAGGGTGAATCTGGGAAATTACAGTAATGTTTGAACGTGAATGGATTCTCTAAGGGACCCATACATTGAGGATTCCCCCCATGTTTCAAGCCTGGCTGAAGTACGGAAGAGGATTAGGGCCACTGAAAGAAAAAAAAAAAAAAAGTTAACTGATTTTTAAATTTTATTTCAGTTTAGTATTGGAAAAAAAGTCAGAATTCTGGCTTTAATCTCAGAATTCTGACTTTTTTCT
>NW_015150461.1:759252-762320 GCF_000732505.1 Cyprinodon variegatus | reverse complement strand
ATATCGATAGTCTGAATTTAGGTTCTTAAATGCTTCTTAATGATGAAAGGCACTAACTTAAGTACCAAGGATCCTATACCCACAGAGAAACGACTAATAGTGTCCAGAAATAGAAATAAATGCAGTTATAATATTAATATTATAATAATTATAATATCTGTCTTATCTATCTCTCTATGGAGAGATAAATAGATATAGATATGAGAGAGAGACAAACTTTATTGGGGCTGCTCGTTGGCAGCAAGAAGGTTCTGGGTTCGATTCCTGGCCCAGGGTCTTTCTGCATGGAGTTTTCATGTTCTCCCTGCACATGCGTGGGTTCTCTCCGGGTATTCCTGCTTTCTCTCACAGTCCAAAAACATGACTGTTAGGTTAATTGGCTTCTCTAAATTCTTAGGTGTGAGTGTGAATGGTTGTTTGTCCTGTTTATCTCTGTGTTGCCCTGCGATGGACTGGCGACCTGTCCAGGGTGTACCCCGCCTCTCACCCTTAGACAGGTAGAGGTAGGCACCAGCACCCCTCGTGACCCCACTCGGGATAAAGCGTGTTAGATGATGGATGGATGGATAATGGACAAACTTTATTGTCATTTTGTTCACACAGGGTGAATACAAAAACAAAATTTCGTTCAGTACAGCTCTAAAGATATTTATATTTCCTTGTATATATAAGGAAATGGAAATATATATAATAAAAAAAAAAAAAAAAACTCTTCCTCACCCATCACGGGTGGTCTTCCCGCTTTTTTGCTCCAAGCTCTGGTCCTCTACCAGAAGCCTGGGAGCTTGAGGGTTCTGAATAGTATCTTTGCTGCTCCTAGAACTGCACTCTATAATAACGATGAATCCGATTTATTGTTTCAGCTTCAATTGTGCTGCTTGAATCTCTTTAAGATGTACTGTGCCAGACGGTCGATGCTCATCTTGCATAGATATTCTATGTTAACTTGCTTCCCCTTGACACACAAAATGCATTTGGTGTTAACGCATCATTAAGCTGATGTCAAAATAATCTGTTTTGGCAACCTGTGGTTTAATGCTAATAACCGAAGCTGTAGTTTTAATCTGCTGGATGTCCCTTTAAAGCTATAATCATATTTTTGATATATAAAAACATGATGTGACTTTTACAACCAGTGTTTGTTTATGTGGAGCACGGTGTGCATTTTTAAAGTGAAAATGTGATCTTTGCACCTCTAATTTAGTCTCCACGAATGTGCTTTTTGTCCTGAATGATCACTTTCTTTTCTGGGTATACCTTCTCTTATAAACGTCTGGAACTGATTTCTTGTTTCTCTTCAGCTTACACCGGGTGGAAAAGCAGCCCAGGCCGGAGTCGGGGTGGGCGACTGGGTGGTCTCCATCTGCGACGCCAACGCAGAGGATATGACCCATGTGGAAGCACAAAACAAGATTAGAGCAGCAACAGACTCCCTCACCCTAACCCTCAGCAGGTAGGTTGTTTTGCAGCACATGATGCAATAAGGGGTTAATTTGATCCCATGCTCAGAGCAGCAGGAACCGGCACGGAGCTCACAGCCTCACTCATTTTCATACAGACAAATGAGGACACCATGTATTTCACCAAGGTCTAGCTCGGTTTTAGCTGCAGCTTTATTTGTATTTCAGTGCTATATCATCTAAGGATGAAAGTGTTCATAACAAATTGTTTGGAAAAATAGATAAATCAAAAAATAAAACTACTGATGGAACATTATTTCAATGAGAAATACAGTAAAATGTGCAACAAAATGAGAAAAAATTATTAGAAAAGTGTGACGCTGTTTTGTACGCTTGTCAGTTCTCTAGAACTATGTGTAGGTTGTAGTATTGTTGCCAAAAAAGTATTTTCCGTTTTACATATTTCTTCTGTCACTCTGAAAAGTTTGAGATAATTAGCAAATAAACTATAAGGGAAAAAAAAACTTATAATAGTAACATTTTTTTTTTTTAAATGGCAGTTTCATTTTTTAAATAATCAAAATTATTCATAAAAAAAACCTATCCAAACCAACATGGCTTTGTTTAAAAATAAACTTAGAGGGTTTGTGAGCATGAAAGAACTGTTTCCAAATCATTTATTAGTCCGGACTATAAGTTGACCTCTCTATTCAAGCCCCCCAGAGATGGACCTAATGGTGTGCTTTGGGTCGTGGTCCTACTTCCTCTTCATGCTAATGTTTCCAACATATGGCTAGACAATGTCCTTGATGATTGTCTGCTAGACCAGCGGCTTCCAAATTATCCCTGTATTTGTTCCAAACACAGAAAATGAACTTTGGATATTGTTTTTACTTGTTTCACTGTTAAATAATTTGTTTAGCACATGAATATTAACCTACATTTTTTGTCACTGCACTATTTCTTTAATCTATTGATAAGAAAAAAACAAAAGAAATCAAAGCTTGGTTATGTGTGTGGTTAATAGGCAAGTCATTGTCCAAGTGCAAACCTGCCCTGTGTTTTGTTTTAGTTGAACAGACTAGAACTAGTAGGTTGCTGCAAAAGGAGAGTATAATATCAATGGCCTCTTAATATTATGATTAAATAATATTTAAATAATATTTTCCTACAAAGTTGGCCTTAAAGCCTTAAATCCCAGTTTTGTCTCCTAAGTCCGTCATATTATTGCAAGTTACATTTTGTAATATTGTTTTGGAAAATTGTTAAATAAATGTGTTTTTGATAGTGTTAATAAATTGAGGAGTTTTCCAATCGCTGAAGTTTTCTGATCGCCCCCTGGTGGCTTCCCAGGGGACTCTGGCCCCCACCTAGAAAATAACTGCACTAATGAACAGGTTCGATTGATTACAGCATGTTGCCTGGGTTGCTAAAGAAGCCCCAGACTATTACACTACCATCACAATGTTGATTGTCAGTAAGATTTCCCTCTGTCTTAGTTTTAGTTCAGATGTAATTCAGTTACAAAATCTCCCATTAGTCCTTACAGTATTTTATATTGAGCTCATAGCTATGTCTAGGAGAGAAATGGGACTAAGCACTGAAGAAACAGGCTCAGCTATATCATCAATGGTAAATGGCAGTACTTATATAGCGCTTTTTCAAGTC
>NW_015150461.1:756825-758867 GCF_000732505.1 Cyprinodon variegatus | reverse complement strand
TGAACCATCAATCCTTCGATTTCAGGGCAAACTCCTACATCCAACGCCACTGTCGCCCACTGAAGGTGTTGATGGCGACAGCCCTGCTAATATTTCCCTCTAGGTTGGTGTCAAATCAGAGCAGAATCAGACCAGGTGAAGCTACTATGGCAGGAAAAAACAGATAGAACATACAATTATGTGTGGAACAAACAATGCAGCAATGGAGAATAAAGATAGAATGATGGTCCCTATGTCCTCCAGCAGTCTAAGTCTATAGCAGCATAACTATAGAGATGGCTCAGGATCACCTGAGTTACTCTTACTGTAAGTTTGATTAAAAAGGAAAGTTTTAAGCCTTGCCTTAAAAGTAGACAGGGTATGTGCCTCATGGACTAAAACTGGTAGTTGGTTTAATTGGAGAGGAGCCTGATAAAGATCTGCCTCCCATTCTACTTTTAGAAATTCAAGGAACCACTAGTAAACCTGCAGATTGAGAGGGAAGTGCTCTTTTAGGAACATAAGGAACAATCAGATCTCTGATACAAGAGGGAGTTTTGGGTGGAGAGGGATTAATAAGTGAGTGGAGGATTTTACATTGTGTTCTGGATTGAAGCTCTCAGTTATCCATTCACTCTTGGATTAATATAGGTAGATAAGCCACACCTGGAAAAGATCACTGTGGTTCACTGGAGTCCCAACCTTCGAGAAATAAGTTTTTAACAAGATTTCAGTGACTTTGTTTCTAATATGTTCTTCAATTTGTATAAATTGGGAAATTGTGAGTTGCTTTTTGAGATTTCTGGCTTTTTCTTGTTGTTCAAAAGTTTATAGATAAAGATAAAGTATCGATGAGTCAGGTAGGTTATATTCTACTCACTTGATTTAGAAAGGGTGAAGATTTCCTTTACAGTTAACAAATAAAATAATTTATTACACAGGGTTCTGTTCTTCTTAGATATGATACGTTTATGTGTGCGGTGGAGACAAAAAGAAAACAAATTAGTAGGGGGGCAAATCCAGCCTGTGAAAGTAGACTTGAATGGATGCTCAGCGTGTTCTCTGGTCGCAGCTCAGACGAACCTTTATGTTCTTTGCATTAGCTTTAAAATTTAAGAAAGGAAACTTTCTTCATGCTAAAGCATCGGCGTCAATTGTTGTCCAAGAGATCTTTTAATCAGTACTAAATAGGCATCTCGTATAAGTGTTGCTAGAAATTCTTGATCAAGTGTCAGGATTATAAAATAGTATTTAATTAGCAGCTTTATTATAGGAGAAAAAAAAAGATTTTTGTTTCATTAAAAGATGAAATGTAATCATTCAAGGCACAAGTACCTTCACTGTAAAAGAAGATATCGAGCTGGAGTAATAGAGCTGAGCTGGGTGCTGCCGCGGGACGCGTTTTGATTTTTTTGATCCTCATAAGTAATAGGAGTAAAGCTTTGTTATCTCGTTCACCTGATTGTTGCCTGGCAGGAGACTCTGCTTTAAAATTGTTCCATGTCTCCTTTGTAGACTTAGTTTGTGAGAACAGCTTCAGGGTATTTCAGTTCTTTTCTACAAGGCAGAGCCCCAATCTTATTGAATAGTTTAAGAGAAGTTTCTGTTTTGTGGGTATCATTTCTCACTATCCAGGCAACTATCAATTTTATATGATACAGATCCTTCTACCTTACCTGAAAAGTTAAAAGGAAGAGACGTAGAAGGCATCAATATGGAGGAAATAGATCTCCTTTAGAAGGTTGTTTGGTTTCCCACAATTTATATCTAAAAATGGACTTCACCTAAAACATTGTTTTTGTTTGGAACAGGAGCAGTTCTAGACAGGGGCCAACGGGGGCCAGTGCCCCTGTAGATCATGTCCTGGCCCCTGTTGTGGCCCCTGTACTAAAGACATAATACTAGGAGAAATTCTAATGATGATATGCGCTGG
Source organism: Cyprinodon variegatus (assembly GCF_000732505.1). Classification (NCBI taxonomy): domain Eukaryota; kingdom Metazoa; phylum Chordata; class Actinopteri; order Cyprinodontiformes; family Cyprinodontidae; genus Cyprinodon; species Cyprinodon variegatus. The sequence goes on along the minus strand of NW_015150461.1, from coordinate 756,955 downwards.
AACAGACATGGTTTCTGATAGGTCCTTTGGATCCATTTAATTTTTTTCTTTCAAAAATTCTGTTTTACTAATCAGAGATGGGAAGTAACGAAGTATAAATACTTTGTTACTGTACTCAAGTAGATTTTTC
>NW_015150461.1:743473-756372 GCF_000732505.1 Cyprinodon variegatus | reverse complement strand
TTTATACTTTAAGTAAATTTACAAGCCTGTACTTTGTTACTTTTACTTGAGTAAAGAAGTTTAATCAGTACTTCCACTTTTACCAGAGGATTTTTTAACACAAGTATCTGTACTTTTACTCAAGTACGGAAAGTGAGTACTTTTGCCATCTCTGTTACTAATTATTTAAAAACATAAGTTGATAACTTCAGTGATATTGAGATAGGATCCCAGTTTTCTCCTTTTTTTTTTTAAACGAATAAAAAAAATACTCTTACCTTTTACAGCTGAATTTATCAGTTTTTCTTGAGTTCTAATTCTAATTTTATAGAAAACTATAATTTTAACTTAAATTAAGTTTAAAATTTATAAAATTTCAAAATTATTTAATTACAAATCCAACAAATTGACAACTGATTAAACTATTAGCAAAATAATTGCTACTTGTTGCCCCTTAATTGGGCCCAGGGGTGAAAATACAATATGTATATGCACGTATAAAAACCATTTATGCTTTCTATCCTTTCTTTTTCTATCCTGATCTAGTCCATTTGTCCTTTCTGTTACCTATTTAAATTCTTGTTCTCTCTTATGATACCAGCAATGAACCACCCTCTCTGATTTTTTAAAAATAGCCCACTGATACCGAGATCAGCTTACTTTGCGTCTTCCTTCCTCTGTGAATTCATACCAAGAAGTGTTGTGCATACATGTCTTATCTCTGAATTCCAGTAACCAGTTCATTTCTTCTTGCATCTCCAGCCTTAACCTACCAAATACCCTGTTAGAGGAGCAATGGGGGAAAAAAAAGTACAATATTAATTGGTTTAAGTTCTGGCATAAAAGGAAATATTAAATATAGATGTGATAAAGGTTAAGAAAGCCTTGGATTTTTTGCAAGAAAGTATGAATAATAAAGCTGCATTAGATTTTTGTGGAGCTCCATTTTTCTAAAAAGAAAACCTAATTCTATCCCACTTCAGAAAGTCTATGTTAAAGTGAAACTTAGTGTTTTATTTATTTCCTCTCTGTTTTAATCTTCACTTAAAGTGAAAAAAGGGTTCAAATCTTAATCAATCTGAATAAGTTACCTTTCAACCAGCTCTATTTCTGCTTCACTTTGTGGTTTGCGCCCCTATCTTTCATCTCCTTTGGGAGTCCAGTTTCTGTAAACATTTCACAAGCTTTCTCCTGTCATTTTTTGCACCAGTGATTCTCCTCTTATAAATCCCCAGTTTCATCTCTTGAGCTTGCCCAGACTTGTTATTATGTTAAAAGCAAAGCAAATGTTGTTTTCAGAGCAGAACCGTTGTCAGTTTTTCTATTTATTTGCATCTTGGCTCTTCTCCACTGTTGTTTTATGTCTAGAGAGGAGGACAGCTGCATGGTGATGAGATATAGTCTGTTGTTTACTTTAGACTTTCCTTTTTCTTCAGTGCCAATGATCGTTTTTGTGGTTATGGTTTAAACTTAGGTTCTTGAGGGCTGCAACAGAGAAAAGGAACCTTATGTCCATTCTTCTAGGCATCTGGGATCAACTCATCAGGATGTGGTTGGATTAATTATGATAAAAACCGGGTTGATTACGGTTTCACTGGAGAGTTGTTTGCGGTAAAACTTCTGATTTTATCTAACATCAGCCTGAAAGCCAAGTATGCATCAACTAAAATTAGTGATCCGTGAAATGAGATAGCGGGGGGGGATGATCTCATGCAGGTTTCACTTTCGGATCCAACGAGGGTCAGAGTCAGCCGGGGAAAAACCAATTTCTTCCAAGAAACAGTGTTTTAATCATGGACATACAGTATCTCTGAGCCAGAATAAACAGCCACATTCCTGGTTTCCCTCATAACGTTTGACTCATCAGATTGTGGCCTTCAGAGGGGCAGACCTTTTCTGTTCGTTTCTGCACTGTTGTCATCCTTTCTTTAGCTCTGTGCCCTCAGTGGTTGAGCAGGTAATGACGGGAACTGTTGCTCATTCCTCATTGTCACAGGAAGTGCCATTTGGAGCGTGCTGAGTGACTCGAGCTTAAAACAATAAGGGCGGTTTAACCTGGTTAAAGCTTTTTGTTGCATAGAAATTGGGACGGTTGTTTTGTTACAGAACTAGGTGTATTAAAATGCTCTAAATCTGTTAAATCTTTGATTTGAAGTGTTGTTTTAGCTGTAAATTGAGGTTTGGACAATAATCTCTGTCGAGCAATATGTGTTATTCTGTAGCGGCCAGATATGGCATTTCCTTTAAAGTCTATTATGGAGTTTTTTTTTTACCGAGTTAGGTTCTTGGTTTTATGTAGTTTTATGTGTTTAGTTTTTTTTTTTAAGGACATATATCTGAATGTTATGTTAAGGGAGTTTTATAAAAATGGGAAAAATGATTGTCATACGTTTAAGTTTAAGTTACAGACATCTGTTGTTGGCATTGTTGCTACTTTTGTAGGCTTTTATTTTGTTATTATTGATATCATAATTATATTGCATGAACCAATATTAAGAAATGTATCATAATATAGATCTTGGTCATAATGTTAATACTTCAAATTGGATTTTCTAAGCCACTCAAGTAAAATAAATTTTTTTTTTGCAACGTTTCGAAATGTTTTATCTGACTTAAAACGGATATTCAAAATGCACCAATAGGAAATTTAATCCAACTCTGATCTTTTATTCTGAAAATACTTTTTCTTAGGTACTCTAAGTAACCTCATTGTTTCACATGTGACATTAAAAAGGTTAATTGTTCATGTCTCCTGTTGATGCAGTTCATGTTATTTCAGATCAATAAGGAGAATACAGATATAGATGATGCTAAATATATTTTAGATCAATGTTTTTTAAAGCTTTTTAAGGGAGATAGTTGATAGTAGATTTAACAACTGGATTTAAAAGATTTAAAATGTCGTTACAGAGCCCCTTTTCCCTTTTTCTGTATGATTAAAAAACACTTTACTGTCTAAAGTTTGGAAATTTGAGAAAGTTTAATGTTGTCTTTTGTTTATCTTATGACTTATAACTTGATATTTTGTCACGATTATGTTATGGTCTATATTTCAAATTTTATTGGTACTGTTTATATATACCAGTTTCTACCATTCCATCTAGAAATTCACTGATGGATCCTTTTTAAAATCTCTATACTCTATACTTAGAGCTGCAAATATTACGTGACTTTTTTGAAAAAAGAATATCTGTGTTTAAAAAATATACCACATGACATTTGTAGTTTTGAAATTACGGAAGAGGATTAGGGCCACTGAAAAAAAAAAAGTAAACTGATTTTTAAATTTTATTTCAGTTTAACATGGGAAAAAAGTCAGAATTCTGAGATTAAAGTCAGAATTCTGACTGTTTTCTCAGAATTCTGACTTTAATCTCAGAATTCTGACTGAATTCTGAGAAAAAAGTCAGAATTCTGACTTTTCCCCCATACTATACTGAAATAAAATTAAAAAAAATCAGTTAACTTTTTTTTTTTTCAGTGGCCCTAATCCTCTTCCGTATTAAATCACTGGCCTTTTTGAATATTAGATTTTAAAATAAAAAAAAAAAAAACTTGCAAAAATAAAGGAAATACATTTTAAATGGGTTGCTGTAATTTGTTAGAAAAATTATAAGAAAAAGAAAAGGAAATACCAAAACATTCATATTTTTTATGTCTATAAATTCTTGGGAACATGTTATTGTTTTCTTTTTCCATTGACATAATAAAAATGAAACAAATATAATAGTTGAACAAATCTTAATTTAAACAAAAAGAATAGTTTTTAAATAAAAAAAGCCTGATGTACCATAGATCGCATATTATTGGATCGTTAAATACAAGTGTTTTTACATTTACATGGTCTCAAGCTGAACACAGTAATGAATTAGCAAGCATATCGGCCAAAACCAAGAATAAAACAAGAAACGATGCAAATATCGTCCCAAAATGTTGGTCAGTTGATCTATCAGTCTAATGGCATCACATCTATTTGTTCAATCAAGCTTTTAAATTCTTTTGCTATCCTGCATTTTGTGATGTAAAAAAATATTTAACTGGACTAAAAGAAATTAAAGATTGTATAATTTTACTGTTTTTTTCTCTGTATTTTTGTTTCTTCAGAGCTTTTAAAGGAGATGAAGAGAGAAAGGTAAGACTACGTTCACCTGAAACAGGGAGCTGCCTTCCATGTCCCCCCCTGAATGGTTTGTAATGGTGTTTAGAAGAGAGTTTCAATTAAAATATTCCTGTAATCCTCATTAACTCCTGCATTGTGTCACTTTTTGTTTTGAATTCATTAAAATCCACCTGCATTGTCCATGCACGGTGCTGGGAATGCTGCTTTTGGAATTGACTCTAGTTTTGTGTGTTTTTAACTTATTCCTTGCATAATCCCTGTCACCTGAATAAGTATTGATTTATGAAGTCTCTTTGCGCAGCCTGTTGGCAGCTACTTTGACCAACTGATTGCACCTTTCACAGCACAACAGAGTCGCACTGTGCCGGTGAAGCAGCTGGCACATACAAACACAAAGTCAATGCTCCATTTTAGTAGGCGTTTGGCGCTCCACATATAATGCTCGGTGAGAAATCTCATTAGTGAGAGATGTTGGTTATACATGACACATCCTCACTTTGAGCGTTTTCATTTTCAACTGCAGCAGCAGATTACTTTGGCTGCTTCCTGGAGGAGGGCCAATCCAAATAAAATAGCAGTGTCCGCACTTCTTAAGCGCCTCTTCTGTCTGTGTGGAGAAAAGCCTGCAGGCTTTGACAGAGCTGCTGAAATACACTCTAATCATTCGCTGAGAGAGGCTGGAAAAACTTGATGGGATTGTGCAAGAGCAGACCCCTTTTTTTTTATTTTTATTTTTTATTTTGTGCGTGTCAAATGTCTAACTGCATGTTGTGCCCTGTGCTGCATTGTCTCCCTCTCTCACACCCACGCAGGACTCTCTTTCCTCGGCTTCTGTGCAGCCAAAGTACTCCTTTGCCCCGAGCACAACCATTAACAAGATGGCGAGGCCATTTACAGCAGGTGGTGCTAGCGCCAACTCAGGACCCGTTATTAAACCTGTGGCCTACACACCTAAGCTTAACACTACGCCCTCGCCGGGCTCCGCCGGCACGCATCAACCTCAGAATGGGTAGGTGGAAAAATGAACGCAGTTACCCTCAGAGCTGCGATGTGACTAATGTGATTTTTTTTTTTTTTCTCCTTTTTTTTTATGGTGTTCTTGAAGTCTCATTATTCCGGCGTCTCATTAAAAAGAAAAAGCAACTCCTTCAGGATTGAGGAGAATGTAGTTCAGTCACTACTGCTGTGTACTGCCAGAATTATGTCACCATGTAAGAAACATTACAGAGTAGATAAACACAGCTAATGTCTGCTGACTCACTGCTCGACTCCACGTAATAAGTTTGCCACCAGATGGCAAACATGGAGTGTGCTTTAGATTGATGGCGGTGGAGTTTTAGAGCCACTCGCTGCACTGAGCTGGAATATGCTTAATTTAATACATCCCTACAGTGGAATATAGGAAGACAAAAAGCTAATTTAACCTAAATTATTGATTTTAGAGCCATAATGAGTCATCATTGTCTGGCCTGCTTTTATAGCCACTGCAGATGGATTTTGTCTTTGAAACAAAATGACTTTTGGTTGAAAATATTATAAAATATTATAAAAAACAAAACTATAAAGTCAAATGAAACCTTCACAGGTTTTCTGTAGGACTTAGTTGAAACGCTGAAATGACATAAAGCTGATGTTATGAGTTATTTCTAAAGGCTAAAAGGCTAAATAGTTTTAGATTGATTATTTTGCCTGAAGGACCATATTTATGTCTTTAGGCAGGGATAACAGAATTTATGTATTTATTTATGTCGATTTTTGAGAGTTTCTGATGCCTTGAAATATACAGTAATAATACTGATGGACACTCTGGGAAGGAAATGGGGTCCCACAGCATCACAGCTCCTCCACCTTACTTAACACTGAGCCTAGGGTTCTTTTCCCGCACATTAATCCTTTAAAATGATAAAATAAAAAAAATCCCCATTGATACATTTGCCATCAATCAAACTGCTATCTACTTGCTCTTATACCTTTAATTGGTGACTCTTGGATGCCAGTCTTAACGGTTATTCTCTGATGGTGAGCTTTGACTATTTTTTCTTTTCTTTTGACCTCCTTCAGCCTGTTGAAGACAGGAAAAATAAACTTGCATCCCAGTTCAGCTTTCTCTGTCAACATTTCAGTTGTTTTAAACATTTGTTTCTAAGTTTTGGCGAGTAGGCAAGGATTTCCTGACTTGGAAAGATCAACAATCGTTTGTCTCAGACTGATGTTTTCAAGCCTTTATTTTTGTTAATTCTGATAAATTTCCACCTCCTGCTTTTGGATTAGAATAAACATCAGACATATAAAAACAAAAATGTCTAGTGAAGAAACATGGGTTTAAAGAAGGGTGTTATATTTTAAAGAAGTAGTTTTTTTAATGACAAATAAGATTCATTTTAATGAATATTTTAACTATGAGTATGACTGTAGCATCTACCTACACGACCATCTGTTCATTTCCATTCCCAAAGCTCTCTTCCTTTAAAGCAGAGATCTTCAATATCGCCCCCTAGTGGGTTGCATTGGTACTGCAGGAAGGCGCACTAATTCTGCAACACCAAAAAACAAAAAGATTTATGTAATTTATTTTTTTTTATTACTTGTTATCATGCAAAACAAAATCTCCAATATTTTTTTTCAACTACAATGCAATTAAAAGGTTTCTAATAAAAACACCAAATCTGAGGAAAAAAGGTTCAAAACAATTAAAATAATCTTTCCAAGATAATTTGGCTTCACAAGGTTTTAGAACTAGGATTATAGTGTAGAGTTAACCTCCCACATAAGAAATAAACTCTTAAAACAAGATACAATTATCTAACATATACACATGTACTGAAAGTTTGCATGATAACCGGATATTTATAAGGTTGTTTTTGATTTTGATTTGTTGGGAATTTTTTTTGTCAGAACTTCTAATAGACATTGTATGGGGGTCCTTTTCCCGTCTCTCCGATCATAGTTTTTCTTTAGATTTCCCTGATGATTGACTCAAAGCGATGGATTTTGATTCATTTTTGTCTGCATGGAGATCGCTCCGACGCCACGTGTCACTGCTGTGGCGTTTTAGCGGTATTCATGGGGTATCGGAGTACTACAAAGGTTCGACAAACTCCGGCAGCACGGAAATTAGGGGAAGGAGTTTTTCTTGTATGTTTGTTTTTCTCTTGGTGGAAACATCAATTTGCATCCCTTTAAAAGCAAAAGAGGACAAGAGAAGCGACGCAGCCAAAGGTTTTGTGCCACTTCTGACTCATTCTGGGTCAGAGTGACAGCAGATGATTTGACAGACAAACAATGCTGTCCTTCTGTCTAAGAGCTTGTTGACAATAACAGCATGTCTTGTGTCACTTCTCGCGTGCTATCTGCATATCTTCTGCTGCGTTTGGTCTTTGTCACTTATTGACACATTCTGCACCCCCCCCCCAACACACACACACACCCCCCAACACACATACTCTGACCTTTTTTCTCTTACTTTGTGTTTTTTCTTCTCTCTTCTATCTCCACAGATGGAAGCCCTTGACAAGTTAGTATTCCACTTTGGTCATTAGCCTTCTGCACAGAACATTTGCTTTTGAATCATCAGTTTGAAGTGAGCAAAGAATAGCCTCCAAACCTTCTACTTTATATTTATTCTAAACTTAAAATAACTAACATTCTTAAAATGTTTCTTTTTTGATTAAGAAAATCCCAAAAAATTGACCTTCTTTTTTTTTTTTTTGTCTGTGGACTCATTGCAGAAAAACGCTGCTTAATTTTAAAATAACAAACCGATCAATTCAATTCAATTTATTTATATAACGCCAGTTCACAACACATGCCATCTCAAGGCACTTTTACAGTTCACCAGATCATACAGTCAGATTGATTAAAAGTTTTCTATTATAGGAAAACCAGTTGATTGCATCGACTCATTGACTCAAAGGCAATCCCTCAGATCATAGTTCAATATTGTAGATTTTTTTTTTAAGGAGGGCCAATTTAGTTCGTGTAAAATTTAAATATTTAAGGAACCTTATTGGTGTTGGATAAATGTCCTTTTTCAAGTTGCTCCATGACCGTTAAGTTTTACATGAAAAGAGCTAGAATCAATCTAAAGTAGTTGGTTTCCTGCCTCCTCAGTTTCGGGTTGGGGGTTTTGCTGTACCCACAACAGAAGCTTTATGTTAGCCTTTTAAAATATTTGGAGTTTAGGGCCGTTGTCCTGTAGGAACATCCTAATTCAAACCATCTGACCCAAATATCCCCTCTGTAGATGAAGGGATTTTGGTTAGCATGTTCAGGAACAACACACAAGATGGCAGACTGTCCTAATCTTGGTGTAACACGGCCGTGAGTCGCATCACCACTGTTGCATAGAGCGTCAGCTAAGAATGAAGGTCCTACTCTGAAGTTGACATTTACAAGCTCAATTAAGATGTAAAGTTACCAAGTGGACAAAGAAAAAATGTTCTAGCTAGAGAAATATTTAGTCGTTTGGCCACAATAGAGGTTTTTCCATCAGGTTTTTCTAATGCGCATTTTGAAATATCTCATCAGAAAAGCTTGAAAATGGCCAAATTTGAATAACCTCCCTAAAATTTGCTAAAAAAGTATCAACTAAGTGTTGATATGCAAAATGGGAGACAGTTTTTTCTAATCAGCTCTGACATAGAAAACTTTTTATCACATGACTGATCAGATGTTTCTGCTGACAGAGCCGTCTTTTCCGATTGATTTATTGATTGACTTTATTGATCTCACTGTGGAGAAATGTACTCATTACATCGGCTCAATTAGTGAAAAAGAAGAAGAAGAAAGGTGCCAAAGGAAGAAAAGGTGCATGGGAGGATAAATTTGTCCTTTACTGCTTTGTTGTCAGTGCTAGACTACAGCTTCTACTTCCTGTTTACTACAGCTATGCGTGATGACGTAATATTGATGACAACAACGTGACGCCTTGGTGGTGCTGCGTTAATTCGCTTCAACACAAAATTTATTTTTCAGAAACTTTTAAAAGTTCGCCTAAAATTCTTAAATTCAGTTGAATGGAAACAATGCTATAGACAAGAGAGTCTTTCAAAAGCTAGAAGAACATATAATTTGTTGAGTATGGTAATGGCAGCATTATGCTGATGTTCGTATTGCTGCGAGAACTGCTGGTGCACATTAGAGACTTACACGGGAGTGAATTTTCACTCCTGTCCTGTCAAAAATGTGTCCCGTCCCGATCCCGGGCCAGAGTAGAAATCTAAATCCTGTCCCGTCCCACTTCTGGTGAAATTCCTCCCACTCCCATCCCGCTCCCATTCAGAATGACTCCTGCTCCTGCACCACTCCCATTCTTGTTTGTGAGCGCGGGTGAAAAACTCAGTGTGGAAGCACTGTTGGTTTTTGGGTCTTGTAGTTTTTTTTGACCCACATTATGGTGTAGGCTTCAAGGAAAAAAACTACAAAATGGCGGCGCCAGTACTGGATTTTTTTCCTGTCTATTTTATTTTATTTTTTGGCATCGATCCTAGTTTTTTTTAGTTACTATTGGTTTGCTCCCGCTCCCGTCTGCTCCCGTTAATGTTTAATCCTGTACCGTCCCAATCACGTGATCGTTACTAATACTGACTCCAATCCCGCGGGAATCCCACGGGAATCCCGTGACCCGTGGGATTTTCGAAAAAATGTCAGTCTCTAGTGCACATAGTGAAGCTGGAAGAAAACCTGAACATTTTTGACGTCACCTTGATTCAGCTGCTGGGGGTGACTGCAGTCTTTAAAATCCAAATGGACTTTTTGTCTCCTTTTCTCCAACTATACCATTATTCCAATGTCACGAAATTACATGAGCCTTCAAAATTACATTTATTTTATAGTTAGTTTATAAATTAAACTTTATATAAATATAGCATGAAAGGAAATGGTTAGAATAAATTTTAGGAACATTCTAATTTTTTTAATCAGTTTAGGCAAATGTTATGTTATGGTGGTGGTAAAGAACCAGAACCCGGTCATGCTCATCAGCACTGGTTTAGAAAGGCTTACATTGAGCTTGTCATAAGGGCCAATCTCAACCCTTTCAAAACCTGCCCGTAAAACCAAATCTAGTCCTGAAGACATCATTTTCATAAACTCTGATTGTAAAAAAAAAAGCATGTAATCATGTAGCAGCCCTGCAAGAGACGGCTAACTAAGTGCGGGTTCATGTACTGAATGCATGCATAATTTTTACTCCTTTGGGTTTTAAAATCCATACTAACCTTAAACTCATGATTCGATCCAACTGCTTGTTTACATTATTTCCTCGTAGAAGAATGACTTTGTAAATATGAATCATTTTGGTTTATTCTTTCCTGCTTTAAAAAGAAAGCTTCGTTATCTGCCTATCAACATCAAATATTATTTATTTCTTGTTTTCTTTCCTTATTTGGTTTCTGCTCTGTTCCACAGGGGTGAAGCCACTTATTATGATGATATATACCAACAGTCCAAGTAAGAGGCAGCTGCATGCAGGCTGGTTTGTCAGCTTATTATGATCAGGTTGTTTATGAAAAGACAGCGAGCAGCAGATGCTCTTTGGTGCATTGGTTTACAGAATGGAGAAGGCGATTCATTAGTGAGCATTCATCCTCTCTCCTCTTCCCGCTTGATGATCAATGCACGCTGCAGTTGACCTAGAGCTATGTTGTAAAGATGATTGAAGAAAAAAAAAGCTTCTTTTGCAGCTTCAGAAGTTGTTTATTTAAGATAAAAGCCTCAGTAAAAGTTTTTTTTTTTTTTACGTTCAAGGATGATCCGATATTTGCTTTTTGAATGTTGGCTGGAAATGGGAGCCATGGTGTGCTGAGTGCATTGACGGCTGCATGGTGCGGGTCTGTTCAAATAGGAGGGTGCTAACCGTGCTGCTGCTGCCGCCCGTGTGTGCAGGCACGGCCTCAGGGTGGACAGCATGCCCTGTTTTATCCCCAACGACCGCAGCAAGAAGAGGCTGATCGAGGACACCGAGGACTGGCAGCCCCGCACCGGCACCACCCAGTCCCGCTCCTTCCGCATCCTGGCCCAGCTCACAGGCACCGACTTCAGTAAGTCAGGGCCTGGGCCGGGCAGAGAGGACGCTTTGACGAGTCAGGGGGTGGTAAGGAGGGAGGCAGATGCGGATCTGATCATAAAGGCTCTCAGTGAGGGTGACAGATGATTGAGGGACACAGGAAGGTAGATAACAGCTTTGCCCACATTTCACAGACTTTGGCAGCTAGGAACTTTTCTTCTCATCTGTCTCTTCTCTGACAAGCTGGCCAGAAAAACACTGGGAAAGCTTTAAAAACAGTTTTTGATTCCTCTTTATGGATCTGATTTAGTTATAAAAGTAAATGATTGCTTTCGTTCTTATAAAAGAAAATTCTGATACGTCTGTCTCTCCTGGATCTCTCAGTGCAGGACCCAGATGATGAGAATATGAAGAGGTCCAGGTAAACTTCTGCATACAGTCACGGCTATTTGTGTTACTGCTTTGTTTGCAGATCTTTGATTCAGACGGTTTGTTTTAGACGGATCTCTACTTTGAAATCTGCTGTTAGTGGCTTGTTTCCATTAACTGGCACGAGTGGCGTGCATGCATTATCCTTTGACATTTTTAAAAAGGTGTGCTGTGGAGAGGAGTATCGTTTACGCTGCTTAATGCGGACTGAAAGTGTTTGTTTTGCAACCAAATTGTTCATGCGACTGTTTAACACGCCTGCGTCTTAACAAAAAACAGGGTTATTAGAAATAAAAGCCAGTTAATCGATGCAGACTGCAAATGGGAAGAGACGGCGAGTAAAAGCTGTTATTTCTGCTGAAATATTGATATAATTTCATTAATCATAAGCAGGTAAAAACCCAGTGGTGCTGGAAGATTTATAAACCGTTTTGTGCTTTAATTAATTATATTAATGATGTTTGTTTTTACAAATGAGCATCAAGTTCAAGTTGAAAAATAAACAGCAGTTTGGTCGTTAAAGAAATGATCAAGTGTTAAACATCGAAGTGGCTGAAGTGGGAGGATAATTTGAAAGAAAGAAGGATCGTCATTAAGAGGAGGATTTCTATTTGATTATAACGATCCTTTAGTACTGTGGTACAAAACAGTTTTGTTTTTAGGAAACCTTGTGAGAAAATGTATGTTTCTCACCCTGATGAATTTCTCGAAAGCATTTGGAGTCAATGGATGAGTGTGATTTTAAGAGAGAGTAACGCTCCTTCAACTAATGTTGACATCTGTAAGGAGGTCATACAGAGGAGCTCTCCAAGCTGATGCTCCAGTGCTAAAAGTGGCTCTTAGGGGCCTCCATAGTGGCTGTTAACAGCGCTGGCCAAACGTTCAAAAGACTGAGCACAGTTCAGAAATATAAAACTTCTTAACCCTTTATCGTTACTGTTTTTAATCACTTGCATGCCCTTTACAAATTGAGTCCCTCTCGTTCTTCTGTGAGATCTAGAAGCACAAGATCTATATTCAGCCATTCAGCAAAGATGCAACTACATGGCTGTACATCTTATTTTGGCATTTGACCAATTAGATGAGCCCTTGAATGATATATGACCTAGTGCAGGGGTCTGCAACTTGCGGCTCCAGAGCCACATGTGGCTCTTTGGATCATCTCCAGCGGCTCTAAAAATGTACATAAAGAGCTAAATAATGTACTATAATGAATACCAGAATTAATGAATGATATTAAAAGAGCCAGAAATCTGTTTTAAGAGCAATTTTTCTTTGAATTAATGTAGGAATTATGTGTATTAATATTATTTTAAAATGTCCTTTATATAATAATAATAAAAAAAGTTTTTTTTTTTTTTTTTT
>NW_015150461.1:735226-741588 GCF_000732505.1 Cyprinodon variegatus | reverse complement strand
GAATGATTTCCTGTGGTGCATCTGGGTAGGAGGAGGATATAATGACATAATATTAACATTTGCTTTGCAGATTGTGTATAGTTGTTCAGTCTAGCTTTTCTTGCCTGTTTCTCTCCCTCTGCTCTATCATCTTGTCAATTTGTTCACTTCACTCCACTTCCTGTTGTAACGTTTCATTCCTTTTCTTCCCCTACACTGTTTCTTTCTGTCTTGTCTGTCCCCATCTCTGTGTCGCCTCTGGTTAGGGAAAAGTTCCTCACCGAGATTCAGAGTCCTCGTTACGCCCGTCTGAGAGATTGGCACCACGACAGGTCCGCTCGCGCCCTCAATATCAAAGTCTGAGCGTCCGAGGCCGAACCCCCTCCCCGCCCCCCGGAGAAGGAGCCTGCTCATGATAGCCGCACCGCAAAGACGATGAAGATAAAGCCAACTGTCAATTGGCGGTTTACAAATTCACCTTTCACATGGGGTGGAAAACAGAATAAGGAAGTTTGTGAAAAGAGAGAAAATCAAACCAAAAAGAAACAGTTTAGACGATAAAGTCCAAAGTGGAGCCTTGCATTCTGAGCCTAAGTGTTAAAGTCTGCCTTTGAGTTTCTGACTTCATGAAGAGCTACTATTTCACTGCACTACTGGGAGTAAACTGGTGCCAGATGGCGTTTCAGTTTAATTTCCGGAGTGTAGATATGTCTCATTTCTTTGCATGATTACTTTCATCTATACGTTTTCATTTCTCATCCCTTCATTAAGAAAAGCAAAAGAAAAGGCGAAGCAAATGTATGCTTTGGTGTTTTATTCCCTCCTGGTTATAACTAAAATATATAAAAATATAAAAAAAATGACCTCCTGTTTCTCTGTTTTTTCTTCCCTCTTCTAGTTTACTTATTATTCAAGCTCAATATATAAGTATGGCTTGATAAGACTCTTATCTTCTTCCTTTTTTTCCCTACTTTATCTTTCTGCAGCTAACAGAATTATGTAGCGATGCGGCTCCTCCCGTTCTTGTATGTTCCTAAATTAATGGGTTCCCTGAGATCAGCATTCCAGGTTCGCTTTTATTTCTTGGGTGAAAAAATTATCATGCATTCACGCTTAAAAGCAACAAACGGTTAAACACATGAAGCAACACAGGCATACAGGTCAGAGGTGAGCGGTTAGGAAATGCATCTTTCTGCGTTCGGTATGTAATAATAAAGATCAACAGGACTATTTGTATGTTAAGTCCAAGTGAACATCCCTGTAGTACTTGCATAATTAACTGACCTCTTAGACTTATGGGTAAAACTTAAATGTAAATGGCTCTCTTTGAAAAGATTCATTTTTCAATGAATTTTTATAGAAATCATCTATGAAGTTATTGAAAGAAACATTTGGTGCATCGCAGAAAAGATAAAGAAGTGTTTGGTGGTTCTGGGAATCCAAGGCTAAAAGCAGAAATCTTTTATGTATAATCTTTTATAAAAATAAAAAAGAATCTCAAAAGCAGATTTTTATTCTTGGAAACTTCTCACTAACTAATCAGCTCTCTGAGGCCAGAAGTCTGGGGTGAGGTTTAATGGTTTCGTTTAAAAAGGAGCCCTTTTTGAGACAGAGACTATGTAAGCAGGTCAATTATCAGCAAGGCTTTTAACATTTGTTACTAATAATGATTGTTGATGCAAATGTTTCCCCTGGTGAGTAGATGTAAATATGTCGAAGAAACTTAGCCTGAAACCGGCAGTTAAAATCTGATGAAAAACATTACATTTTTTGAAATTTGATAGAATATACATTAATCTACAGCCTAAATTTAATGAAATCCGAGGTTCCTGTGTTTCTATAAGTGTGATAAGCCCACCCTGCTAATGCAGTTAAAGCTTTCATTTGGTCAAAAATGCTTTTGAATCCTTTTGGGAAACTTTCTCCATCAATGCCATGCAAAAAATTGTATTTTATTTTATTGAATATGCTTTGGAAAAAAAGGCTTAAAAAAACAAATCCAGATAAACTCTGAAAATGAACTCAGCCTAAAAGCTATAATTTTGGGAGCATTGATCTCTGCTAAAATGAACTAATATAATAATTTTCTTAAAAGGGCTACTTAAACATTATCTGAACATGTATAAGAATTAGAGCAGGGGTCCTCAACGTTTTCCAGGCCAAGGACCCCCAAACTGATAGCGAGATAGACTGGGGACCCCCTAATTATATATATATTGTATGAGATTGTTTTATATGAAACTGGTCCAATAGTCACCCTATTACAGATGGAGTAATGAAACAAGTATTTCTGATTCTTATTCCTCATTGATGGGACAGGTGTTGTGAATGAAATGGTGCCCAGCTTGAAAGAGCTTCTGTTTGTTGCTGAATGTGTGCATTGATGACTGAAAGACATCTTCTGCCTCCATTAATCTGTTAACTACAGTGTGTTGAAATTATGTTAATGTGTATTTAATGACATTTCCATTAAGGGAAAAAATTGCAGGGGGGGAATATTAAAAAAAAGTCTAATCAACCAAAACTTTCATGACCCCCATGCAGTACCTCCGTGGACCCCCTAGGGGTCGTGGACCCCCTGTTGAAGACCTACGAATTAGAGAATTAAAGCCCATTATCATCTTCATGAAGAACATCTCTCCTCGGAGAGATTAATATGCCCGGATATAATTAAAACCCAGAGTCTCATTATTTAAATTATGGGAAATCTTCCAAAGTAGAAGTTCTAACAATCAGGATGGATTTATTGTTAAAGTTAAAACATTTTATGTTGCGTGCCAAAAAAGAGAAAACATTGAAGGAATCGATTGCTGTTGGGAAAAATGGCTAAATCGTGCACAAAATGATAAACTAGACCCCTGCAAGTATAGAGAAGCTAACATTTAAATTGGGCAATTTGAAATTCAGTTTGAAAAGCATTTTGTTTTTGCAGTTTAATTTATTAATCCTTTATTAAATATTGGAATTTGAAAATGTATTTTCAAATCACTAAATGGAGATTTAAAAACACAAAATCTTCAATTTGATTATAAATACCTTTCCTAATCACACATTTAAAAAGTTTTGTTCCTTATTTCATTTCCATTTTGTTTTTAACTTGTATTTTCAAATCCTTTTTGAAAATTGCATTTGGGTTTTAATTTATATCCTCCGTTTATCTTTTCCACGTCATACTGAACCAGTTTAACCAATCACCGATGCTCCTCAAATGTAAGCATCTCTCTCATTGGCCATTTTGTTAACTAAGTGTGACAGTCTAACCACTTAGTGTTTAACTGGTTTCCAGTCTGCTCTGGGACCAGGAGCGTCACTGAGAACTTATATGGAGCAAGAAGGATTTCAAGAAGGATTTGAATAAGATTTTTTGGCAATCTGTTCATGCACTGGAAAAACTCTTAAATTAAGTGTATTTACCCTTAATTTCAGTGGGTGAATAAGAGGATTTGCCAATGGAATTAGTATTTTTACTCTTAAAATAAGATATTTAGATGAAATGCACTTCAAATAAGACAATGCAACTGTGTTTTCTTATTTTAAATGTAAATTATCTTGTTCCATTGGCAAAATGTATCCTTTACCTCCTCAATCCAAGAACAAATGCAGTTATTTTAAGAGAAAATTAATTATAAAGATTTAGATTTTTTTCCAGTGTGGAAATATAGCCTGTGCATCTTCATGTGGACTAGGCCTAAAAGCAGCTGTAGATGTCTCCATACCCTATTCAGCTTGCATAGTTTCATCTGAAGTCTCCTCTTATTGTAAATGACCTTATTTTTAAAATAGCCTTCCAATAATTTGCTTTGATCAACCAGCTTAGAGTGTTGGGATGTCTCCAGGAAATATCCTGTTCCTTCCTGAGTTGCCATGTTTTCAACTCATCCATCCTTCATCGGTTCTCACCCTGAGCCATAGCACTTCCCCACAGCCTTATGCTGCCACCACCGTTCATTTGTTTCCAATTTTCTAAGTGGTTAAGAATTGTATAGATCTCGACTATGTAGAACAACTCACTGATTTTGGATGTTCGATGTCAGTTATTTGAGATAAGGAGGCTTATAAAGGAGATTTAGGTTAAAAAAGCTATTTTGACGGATAGATAGGTCATCTTTAGCTGCTTCTGTCTTCCTGTTCAGCCAACCTGAACTCATGCTCTTGTAAAGCTCCTCTACGGATGAAGGAAAAACTTGTCGGTGCTTTTTATCGCTCAATAAGAAGAAGTGCTCTTTTGCTGCCTGACGCTGAGCTGTTTTTTTTTTTTTTTTTTTTATTCTTCCCCACATCGATCAGGTCAGTGGTTCACAGACAAGAGCAAGTTGGACCACAGAGGAAAATCTGATATCACAGCGACACAAAGCATGAAGGGAAATGTAGCTTTCTGCTGGGATAAAAAAAAAGTACCTGCAGCTTTATGTGGTGGGAAGAATATTATGGTGAGTTTGAAGGTAGAAAAAATGTGGAGAAAACACAATCTAGGTCAGTGAAGGTGGGGGAACCTGCCATCATGGATGTCCAGCAATTTGCACCTTCTTTTAGAGAGGAGCAGCTAAAGAAACCTACGATGCTGTGTGAAGCTGGCCTGTTTCCATGTAGGGCAGTCAGGTGGGGGAAAGCAACCCAAGGTCGGCGCTGTTTGACTGGGACGTGTTTTTCTGAGTTGTTAGGTTAAGTCCCAGAAGACGTGGCCTATCAGTGTGCAGAGTAAAGGCCAGCTGACCCAGGGTCTGTGTGCCAAATACTCTGAAAGAGGCGCTGCCCTTCATTTAACCTGGCCGCCAGAGATCCTTCTCATTTGGCCTTTCTTTTCTTTGGTTCTACAGTATTGCTTTTTTAAAAATCTTTTAGAAAGTCTTTCCCTCCTGAACTTCTACACTGACGCTATCTTGTTGCTGTAGCTCTATGAAAGATTCATCCTCCTTTAATATTAAAAACTCACAGTTTGGGGAAGGATTTTGTTTCCATGCAGCCTGATTAGTTTTTCTTCTCTCCCACCAGAAAGCTAAAAAAACTCCTCCCACTTCCCCCACATCCTGATCCCTGTTCGCCGTGCTGCTTTTGGATACATAAGAACAACCAACATAGAATGAGTTTGATGCAGGGTGATTCAGTTCACAGCTTTTCCTCCCAGCTGATGAGACACGATGCCATCATGTTTCATTAGTGGATCATAGATGGCACCGTTGATGATATAAACATGAGCGATGCCTTAGGCAGGGTGTCATATTTTTCTTCCTTCTCCTTTCTCATGGTAAAACATCTCTGAAGCTCTTTCTCTTTGCTCAGAGGTTGTTTGCTCCCCAGTCGTGGTTTTAAGAATGCCGTAATATAGTGGAAACAAGAGCTTTAATATAAGGGAAACTCTTTTTTTCTGCGGTTCTCTTGAAACGAGGTTGTCTGCATCAATATCCACCAAGGATACGGTCCTGTGCTTCTTCCTGAGAATGTACCAGTTACTCACTGATCTTTATGGCTACTTATCGCTCCCAATTGAGAAGCTCATGAATATCTTCTTTTAAACACAGTTGATATTTTTTTCATTCGATAAATATCTGTTGGGCAGCCTTGGTTTTCAAATTATGTTGAAGTATGTGGATCTCCTCTTCTGTAACACTTTAAATTTATTTAATCACTGCTTCAGGAACCTCTTTATTTCTAAAACTGCTTTTCAGAAAAACAGAATATTACATAAGAAAAGGAAAAATGAATTTTAATAGAGAAACCTTGTGGCGTACGCACTGATGAGAGAGACTGCTGACATGCCCTCGCATGGAGGGTCGTTGCTGCAGAAGCTGGCAGTTCAGTGCATCATCCAAGAATATCAAAGGAAGGTTAAGTGGAAGGATGAAGGATAGTGAGGAAAGAAAAGTGCAAATGCAGTGATAATAAACAACAGCCTTGAGAGGATTGTGATTCTACAGGTGAATCCAGGATATGAGCACAGCTGTGGTGAGTTTGCAGAAATGTCAGAAGCATTTTACCGGAGCGAAGGAGGAACAGGACTGCTGCTCAATATGCTGGAAATCCGGCTGCAGAACAGTGAAAGACGCACAGGGATTAAAGTATTAAAGCATATTTCCGGCTCGTAGCGATTGTCCACGGGTAAAACAAATCACTCGAAAATAAATTCAATTCATTTCAGTTTATTTCTATAGCGCCAATTCACAACCAGGGTTCCTACAGCATAAGGCAAGTTAAATTCAAGACTTTTTAAGGCTTTTTAATGCCACTTGAAATAAAAATTTAAGACCAAATTCACAAGAAACACAAGAAAAACCTGCTTGCGACAACTTAACCCAAAGGTTTATTTTAACATAAACCACTGCACTAATGTTTCAAATTTTGAAAAGCTTCCCCTATATGAAAAGAGCTAAAAACACACAAATGAC
>NW_015150461.1:730224-734869 GCF_000732505.1 Cyprinodon variegatus | reverse complement strand
CAATTTTCGTTACATTTATACTTGCTCATATTTTCCAGACAAAAAGTTAATGGCGCATCTCCCAAATATCCCGGCCGCAACAACATTTGGCCAAAGAGGATAAAAAATTAGCAGCCATTTCAATATAAATGGAATAAAACCAAAAACAAATTTGCTCTTTAATTTGTTCTTCAATTTAGTTTTAAATTCAATTTAACAGTCCTCAACAAAGAAATAGAAATAAGAGAGTGGTGGTCTAGTGGTTAGCTTGGAATCCTGAGGTTCTGAGTTCAAGCCCCACTCCCAACGACTTCCACTCTGGGTGCAAGACCCTTAACCCCCACATTGCGGGTAAGGGCAGTGGGCTGCACTGGGTTAAATACAGAGGTAAATTTCCCCAATGTGAGATCAATAAAGTTAAGTTGTTATTATTAAATAAGTGTTTCTCTTACTTAATTTAAACCAAAAAGCCTGGCATAGTAGATCTGTTTTAAGATTTAAAAAGCTGTCGTGTTTTCATAGGAAGATGTAGGTTTTATTGTTCTAGAAAGTAGGGCAAAAAAAAAAAAGCATCTTTCAAACTGAATTTACATTGTCAGGATAATACAGGAGGGTGTTAAATCCTGCTTGGCATTTCTGCCTGTCGCACCTCCTCCGGTGCCCATGGGTCAGGTGCAGGGTCGTCAGTCAGGAACCACCATTCACCAACGTTTCGCCCCTTTAATCCTGGAACGTCTCCTGGTGGCGGGGCAGTGACAGGGACGTCTCCCTGTCACCCCCTGCAGCTGAAAGATGTTATTCCCTGCAACTGTTATCTGGGGGTTAGGTGTTATTTCCCCAGGTTCTGTCCTTACTCCGCAGCCAGAGCCAAAAGCTCCATTTCTCCGCCTTCTCAGCCAGTTCCTTTGTTGCCTTCTTCAGCCTTCCTCCCGTGACTCCCACGTCTTTCAGGAGGCGGTTGACAACCCTGTGAAGCCTCGGCATCCGACCTCTACTGGGTAGATGGTAGTCTTCCAGCCCGCCTCCCGGCACTCCGCAGCCAGTTCTGAGTACTTGGCCTTCTTTCGCTCAAAGGCAGCTTCGATCCCTTCCTCCATTGGCACAGTGAGCTCAATGAGGGCTAGCGCTCTTGCCTTTGTGGACCACGCCACAATGTCTGGTCGGAGAGATGTGGTGGTGATTTCTGGGGGAAACTGAAGCTTCCTGTCCAGGTCAACCTTCATGCTCCACTCCTGGCCAGTAGTGAAGGGCATGCAGTTTCTCTTTGCTTCAAGCTTCTGATTTCTCCTTCCGCGACAAAGATGGTGGGGTCCTCTGCTGGCGATGTGTTCTACCACCCTGTCTGCGCTCCTCCAGCACTTCAGATAGCTTTCGCAAGACCTGGTCATGGCGCCATCTATAGCGGCCCTGTGAGAGGGCCACTTTGCATGTCATAGATGAATAACGATAGTTCAGTGGGTGAAATGGACGTACAGAGAAGTTCAGACCCCATCAACACCTCTTTTCTCTGAAAATCTCACAATTCTAAACTTCCACCATAAACCGGGCAAATTCAAATGAAGCCCCGAATTGACGTCAATTCGGAGATGTTGCCTTATTTGGTTCTGGCCTTTACTTTTGTCACACCCCGAAATTGACATACAGACCAGCCTGCTGGTTCACTGGCTTAAGAGAGGGGGGGTATAAAGTGTCGACTGCTGGGCAGCTGACTGGACCGGACCTCAGCAGAGAGCTAAATCTAAACATCTAAATATTAATGAGCCTACCATAAAAGGAAGAAAACCTGTCATTTCATTCTGAGGCTTTTAACCAGGCTGCATTAGGGCTTATAGAACAACAAATACACCATTTTCAGCCCAACCAATGTTACACACCCTATTCAGAGACCTTAAGGAACAAATACCCTATAGAATCATTCTATCTTTAAAAGTAAAGTTTGATTTCTGCTGCTGAATAGTCTATGGAGAGTTTAGAAGACACCAGTTCTGGTTATGTAGTCTGAAGTTCTGTATTAATGCAGTTTGTCAATTGGCAAAGATAAACTGTTTCCTTTTCTGTGAAGAACCTGGACATTTTACTTACCTGGCATTTTGAAATCATTTTTCATTCTCATCAGCTGTAGCCATAATCGTCAAGATGAACAGAAATAAAGGCTGGTTATGCATCACTCTGTTATAAATCTATAGAAAACACTCCTTTCACATTTTATATGTTGCTGAAATAAATAATCTGTTCAGTGATGCCTTTATATCAGGAACTGCGTCTTTGCCGAGGTAAACCACTGATTTCCAGTCTGTCTTCCTGGTGCTTTAAATCCTCCATGCAGAACCAGTACAGATGGACATGAATGCTGATATTCTAACATGACATTCCATCAGAAGGTGTCCTGGTTTCTTGGTGCGTTGTATTTTCTCCCTTTTTCTAATAAGTCATTTTCTCCACACAGCCTCGAGCCAACTCCTTCCTCTGCCAAGACCCAAGCTGCAGATAAACCAGATGGTGAGTTTCTGCTCCCACTGATGCATAAAACGAACTTCAACAGCATCTGGGAGGGGGGAGGGTGGGGTTCCGCTAATAGAATATTATTCTTAAGTGTCAATATGCTTATGAGCTGACCGCCATTTTTAAAACGGGGGCGTTTTCTTCTAAACCCAGGCTCTAAGACTGGAGCTGCTGCAGCGGCCACTTCGGGTCCCTCCTGCAGACCGCCTTGGGTCACCGACCCAAACTTCGCCGATCGCTACCGCCCAGACAAAACCAGCACTGTGGTGACCCAGCACCAGCAGCCGGTTCAGCCCACGCCCGAGCAGAACCGCAGCTCCATCCTGCAGGCGGCGAAGGCCCCCGAAGACAGCGGGAGGACCCCGCTGTGTGGCGCCTGCAACAAAATCATCAGGTAGATCTGTAGCTCAACATGCATGCTGTACTAGAAGAATGTCTGTTTGCTCTTTCCAGACTCCTGTTTGAGATGATGAATAATTTAGGATGGTTAGTATGCGCGACGGCAGACTCTGTGTCTGCTGCAAATTAAGGCCGTCAGCATAATTCACACTGTCTGGAGACATCTTTTATCACAGAGGACAAGGATTATCCTGTCATCTCTGCCAGAGACCTTAGCTCTTATTCTGCAAGCAAATAAAGGAGCTGTTCTTTAACATTCACTCACAAAGCCCCTAAGACAGCTAGGAAAACATCTCCTCGGTGTTTGTTTCCAGAGGTCACTGCATGTCCACATAGCATGTCTGTTTTGCAGCAGATTCCAGTTGGCTTTAATGTGCTGTGAATGTTTTCCAGGGGTCGGTACCTGGTGGCACTGGGGCGTTCCTGGCATCCGGAGGAGTTCACCTGCTCCCAGTGTAAGGCGGTTCTGGAAGAGGGGGGCTTCTTTGAAGAAAGAGGCTCGGTCTATTGCACAAAGTGCCACGATAACAGATATGCACCCAACTGTGCCAAGTGCAAGAAGAAGATCACAGGGGTAACGCTGCCTTCTGCATGCAGAATTAGTTGTTGGTCTGTGAAGAGATGTATGTCCCCCCCTGAACGATTAGATCCACATTTTTCTGCTTGTAGGAAATCATGCACGCCTTGAAGATGACCTACCATGTTCAGTGTTTCAAGTGTGCAGCCTGTAAGCAGCCCATCAGGAACCAGGCCTTCTACATGGAGGAGGGCGAGCCTTACTGTGAGAGAGGTGAGACCAGCTGCGGTTCAAGGTCAAAATTAAGGGGTGTACTGTGACTCTATCATGATGTGGTTGAAGTTAAAATAATAAAAGCTTTTATTTTAAAATCCTTGTTAAAAACAAACTATAAAGGTAAGAACTTAAATTGGTTACAGTTTTATTATTATCAAAAGTGGATTTAGTGTTATGTCTTCAGTGGAGGGGACATAAGAGGGGCCAACACTAACCCGGTTGTCCCCGCCTAGAACCACCACACAGAACACAACATTTTTATTTTTGCAAAGTAGTGTGATTGCATCTAGGAGGTATGTAAGCAACACGTTTCAAGTTGTAAAACGTATTTTCTGTTGGATTTTAGTCTGGATTTTTCTGATATGACGTTTTGAATCAAGGTGAATCTTAGCCCATTTCTAATATTGTTTGTTTAGTTCAATTTAAACTGGATTGGTCTTCTTTTAAAACATCCCCGCAGCATGATACTGCCACCATCATGTTACAGAGGTCTTGTCTCTATCTATCTACTACTTATCTCTATCTATCTACTACTCCCTTCAGAGGACAGCACAAACAAGCTACTGTGGGTACTATTTAATGAAGATGCCAGTTGGGGACCAGTGAGGCGTCAGTTTCTCAAACTAGAGACTCTAATTCCGTAAAAATTCAAAAAAAATACACTGGACTTGGTTTTCAAGATTTGAGAGACTCTAATGTACTGTACTTATCTTCTTGCTCAGTTGTGCAACGCGGCCTCCCACTTCTTTTTTTACTCTGGTTAGAGCCTGTTAGTGCTGTCCTGTGAAGAGAGTAGTACACACCGTTGTAGGAAATCTTAAATTTCTTAGCAATTTCTCCCATGGAACAGCCTTCATTTCTAAGAACAAGAATAGACTGTTGAGTTTCAGATGAAAGGTCTCTTTTTCTGGCCATTTTTAGCGTTTAATTTACCCCACAAATGTGATGCTCCAGAAACTCAATCTGCTCCAA
>NW_015150461.1:706504-729749 GCF_000732505.1 Cyprinodon variegatus | reverse complement strand
AGTTTTTCTGCCATTTTAGTGAAATAAACTCAAGCAGACAGTGAAAGTGTTTGCGCAAATTGGGCAATGATGAGCAAAATGAAAGGTGTTAGTCATTTTTATTCAAATATGATCGTTTTTCCACGTTTTTTGGTTTTAATCAGGTTGGAAGTTGTATACAACCAATCCTTTGGCTAAACCAACCAAATTTACCCGATCTATATTTTTACTCAGGCAAAACAATGCACATAAGTCTCATCAGCCAAAATAATTAAGTTTAAACTTTCAAAATTCAAAGACAGGTTTTGAACCGTCAACCTCTAGAGTGAGAGCCTGTCTCTTTCAGATGACGCCACCTATATAGCTGACCATAATTAGGAGGAAAATTCTAGTTAATAGTGACATGTTAACACTGACTTTTTCTGGTGGTTTCCTCAGATTTTGATCATTACATTGTTTATTCTAACCAAATTAGTTTTAACCAAATAGATTAGTTGGAGAAACAACCAATCTATTCTTAGAATCTATCCAAACTCTATCCAGCTGACAGCAGCTCTCCTCCAAACTCCCACATCTTGACTGAACACTGAGGCTGTATAGATGCCTTTCAAAATTCTTGCGCTCCCCTAACCACTTCGCGAAGCTGTGACGTGGTTTCACGGTAGCGAGGCCTCGGACGTCATCAATTTTGGCCCCTCCCCTAAATGAATCACGCCTCGACACGCGCTTCGGGGAAAACGCCCCCTCCATTACTCGACACACGCCTCGAAGCCTCATCTCATAACATCACTACACATTAGCAATGTATAGAGTGTATTTCTTTAAAGTTAAGACTAGTTTAAAGTTATCTTCATTGAAACGTACAGTGCTTTTCCTTCAAAAATAAGGACATTTTAATGTGACCCCAAACTTTTGAACGGTAGTGTATACACAAGCTTAAAAAGTTCTTTAGTTCTTCTTTTTCTGGTCATGGAACGTTCTAAATGTTTACCGTCTCTCCTTCATGGCTTGTTGCAAACTGCAGACGGGACTCATTACAGCCTTTCCCTCAACAGTGTTTTTCTTCCTTCCTGCCATTCATCCATTAAGGTCATTCATTGTGGAGAGCAGGACTAATAGTTGTGTGGACAGATTCTCACACCTGAGCAGCGGATCCTCCAGGGTTACCATGGATGTCTGGCTTTTTCTCAGATTAATGACAACAGGGAGTTGAATCCAAACGCATGCTGCACCTCTAAGATTTCCATTTCTAGAAATTTGATTAGATTGTATTATTTTTTATTTGTTACTTTAGGACATTTGTGCAAAATCAATCTTTACAAATGTATGGGTTACTAAATATGTAGAAAAGAAATCTGATTCTTTTTTTCCTCTGCTGTTGACCGGTCACTATTAGTTGTGTATTTCTAGAGTCCATCTAACACAGACACTAGCATCTTCGCACCTTTCATGCCTCATTAAGGTGACGGCTCTGGTGCACGGCCTCTCTTAACGTCCAACATAAACATCCTCCTCTAAAAGAGGCTGAGAACGTGTTCATTTGTGTCCACCTTTGGGAATAATGCTAAATCCCTCCATCACAGATAATGAATGTGAAATCCTTTGAGGGGTGGAGCGACCTGAAATGCTTGGTTAATGGTATGTTTAAAGATATTTGTACTAAAGTGTTTTGGATTCAGCCGCTCTCTATTTATCAGTTGCATTTCCCCGCTTTATAAAAAGCTATCCTTTATGCCGTACAGTGGTTCGGATGTTGGATGGCTCTCCAGCTTTAGCTGGTTTAATGTGTGGGTATGTAAATCAGCACAGCCTGGCTGCAGCTGCTCTGCTCCATCACCACCCAAAGGCTCCAAGTAAAGTTTACTTTCCGTTTTTTGGCTCCATGCGTATCAAACACGGAGTCAGCGGCTCTGATCTGGTGTCCAGTGGCTTTCTGCGGCCACATGTTGCTCTTTTAATGTTGGATAAATGTTGCTTCCAGCTGCTAGCTTCAGGTAGCTTACACATGAAGCTCTAGCTATTCTGCTTCCCTCAGTTATGAGGTGTTGATTATTTTCTTCTGGGTTGGCTTCACAGCTTTTTCTACCATCTTAAGCTACTGTGAGGATGTGATAAATAGGCTAAGAAATCCTTTTTTTGTTTTTTATCTAAGGGAATCACTGCCACACAATTCTAAAGGTTCATTAAGGACTGTGGCAACAGGAAACATTTAAATCATCTGCTGCCAACAAGTCCTAATAATTTAATAACCTTTCCACTTTTAGCTGTTAGAAAATGAATAAATACTTACAAATAAAAAATCTACTTTTTAAGCCCCTTGTAATGTGAAAGCTTTGGTCAAGAACAAACCGCATCATTGAGACGTATGCAGGGTCAGGAAGAGTCCACACAGTGTAACAGGGTGGTGGCAGCATTATGCTGCGGGGATATTTTCATTTCATTTAACAGTAGCAAGAAGGCTGTGCAAATACAGGACTAACCTGGAAGTAAACCTGCAATCAGAGCGACTGTGATTTATCGATAATTAAAATAATCTGCAACTAATTTGTTTACTTAAGACTTACTTAATGTTACATAGACTCTAAAACAGGCCATTAACTGAGGGAAATACCAACTACAGCAGTAATCTGGACAAAACGGTGCAAAAAAGGTTAAAAATTCTTCCTCATATGTACACGTGCATGTTTTTTTTTTTACATTTTACTATTTAAAATGTATTTAAAATGCAAAAAAATAAAAAAAAAAATTCTAAATTACAAACATTTGTTTATTTAGAAATGTTAATTTACTGAAATTGTCTCTTTGTAGAATATTTGATCAATAAAATAATAAAGGGGCAGGTTAATTGTGTATGAAATATATTCAATATGAGCCGATCAGGGCGGTTCACTTTCCAGGAGAAACAGTCAGAACTACTAAGGGATAATTTCAGATAGATAGATGTACATCTATGTGTTAAAATGGCCTAGTCAAAGTCCAGACCTGGATTCAAGTGACAATTAACGGCAGAATTTAAATGCACAAGCTTCAAATGTTTGGCAAAGTCTGTGGAAATCTGTACGTTCTTGACAAATGTGGAATAGTCCGAGGGGTGTGAATACTTGTTCTGAAGAGGTTTGTGGGTTTTTTTTTTTGGTTGATCGCTCTGAGGAAAGAGAGGCTGACATCCAAAACAAGTCGTTACAAAAAGCTTAAATTCAAATCAAGTCAAACTGCATTTAAAGGAAAAAAATAAAATAAAACTGGCAAAAATGGGTGAAAAAAAAATAAAGTGCTGAAAATCTGCTTGAAAAGATCGATTAGTCCCACTGCCAACTGGGGAATGTCTCTAACCATGTCAGGCTGTGTAACTTCACGCCTGGATCCAGGCCTACATGTTTATTATGAATGCTTACTGGTGAGACGACCACGGGTGAAGCGAGGAGGGCTGACGGGCCATCACAGGGCGTCGGCTCTGTGATGGATGTTTGATCTTCTCCCTTCGGATGGAGGAAGCGGCAGAGGGCCTCAGAACAAAAGCAATGCAGCCGCTGGGTGGAACAGAGGGGCTTTCTCTCTGTTGTTTTCTCTAAGATGGGTGCATTGTAACAGAAACTCACCGCAGCGCATCTCAAAAACCTCTTTTTTTTTCCTCCCTTATTCTACCAGTCCATTTGTCAGAGTTTTGTGAAACCCTGGTGCCGCATCCCTCCAGGCTTTTGTGTCTTGAATGAGGCGACGCATACAGTATATCAAAGTGTGATGTGTTCATCCGCTCTAATCTATTTAACTCCAGTTTACCATATATTTCTCTGTTGGCTTTTATGAATGGTGTGTACTCTTCCATTATGCCATAAATGATTTAGCGGGGGGGAGCCGTGCTTTTTGCTCACCGCCGACGCTCCGAAGTTGCGCAGCTGCTTTATCAGAGCAGAAGCCAGAAAGCCAAGTGCTCATATTCTGAATAGGCCTTTAGCTCTGATAAACATTCTGCTGCCTCAGCATCTTGCAGGGATTGAGCAGCTCTCAGCCACAAGCTGCATTATAACCTGACACAGTCCTTGTGATGAAAGAGCCGGGAAAAGACCGGTCGAGTATCTCCCCCCCTCCTAATCCTTCCTTAAACTGTGGAAAGTACAGACTGCGGCACAAACAGCCACGTCATCAGGCGGCCAGTGAGCATCAGCTCGTCGTTTCTTCCTCTTAAGTGGCTGTTTGATGGGAGGATTCATCGTAAATAGCAGAAACCTTTAATTTTATTAAACATAAAAGACTTTTACAATGTGTGTTTGGGAGCTTCCTTTAAGGTGAAGTGATGCGGTGAAAGAGGAGGTCAGGGAGATTTCCTGATCCTGAACTCGGAGATGAGATCATTTCTTTTGAATCTGGGCGTGCTTTTCATATTTCCTCTCTGTCGTGTTTTTCTTTTCTTCTCTCTCCAGACTATGAAAAGATGTTTGGCACTAAATGCCACGGCTGTGACTTCAAGATTGATGCCGGCGACCGCTTTCTGGAGGCCTTGGGCTACAGCTGGCACGACACGTGCTTCGTCTGTGCTGTAAGTCATTTTGATTGATTCGGTTTCTTTCTCTTCGGCCCCGGCTCCCGTCTGTCCCGGTACAATAGCACCTGAATCTGCTTTCTGTCCACATCTGCCCGTTTCTGAGAGAAACACTGAAAGTGAACCCCAGTCAACTAAATATTATCTACGTGCCCTGGTCTGTTGAAAACTGTGCAAATTGACATTGGCAGTGGTGATGTCTGCCTCTTCTGCTGCGGTTTCTCAATCTGTCTCTCTGTCTGTCTTCTTTCATCTTTTAAGCTCTGCCAAATCAACCTGGAGGGGAAGACGTTCTACTCGAAAAAGGATAAGCCCCTGTGCAAAGGCCACGCTTTCGCTCCAGTGTAGAAGAGAGAAGGCTGCATCTTCAGAGGAAGCAACGCATCTCCCTCCACCTCCTCCTCATCCTGCTCCGCCCTCTGACAAACTCTACATCCCGTCTTTGCCAGCCACACACATGCAGTTCAACGCCGGCTTCTTTTTTTTCTATCCTGCGGAATTAGTTTTTATACCC
Organism: Cyprinodon variegatus; assembly: GCF_000732505.1. Taxonomy (NCBI): domain Eukaryota; kingdom Metazoa; phylum Chordata; class Actinopteri; order Cyprinodontiformes; family Cyprinodontidae; genus Cyprinodon; species Cyprinodon variegatus. The sequence goes on along the minus strand of NW_015150461.1, from coordinate 724,716 downwards.
TCAGCTTAATGCTAGCTTTACATGCTCACTTCACTCTTTCACTGCCCGCAAAGATGCTTCAAAACTGGAAGAAAGCAAGGAGTTATGTCATTTTTTTGTTTTTTTTTTTTACTAAAAGATAAAAATTCTTGTATTTAAACCAACGTATCTGCAGTCGATCTACGCCATCAACCTAAAGGAGGTGACCGTAGAAAAGCGCTGGCCTCATGAAGGACCCAGACCTTCTCATCAGCTCTTACTGCAGTGCCCTTTAATCTAATAGAAACCAGTGAAGCAGTAAAGGGAAGAAGTTTCATTTCTGCTTGGTTGGACCCCACAGAAAAACCAGCTCTGCAGGTTCCACTCAAAACCCACTACAGCAGGCTAGATCAGAACGTTTGACTGGTGGTAAAACCCTTAATTGGTCACATTTTAAAGGTTGTAGGTATGTTTAATGGAGAGATCTCCTTTTTGCATATCTCTAAACCAAAATCGTATTATGTTGTGATTTTCTGTTATCATGACACCTCATTGCTGTACTTTCATGCCGTGTATTTATGCTGCTTTAGAACTGGGCTGTCTGAGTGTTTTTTTAAGCTTCAATTTTCAAATAAAACTATTTAGCTAAGAGAAAGAAAAGGCTTAAGTGTTTTTATTTAAACCCTGGACTGTTGGTTCTTTTTGCCTTTATGCCATTTCAAGCAATTAATCTAAAGTTGATCGATTTTATAATTAACAATTATTGAAAGTGACATCAGTTTTTCTTATCAAGAGAATTTTTATAAAGCATGAAGGGGGTAGATATAGATTTAAATATGCTAAATTAAAAAATAAAATTTTAATCATTGTGCCAGCTGTAATAAATAGTGACTAAATAAACAAAAAAAAATGTTTTCTTGAACATTAATTGTTAAGCTAAACATAATTGAAAGTTAGAACAGCAACCTATGTTACTGAAATAAATGTGAAACATTTAAGATTTCCAGTGAGCAGAGGTCAAAAACTATAAAAGTCCAGGTATGTCGCTCTGATGCTGTCAGACTATTCACCACTTGATTTCTGTGACTGTTGATTGTGATATAGCTGTTTGTGGTATATTAAGCATTCCAAAAAGAAAAAAAACAATCTGCTGGACTTTGTTTTCAAAGTCTGAAGATGTTTCGCTTCCCATCCAGGAAGCTTTTTCAATTCAAAATGTCAGAATTAGCGTTGAGTTCCAACCATTATAGAGTAGCTTTGTTATGTCTTAGAAAACATGCAAATTGAACCAGAAGAACGGGTCCGCCCCTTAGGAATGGTGATTTGTTGATACCCGATACTGGCCTATGCATCTGAAAGGGGGGAGTCATTAGGGTCATTGTTGGCCTGGCTAACCAGCTGAGATGTCTTGGTCTCCTGCCTGGCGATAAGGATTATGATAGCAGCCATACAGTTCTCGAGATGAGGGACTTTGGCATCCCTCTCTTAAAAAAAAAAATCATCCCCCCCATACCATCCCCTGTGACATTTTATTACTGAATGTGCAACATTTCTGCTATATTTTAATAATAATGACAATAATATTGCCCTTTCAACATTTGGCGGGCTGTGTGCTTACAAGTAGCCTGAGAGAAAGTAAATAAAATCAAAGAAGTGGCCTCGATGATTATGAAGCTGATGGCGGGAAATTTGGTCTACTGTAAGGTGCCTTGGCCAAGGTCAATGACCGGCATACCTCATACCATGCATAGTGCTTTAGGTTAATAGACTATATTCATTAGGATTAAGAAATTTCCACCATCCCCTCTTATTTTTTTTCTTTTACAACTAGACTACTGCAGCCATTTGATTAGGATTTGCAAAAATCATAAATCTCTGAAGTCAACACTAATTCTGAATTGAAAAAGCTTCCTGGATGGGAAGCGAAACGTCTTCAAAGTTGGAAACAAAGTCCAGTGGATTGTTTTTTAACTTTTTTGAATGACTATGATCTGAATGACCGAGAATCTTCACCAGCTTTATCAAGCATTCAGTGCTGGGAGATAATTTGTGTCGCTTTAAACAGGTACTGTAGTTAAATGGGGATATTTAGTTTATCAATTGTTTATATTTCCAAACAGGAATATATAAAATGTATTCCGCGTTTTCACCATTAAACAGTTTAAATTATCCAGACTCTACTTCTCTTGCAATGGCTAGTAACCCTCCACCTAGAATGAACAGCGGCGCCCCTCTAGTGGACGGGGGTAATATTACAACACTTAAAGAAATAACATCAATTAATTGAATGGAACTAATTTTTATCTAATAAACCATTAATCAAAAATCGTAGATGGCGGTTTGTTTACATACCATATCTATGTATTTAATGCTTCCCATTTTTTAAGTTTATTTTGCTAATGTTTGAATGAATGATGGGGATCATCATAAAAATACATAATGTTCTGGGGTTTTATTTTGCGTCATGTTGCAATCAATTAAGATTCTGCCATCTCTTCACGTCTAACGACTGAGATTAATATGAAAATTTAAATGTGAGCAACCTGCTGCTGGTAATACTGTTCAAATTAAAAAAGTGTGGTTTAAAGAAGTCTGTGTGGATTTTATCAGATTTTACAAAGATCCATGTCAAAGTTGGTACCAGACATCTATAAGATTTTCTATCAAATGCTCTTTGCAACGTGGATCCTTCATGTCACTGACTTATTTATAAAAATTACAAAAAATACTAGAAATGTTGATTGAAAAGTTCCATTAAAGTGTTCGGGCATTGGAGGGGTCTTTACTCTTAAATTTTTCACTTCATCCAGAATATAAGTGATGGGTTTAGTTATTTTTTATTTATTTTATATATTTTTTTGCAGCTTTGACTTTATTTTCTGGGATAAAATGAATTAGAAATCTGTTTTTTTCCAATTGTTGAGTTTGACCTGCTGCTATTTTGTACCAGACATTCATTAGCAAAGACGAAAACAGCAGCTGGACACTGATGGTTGTTTGGTTTTCTGCAGCTCACAGCTTCATCATCAGATGTTACTATATCCAGTTCCTTCTTTCCTTACTGGGAAAAGATTAGCTTTGATGCTTTGAAATCTAGGACCAAAGACAAGTAATGAAAAACATATTTTCAGAATATTTCCATGAGTAGAAAACAAAACAAAACAAGACAAAAACATTTTAATGCATCTGCTGCTGTTTTTGCTGACAACTAGGTGAATCCCAAAATTTGGGATGCGCCACCTGTGGGGAGGCCCTATGTAATTACAGGAACGGCATGATAAAAAATTAAATTTCCAATTTGAGGAGGTATTAAATAAAAGCATTTAAAAGCATCTTTTATCTGTTTATTTGAATAAAGCTTCCATTTTAAACCTAACCCTTTTCTATGTTCAACTGTTGGGTGTGGTGGAGTAAAACTGTATTGAGAACCAAAGTGGACATACGTTTGGGAATCTTAAATAATGAGTCTTTAAGTTAGTTTAGGTCTTGATTTTGGTGAAGGGGCCCCTCTTACTTTTTTTAATTTAGGCTAAATATTGTGCTGGTGTTTAAACAAACATGAAAATTAAGCAGAATATTTAGAAAATTAGTTTGAGGATAGTTTCTTTTTTAAGAGATCACCCTTTTTCTCATCAATTTCATTTTTCACGCAAAGAATCCAGCCCTTGATGTAACAATATATAATTTATTTACAACAATTTCCGATTGAATTACTATACATAGGATTCTGAAATGTCATAGATAGATATATATACATAAGGCCAAGTAAATACTTGAAAGCACTTAGAAACGAATTTCCAAAATTCTACCCACAAATCCATAACATTGTCCAAAAAGTAGAGAAAAATCTCCCTTAGCAGAAGTTTTTTCCACTGCCACAAAAGGTTTGACAACAGTTTACACTGACGATAAGGAACACAAAAGGTTTTTTTTCTTTTTTTCTTAAAAAACAAAACAAAAAAAAATCCAAACAAAGAAAACAATAGAAGGATTATACAATTGCATAAGCGCTGTGGCATGTAATAAATACAGCATTTTTGACTTGCAGAAAGGCAAGGAACATTGAACCAAGGAACTAAATAGAAAACCTTTCACAAATACAGAAGTCTATTGTTCTTAGTTCAAAAAGAAAACAGTTCAGTCAGTGACAGGGAGGTCTGCACACGCACGCACGCACACACACGCACGCACAACACACACATACTTAAATATGCGCACGTCCTCCACACCAAATAGTAATGAGTGACAAAGAGTACGGTGCTAAGATGCAACACAGAGGTGAACAAACAGCATGAACCGTCGAACAAAGTAGCTGTGTTACAGACAGGAGTCTTACTCAAAGCTATCAGTTGGAGATTTCAGCAGAAAGAAACCGGTGCTCATCACACTACAGCTGCAGATGTGCTGCAGAGACAGACGCTGAAAATCCTGTCGGCTGGCGAACTACATTACTGCTCAACGCATCCAGGACGACGAGGAGGGTGTTCAAATTTTCCCGCGCTACAGTCTGAGTTCACCCCCCCCCAGAACACAAGTCCTCCTGCGATTAACCTCGCCGACTGCTTCCTTCCACCTTTGCGTTTATAAATGCTTCCGAGTTGCGAAACTAAAACGATCCAGAATGAGAACAAACAGAGAAACTTCCTGTGAAAACGGCCTCTAAACCCTTAACACTGCAAATCACTGCTAGATCGCCAAAGAACAGGATATAGGCAAACACGTCACGGTTTAGACTTGACAAATGCTGCGCCAGTTAAGTGTTGCTTTTTTTTTTCTTTTTTTTTTGGCTTCATTTTAAAATATAATTTACATTTGTTTACAAAGTGATCAAATAATGCATCAACTTGCACGAACAAAATAACTAAATGAGGGGGAAATAAAAGACACTAAACGAATGATTCTGAAACTGGTTTGATGGATACAAAATGAGGATACGGTGGATGGACTCAAATGATATTTCTAAAACTTTGGTTACCAATCTGCTGATATACAGTATGCAAAGTGACAGCACGTGGCTGGTATAGAAAAACTATTTACAAATTACAATGTGGCGATGATTGGGGGTTATCATCTCTTTTCTTTGTGGGAATAATCCAAGGGTTTTTAAAAAGCTTACATTGGATTCTTATGGCATCTTTATATAAAAAGGGGTTTAAAGTGTTCAGAAACAGGAAGGAAAGATCGAAGTTTCCATCAAAAACAACTTTGGATGAAAAAAACTGATGCTTTTCCCCACTGAAAGAAACTTAAAGGTACATTCCAAATATCTGACAATCATAAATAAATGAGTTGAAGTTGAAAAGTGAAACATTGATGGTAGGATGGAGAGAGGGCCTTTCTCTCTACCTCTGAACACACAGCTTCACATGCAACCCTGAGGCAGACAAAACTATGGCTAGTTTGGGGTTACTCTAAACGTTTGGCGAGGTGCCCTGCTGAACCTGTGGGGTTTTCATCAGACTGTTTATGTTGCCTGATTCGACACATCCATTACTAAGAAATCATGGTGGAAATGAAGGTAAAGTAAGAAGAGCAAACACCCACTTCCCAGCTTCGCTTAGAAAACAACAAAAAAAACGTGTCTTTTTCAACTTTATCTGAGAGACGGCTCCTCTCTGATGTGGAAATACCGTTTGCCGCACGGCAAATATTGAATTCCCAACTAAATTGCTTTATAAATAACATAAACAAAGCTGCACAATTACCCTTTCGACGTGACTAATCTTGTGACGATTTTGAGGAATTTGTTTTTGAATTTTCTGTGGCAAAGTGCGCTACATTATTCATGTAGTTTAATAACCCTTTTTGGACACGTTCGCACGCCGGAGAATGAATGTAATTAAAGGGGGGGAAATGTCACTTTTGACAACATTTTCTGCTCACATAAAATGCAGCTGGAACGCCTTTTTGGCGCTATGGCTCCTTCATTAGCTGTGAAATATGAAAACGCACAAAAAAAACAAAACTAAATATGAACGCAGAGTAATAAACTGCACAACATGAAACAAAATCAACTGAAATGTGGATGTCAGATTAAAGACACTAAAACTGACTCCTCTTCTGAAGAAGAAGAAAGGTTCCAAACACCAAACACATGTACTTATTTTAAAGCAGAAAAAGATGTGAAGCATCCCTCAGAATCAAGATGTCAAGATGTTACATTCACAGTACTGATACCGGCTTGACTAAAAAGAAAAAAAAGCACACAGACCATTATGAGACTGGATTTTTTTGGGGCATACAATCTGCTTTTCAACCTGCAACGTGCAGGTGGTGCTACACGCCATCGTGATCTTTCACACGTAGGACAATGTGTCTGAGATAATGTCATGCTCACCTGCCAATTTGCATATTTCACCTGAACTGACTGACGTCCTCTTTGTTATTCTGGTTGTATCGCAGGTTTTTGAAACCAAGTAAAAAAAAAAAGAGAAAAATTTGCAACATCAGCTGTAAGTTAGAACGTTTGCATTTGCATACTGCTCCTTCTTAGCCTGCTGAACAAAAAGCGTGACTGATATTATGTCTAAAAGATCTTAAGACTCTGATGAGGAGTCCTTCTTCCTAATGAAATCTGTCGTTTAAAGGCTTTTACAGTTTTGGGAGTGAATAAAAGGACTCAATCCTACTTAAACCTTTCACTATCTTCTAAAAATAAAGAAGAGACCCATTGGGAGAGCGCTGCTCTTTGTTGTGTTATGTCTGCATGTTTGTTGTATTCTGCACCAGTCTCTTTCTCTCGCTCTTTCTCTCTCCATTTCTGGGTTAGCACTCTCCATCAGAGACCAGGAATATCATGGCCTCCTGTTTGCCGATGTCAGCCATGACCGTGGCCAGCTGGTTGATGTTGCCGCTGTGGAAGTGCTGCGCCTCCCACAGGTCCAGGATCACAGAGGTCGGGCTCGCTTTGGATGCAAAGAAACTCATGTGTCTGCGGAGAAAAGGAGATGAGAGTGAGAGGATAATGAGAGATCAGAAGAAAAAAAAACAGCTTTGCATTTTCTCTCCTGCTGAAGAGTCTTTTCAGCTGATATTTTCTTGTGCCGCTGCTGCTTTTGTAGCGCCGTCAGTGTCAGCTTTTGTTCTGCATCACAGCACAACAAACCAACCAGTTCTACCTACTGAAGCTGCAATGAAATCCAAAGTAGCAGATGTGGACAAATTGGTTTGCCTTAAAATCACTTAATCTTTTACTCCTGCTGCATTTTCTCAAATTCAGACGATTTTGAAAAAAAAAAAACTAACAATCGGGAAAGAAAAGAAGCTGTTTTACCCAAATGGTACCACTAATCCTCCATTGTTAACACATCTAACTAAAGTAGTTTCTGTCCTGCTTTTAGTTTACTAATTAGAAGATTCAAGCAGCTTTTAATAAGCAAATAAATAACATTTGATCTATAAAGTATAATTTATAGATAATAATTACTCGGTGCTTCACAAACACAGAAAGTGATAATTAACAATTAAAGAAAATAAACGCTGATTTTCTGTCCCTCCATCACAAACACAAACAAATTTAAAGTTTTCAGTCAGACCTGATTGTTAATTGAAACCTTTACCAGGTAGCGAGACATTTTTTTGGCACCCCTGCATTTAAACTATATCAAAAAGTAGACATGTATTTGTAGATTTTCAAAATTGTCTGTTTGCAACCGTCTGTTGCAAAAGGTTGAGTTATAAAATCATTAAAAGAAATTAGTTTTATGAGTCTTTGGGTGAAAGTCAGCCACAAGGGAGAAACCTTGGTGGACATTTGTCATGCCTTTAACCTTGGTGATTGGTGGAAAATGCAGTTTCACTGCTGCACCACGACTCTCCAAAATACTCCCAGAACATATCAGAGAAGATTCTCAGCCATCCAGGTCATGACCAAGTTTATAAAAGTTTAACTTCACATCCAGTTGCCTAAACTGAACTTTTTCAAGTAAGTCCCAGAACCTAATCCCAGGGACATGTGATGCTGCCCTCACCAGTGTTTGGTACAGGCTTGGACTGGTAATCTGTGATACTTGGTATTTGCCCGGTGGGCCGGTCCTAATTTCAGTGTGCGAAATTAGTCTCTGGTCGAAGCACCTACTTGGGACAGTAAATAACTCAAGGAGCGCAAGAAGTAGAGCCTCTTCCTGCTCAGGTTTTAACGAAAACCCCAAGTCTAATCCTTCCGAAACTGATTTCAAAGCTGAGTCAAACGAAAACTGTTCGATAGTTGTTGCCATCTTCCTTCTTTTGCTTTCTCCAGCGTCGCGCAGCTTTGTCGTCCCGCCCTCAAAACCTGCCCGCTTTGCATCATAAACTTCAAAACACATGTCTGCGTTGTAATTGGTCCACCAGTTGTAGGGCCTGAGGAATTGATCGAGGCTAGACCACTCGCAGGGGAAAATTATTTTGGCCGCTGGTGGGTGGGGCTAGTTTTTCCCTCCAAAGCTCAGATGGAGAATCAGATATGTTTTTTTTTTTAAATATCAGCTAATTAGTTTGCAGGTTTCTTATTTCATACACTATATACAATTTTAGTTTTGCCTTCCCTGACTTCATGACCACCAGAGGTACATTTACTTACACTTGAGCCGCTATCAACAAAATATACTTCTTCAGTAGTTTGATTGTGCTTTACTTTTTACTTTAGCAATGATTTTCCAGTCAGCAAAGAATAATCAATGGATCATTATCTATACTTAAAACTGATACATTCACAGTGAATTCATAAATTTTGCGTTAATCAGTAGAAAAATAAAAATAAAATTTTACAGTAACCCTTCCCTCCTGCCATCTTCCAGCAGTGACGTCACGGTGCGGTAAGCCTAGCGCCATTCTCTCCGCTTTACAAGCAAAATCAATGGGAACTACTAGACACATCTGCAATCAACAACAATTATTGAAGACTTCCATTGAAATTCACCAGAGCTATAGTGAAACTGACAATGCCCACGTGCATGGCAGCTGGATGTTGGAATACATCGGGGAAAAAACAAAAAAACATTAGTTAATTCACCTATCCTATTCCTGATCCTCCAAGGATTGCCAACTTGAAGAGGGAGGATTTGCCATTGAACTTCTGGCCAGAGAAAAAACCCGTAATATGTAGCCAACATTTTTAAGAAGAATGTTTTCAAGATGACTTGGATAATAGCTCGTTGTGACAAACACCAGATACAGCACTGGGACTTGATCAACAGCCGCTACCGCACCGTGACGTGACAAACCAGTAGGTGGCAGTAGTGTTCTTTGACAAACATGGATGCCTCCAGTAAAGCACATTCACATGAAATCCATCTTAATTAAAACAGTTATCATTTATTGAACAGTATAATAATTTCGTATTTGTGTACTTTCAGAAGTTTGAATTCTGAATATTCCGGACTTTTCCTTAATAAGTAAACAATTTCTGGCTGTTCAAATCTAGTTGCTCTGTTGAACGAGGAACTAAGATGTTTTATTTAAAATTACACATGCACAAGTTTCTGGTTTGTAAACAAGCTTCTGTTGAGCGGGTTGTGCATTGGAACTAAATACATATGCAGTAAAGTAAAGTCTGTTACTAATGTTGGCTGCTCTGTTCTAACATGAACACATGTTGATCACCTAAAGAGGAGTAGTGGAGGCTGCAAATGTTCGGGTCGGGGATACAGCGTCCTCTCTGTCACCAAGCAAACATGATTTGTATCATAAGAAAAAAAACCTCCTGGTTTAACTATGTTAATGGTTTCTTTTTTCAAATAACTGCAAATGAGCTGAATGAACATTATTTTTAAAGCATCTTTGCTGAAAAACATTGGAACAGAGGTGGGAGTTGACATTTATTAAAGATTTAAGAAATAAATCTATAAACTGCATTAAACTGATAACTTTGACAGATGGTCACCCAGACGGCGAGAGGAGCCACACGTTTGCTGCTCCAGAACTAAAGGTTTATGTGTATAAAAACACGGTTTGAACTTAACAGCCTGCAAAGCTGATATACTTACCAGGTGCACACATGGTTTTTAAAATAGTAATTTCATCTTTTTTTCTTCTTAAAGTATGAAATTAAAGGTTGTTTTTCTTTCTTATTTTTAACAGTTTGAAAAAATGATCCTGCAGAAAAAGTGGATTGGTTTTAAGTCTTTTTACGCCACTTTATCCACATCTGTGACTTCAGAGCCTTCATTGCTCTTCATTTGATGCTAAAATTGCCCTCAAACCTCATGCACTAAATCCTATATAGACTTTTGACAGTTAAGTCGGAAGTGACCTTTCCTATCTTAGGTGTAGCACCTTCCTCGATCAAACCCAATCAATGACAACAAAGCGGTGGCCCCTGCCGGCTCTAGTTTTGATGTCGTGTGGGACCTGATCCCTGCAGTAGCTGAAGATGCTTGTTTGATTTAATAGCTTTTTTTTTCTTTTTCCCAAATGTCCAGAGTTTGAACGTATGGCATTAGAGGTGCAACACACACTCTGGGGTGTTTTTTTTTTTCTTTCTTTTTTGTAAAAGAAGAAACAGACAATAGAAAAGCCAGAGAGTCTGTTATTTCCTTGTGTCTGCTGTCTGCCTACTGGAGCATTGGGTGATGGATATAAACATGACTGCTTTGGCTGTACGCTCAGTGCCGATAACACTGTGTCATTTCGAGCCAGCTGGATTTTATAGCACAAACAGCTCTTCCTCAAAACAACAAAGGCAAGTGTTGGTAAAAAAAAAAAAAAAAAGACTGGAAATGAGCCTCTGTGCCATTAATCAAATTAAAATAAGAAAAATCCAGAGCCTGGTGTCCAACATGTCTGCACCTCGGCGTGTGAAACCCCGGCTTATCTTGTGCGGCTCAGAAACAGACGTTTGCTCTGTCTTGGGAGAGAAAGATCAAATAAAAGGTTCTTGGCATTTTAAGTTTTATTGATCGGTCCCGTTCCGCTTGGTCTGAACGCTTTACGCAGTCGGAGACAAACACAGAAATACAGCATGACAGAATGCCAAGCAGCTGCTGCCTTTTCAGGAAAACAAGTTGTTAAGGACAGATCAAACAACAAAGAAGTTGTTCCTTCCTTAGACCTAAATGAGAATTGATTACGTTGAGCTGAACATCGCTAATTAAACCTGTAGTGCGTCAATTCCAGCCAGGAATTAACTGGGTAAATAAAGTTGATTGAACAAATTAGGTTCTCCTATTTGATTTCATTACGAGTAGAAATTAAATTTGCAGATAAGGAATCGATGTCTGTTACAGATGCTTGGGTGATAAAGTACAGTAACTGAGAGAACAAATTAGACTAAGGTCGGCACAGATTCAAAACTATTCCATCTCTCCCTTTTTTTTCTCCTCTGGTCGCTGATGGGCAGCTAGCTTGCAGCCTTTCCAATTACAGCTGTTAAGCAGGATGTCGCAGCCAGAAGTTTAGTGCCAGACTTTAAGCTGCTTACCTGTTTCTGAGGGAAAAGGGAAGACAGGGGTCATGTTTTCTTGGAGGAATGATAGCTGTATCCATCAGGTCCGCATTAATCCTATAATGTTAGCCGAGTCGAAAGAGGATTAGTTTGCTAAAGCATTACCTTGTTTACCTGAACTTTGGAGGGAACATGGATGCACTTCACGTTCATTGATGGTGAAGAGTTTTACAAATATTGAGGAAAACATGAAACTATGATTTTTCCAACTTCTGTATTATTTTTTTTAATGCAGAGATTTCCCTGCCTCCTGAACTTCCCCTCATTGTGTCCAAAAAACACATGAAAAACTGTTTATAACTGAGTATATAACTAAGTTTGAACCTTTATTTTAAAAAAGGCGATTTTCTTGCAACTCTTCCACAAAAGCTCATTTGTGGTGTTTACAAGTGGGGAAGCTTTCCCTGTCTACAGATTATTTCGTGTAGCTGGACTGATGGTCTGAGAAGAAGTCTGCAATGCACAAAGTTTGGTACCTTTCCTCCTTGGTTCCCATGGTGATTTTTATTTACTTATGTCCTCCAATAAACATTGGTGATCATTCATGTATGAATTGTATTGAGTTGATTAACTTATTTCAGTTTAACAGGATTTGAATTTGACATGCTAATTAGTTTTGGAAATCATTTTGTCTAATTAGAGAAAAAATACTTGAAGAATGAATTTGGCTTTAATTCTGAAGGTCGTTGGTTGCACTGGATTTATTTAGAGGTATTTTTAGAATAAAGAGGCCAGAATATGAATGCCTCTCATAGTTTTTAAGACAGTTTTCTCCTTCCACTTTGCTTTCATTAACTTTGTTGGTTTCAAGCAATAAACCTGAATAAAAAGGTTCAAATTTGTGGTTTTAAAGTAAAATCGCCAAAAAACGGGCAAAAGATATCTCCTAAGAAATACATTTGGATATCTTGAAATGAGTCGTATCGATTAAACTCACTGTTTCTGCTCCCTCCAAAGCTCAGATGGAGGATCAGATCTGTTTTTTTATTTAAATATCGACTAATTAGTTTGCATATTATTGCTATTGCAAATTTGAGCTTCCTGAATTATTTGCATTTTATTAGAACAGCACCTCAGAAAACCATCCAATATTGTCATATGGTTTTATATTTGGGGTATTTGTTTCGCTCGTTTGTGTTTTTCTGTTGAAAAGGCATGTTGAGATTGAAGAGGGGAGTTTTTAATGGTTTTCACTTTAATTATTTCCCTTTTTTTTGTCCTCATGGTGAAAATGGTGTTGAGTATTGAGTACTTCCCTATGTATTGATATAGGGTATGACACTTTTGCATTGTGCCAATCCTAAAGGTTATTGTAAAGTTTGTAATTACCTCTCAAGTTTAAGTCTTTGTGCTAACATCCTCCAGTCTGCTCCGTTTGGACAGGGTGCATCCAGGCTGCTGCAGATCTTCTGTCTGATGAGGTACGGGATCTGAAAGGCGCTGGGCCCGGCCAGAGCTGTGGCGTTACTGTCCATTAACAGAAACTCAGAATCCAGAGCGCGTGTGTCCTGGTAAGAGAGTAGTAAAGAACGACATGCATAACTCTGCCTTTATTTCTGCCTTTGCTCGGCATTTAAAAAACAAAATACAACCTGAGAGTAATCAGAACTCTAGATTACAATAACTGCATGCTTCCAGCGTTACCTTGGCGATGTTAAAGTCGAGGGCAAAACTCTGTCCCTCCCCCTCCACCTGCCACACGCACAGCTGGCAGGTGAGCTCGCAGGTGCTGAGGCTGAGCCGCTCCAGAGTGAACGTGCAGTGAAGGTACCGCTGGGAACCGTTCCAGATGTGGTAGAACGGGATCTCCTGCAGAAAAAAAACATCATAATGGCACAGTCAGAGCTGCGTGTCTGAAAACACGCCACAACAGGACCGCCTGCCTGTGATACGCTGAAATCATCATTAATTACAGACAGAAATAAACTCTGATCATTTGGTAAGAATGGTACAGATAGTGGAAGGGGATAAATGTGCTTTTACTGACAAATAGGATCTTTAACAGAAGTGAAATATAACTGACTGAGGATTAAAGAAAAAGTCAAATGAGGAGCTTTCCAAGATTAAATGATCAGCTTGAGTTTATTTTCTTTATTTTTATCCATTTTTCTGCAGCTGCACAGCTATAAGTGATGCTGAGCACAAAGTCCGCCAAGGGGCAAAGAAATATACAGATGTATCCGTAACAGAGAGTCCTGGTTCTGCTACAATCCAATGTTTTCAATGAATTTATCAAGACCGACAATTTCAACATCTTTATTTCTGTTGCTTCATATTCATGCCTCATTTGCATCACCCAGGAGAAGCAGGGTGGTAATACTGGAAGGAGAAGGCTTCGAGAAAAAGAAACCTTTCCACCTTCCTGAGCTCCAGTACTAACAAGATCTCAGTTGGAGACCAGAGGGCCTGCAGTGCACGCTGCTGACCAATCGGGGGCACTGTTACCTAGTCAAGAACATCAGATGGCGGTGGGTGAAAATCGCTAACGTCTTCAAGCGGCTCTGGGGAGACCAATGGTTTTTCTGACTGTGCTGCTGAGAGGTGGGGGGGGGGGCAACACTTCCAAATGAACAGGCACAGTCCAGAGAAATAAGCCTCTGCTCTGGGTGCATTGTTGCAGCCCCTGCTTGCTTGGCACAGCCTGCACGCTCTTTGGGGACCCGGTGCTCAGTGCTTACACAGTTACAGCCAGAACATTTTCTAGCCCACTTTGAATAGCCCTTGTGTTGCCGTCACACGGTTGCAAGGTTGCTGGCTGTGCAGGTAAAAGAGAGCAGCGGAGGAGAGAGAGCATCCAAACTATTTACATTCTGCTCCATATTTCATCCCAGCTCCCTTTGAAAGCAGCAGCTAGTTTAATCAATAAGATTGCACCTTTGGGTTAGAGCACACAGCCCTCATATACACACAATAAAAACACAAACAGACTCCGATACGATTAATAAATGCAGTACTTGCAGGAATAAACTAAAAATACCCTTTTGTGATTCTTTAAAGCAATAATATATAAGTTGGTCTAAAAGATCTTTAATCAAAAGTCTGAAATAAGATTAAAACGCAGTTTCAAACTGAATAGCGGACCATGAGCCCTCATTAATAACAATAAGCTGCTTCTGAATAATATTTATCATTGAAATTCAAAAACATCAGGAAAGAAAGTCCAATAAAAGCTGATACACTAATTTGACAGATCCAGGCGGGGGCTTGTATCACATTTCTCTTCTTCTGCACTCATCCAGACTGACCCCTGATCCCCGACCCCCCCATCACCATCCAACATACCTGGTAGCCAGCGAGCAGCTTGCTCCTCCAGTGCGCCTGGGGCATGTCGTGGATGGACAGGCGCAAGTTGTGGTAGCTGTCTTTGAAAAGCAGGACGTGGGGCTCGTCAATCAGCCGTCCCCCGAGCTGCCTCTCCATCTGCATCACCTCCTGACGGGGAGAGAAAAAGCGAAGGGCATCAGGGAAACAGGTGAAATACATTCGCAGTCATCATCATCATCATGCAAGTACATGAAAAGGTGCAAAACAATCTGGGACTCATAACGGTTTACTCTTTGTGTTTCTCTCTCTCTCGGATGCAGAAATGTTTCATTGGGGAGAAGAATTTGTCCGTTTGCACGCTGGCAGAGATGAAAAGGACATTGCAGCAGCTCCACTGAAAATTTGGCCTCATACGGATACACACAAAGCCCTTCTTGTTCGCACATCCACACAAACCCTGACACAAGCGCAGCGGGGGTTTAAGGCAGGGGTGTGGAACATCTAAGAACCAGGATATTGTGTCCCTGTATGCAGCCCCAAAGATTGGACCGACTTGTCACCGCTGAGCTTTTGTGTCACCCCCACGAGGCCTACAACCCCGCCTCAGAGCGTTGCACACCCAGCTCTCAGCTACAGCATTTGCATGCAAATACCGCCGCCGCCCCAGCCGACCGGCTACCTGGGCTGTGATTAAGTAAGTGAACGAGCCATTAGTCAACTGCTCATTGTTCTCGCATGGTGAAACTCCTTAATTTCATTTTTGTTTTTGTGCCAGGAGAGATTTGTAAATGCATGCTTAATATTTTAATCTCAGTGGGACTTGCTCAGTGGACCATTTGTTGCCATCCAAATGACCATCTGGAATGACATGATAATATCCTCAACATTTTCCTCCGATTCTTTTAATTTGCTTTCAGCAGGATGCTTTCTGCTCAATGAATCCACAAAAAATTCAGTTTCTTTGATATTCAGCACAGGCCTATCCAACTTGGTTTTAAATACATCAGAAAGTACAAATATTTCATTTATACGCTTTTTTTTTTTTATAATTTCCCCAACTTTAGCAAACTTAATTCAAATTTAATTGACCCACATCCATTTCCAGGCAGTTAAGGAACCTAAAAAGCAGACCTCTTATATCGGTAAAGTGAGATAGGAGCTTTTTTTTTTTACTTTGAGGGGAGAACAAGGTGCCAGCAGGTGCAAAAAAAACCCCAAAACAAACAAAAAACAGTCAGAACGAGCCTCACGGCTTCAGACGGCACATATCTAAAAGAACGCAGCGTCGAACATGAGATGCATGTATAGATAGCGACCATATGTTGAGTGCGACACGCCAGCGTGGTTGCCCGTGGTTATGTTGCAGCAAAGACATCTAATTAAGGAAGAGAATGGCTGTAATTTCTGTGCTCACAACACTGATTCGATTTTCTGCCCCTTTCCCCAGGAATGAGCCAGACTGATTCCAATTATAAAGGGAAGGAATCTGTTAATTATCCAGTTGGAACCTCTACCTGCGTTACTCAATGTCCTTCACTGAATGAGCCGTTCTAGGTTCAGCAGGAAAACAGAGCAGTCATGTTTATCTGCCTGCATTGTTAGTTTCTGCTATGTTGCTGTCGTCTTTTTCTGTAAACACGTACATTAGTCGTCTTGTGATGAGTTATCTTTAATTATATGCTTTATTTTCTAATGGCGTGTTAATTTGGCTGAAGAGGAGCTGGAATGCTCTGCCTCTGTAGACCTTTGTGACGTTGCTCAGCTCATTTCCTCAGAAAGGGAAGGTCAGACAGTGGCTGTGAATCAAAGCATTGAGGTCTAATGAGTTAATAACAGAGGGCAGTGCTTTCTCCACTGACCCACCCCCCCCTCTCCATTATGTCTCTTAAACATACAAAAGGGACATTATGCTGGCTCTGAAAGAGGTTCATTTAAACAGCCCTTTAGCACAATTGTTTGTTGGTGGGAGAGATTAGCATTGCAAATGAACTGGTGGACTTTGATCGGGTTTCAACCTATGGACACAGATCTATAGGTCTGTTTGCAGGAGAAAGAATGCAGAATACCAATTATTTCATCATCAACCTCCTGCTACGATGAATAATAAATCGGAGTAGTTTGTCAGGTTACAGGATTTAAAATAAAAAAGGGGGACTGGAATTCATCCAGCTGTTAAGACAACTCTCCAATAACAGAGGATACAGGGAAGAAGGACAGCAATCCATGATGCACCTGCATCCTTTAGATGCATCATCTCAGCTGCGGGGCAGTTTGTACCTCCATCTGAACCCACATGGTTCCATTATTCCTGCCTACTGTAAACCAGGGATGGGCAGTTAATTTCCCAAAGAGCCACATGATAAACTATGATGGCTTTTAAGGGCCAAATTATTGTCTGATGTCAGTCAATCAAAGGTTTCTTAAATAATAAGCTAATATTTTATCTTCTGCTGGTACTTGGAGTCATTGCACCAAAAAATAAAACATGACCCATCAGGTTCTTGCATCTTATTGCAGGTTTAAAAGAAAACCAATTTATATTTGACTTGTAAGTAATTATTAGTAATTAATTAAGGGCCTAATTTTCAAAGATGGCAAATAAAGGGCTTTTATTGCATGAAGAGATTTTTAAAGATAATCTTCAAAGATTGTTACACAAATGGAACCAGTGCGGTTCCGTTTCATAAATGATTGGACTGTGTTTTCTACAGACAATTTGAGAGCATCTCTAAAAGAAAGATGAGGTTCTAAGCCATCTACATGTAAGGGTGAATGGAGTTTTGTAGAGGACCCAAATGTAGAGACGGAGGCAGAGATGGTTTCTTGCAGATTTATTGCTGAGGTTGGTGGCAACAGAAGCATAAATCCAGAAATAGATAAACAGGGAACGCAAACAAGAACAAAGGGTAACCAAGAACTTCAGGAGGGATTAAAGAGAATCCAGCAGAAGATGAGTATGAATGCCAAACAGAACCAGAAATGGCGTAATCAAATAATTGGGAGCAGGTGTGGACAGAAGTAGCTAGAAGGGAGCTAAGGGAAAATGAGAGGGGCAGTAGGGGGCAACAGAGGATAACCAGGGATTACAAGAGGACTTTTATCTAACTAGGATAAAAGTCTGCCTGCCCCCGCCCATCCTCACAACTTTCTACAGAAGCACCATAGAGAGCGTTCTGACCAGCTGTCTCTCTCTGTGGTGTGGAGGCTGCAGAGCCTCCGACTGGAAGAACGTGAGGAGGGTGGTGAGGACAGCAGAAGGAATCATCGGGGCTCCTCTTCCCTCCATTAAGGACATTTCATCACAGCGCTGTGTGTCCCGAGCCCATAATATCATCAAAGACCCCTCACACCCCCACCATGGACTGTTGTCCCTGCTGCCCTCTGGGAAGAGGTTCTGCAGCATCCGCTGCAGATCCACCAGGTTCTGCAACAGCTTCTTCCCCACTGCCATCAGACTGTTGAACCTTTGATCCACAAACCGAACTCTGCACCTATTGCACATTATCGGGCATTAAATGCTGCTGAACGTTTAACTTTTAGCCCTTTAATTGTTCATCTCATTTCTATT
>NW_015150461.1:691936-706340 GCF_000732505.1 Cyprinodon variegatus | reverse complement strand
AAGTCTAAGTCTAAGAAACTTAAATATAACTAACAAAAAACTTAAATGAAGCTAAAAGGGAATTAAAGATGACAACATTTTCTTCTTTTTTCATGCTTTTTTGTACTAAATACACTCTTTTTATATTGTCTATCGTATTTTAACTCTAATGGCATCTTGCTTTAACTCTTTATACTCTATATAAGCTACTGGAACCAGAATTTCCCTGAGGGAGTAATCCCAAGGGATAAATAAATCTCTAAGTCTCAAAGTCTAAATAATGACTAGAAAATACAGAATGACTAAGAAGAAACTAGAGAATAGGGAAAGGGACTCTAGATGAGGTAAGGTAACTATGATGCCATGGGAAAACATAACCTAAAGATAACTGTAAACAATGAACGACAAAATAAAACTAGAGCAAAGACTAAAGAAGAAGAGAACAGAACCAAAAGGTGCGAGGAGGGCCCTGAACGTAGTGTGTCAGTGTCATTATAAATCAGTGCATTGGCTTCATTTCAGTGTAACTCTTAAAAGCTTCAACATTACCGGCATTTGTGCTCAAAAGCGCTTAATGAAATCCTTTAGGAGGGAGCCCAGATTTCATCAAAGGGCAGGTCCACTCATTTCTTATGAGTGTAGTGACCTGAATTCTAGCATAGTGGAGACAAAATTGAATGTATGTATTTTTTTTATTTTATTTAATTGTGTAAAGATTGTCCTGTAATAAATCGTTCCAGCCTGCAAGGACCTTTTTCCATCATCATCATTTTACTGTTATTTCTGTTGGTCCACATATGTTTCCATGCACACAAAGGCTCTATACCAAGGCCTCCTTTATAGCAACAATAATAGCTGACATTTTTGAGAGTTAATTGATATCCCATTTCTAGAAATACGTAAAAAAACGCAAAAACCAGCAGTTTAGTTTCCGATTTAGGAAATCGCTTTGCACATGGTAAATATTAACATTTGCATGAATTTGTGCAGTTTGGTCCTTAGAATATGATCTGCATATTGATTAAGGCAACCACACACATAAAAGAACAGTTTTTACATGCCATCTGATAAATTTAAAACATAAATTACTTTGCACCTTCTCTGAAGATCCGCTTTGCACATACAAAGATGTTTACAACTGTTTAAGACACAAAAACCTTGCAAAGATCAGGCGCTGAGAGTAGTGCGGCGCACTATTTAGAAATTGTTATTATGATTATGTGAGGTGGGCTTCAACGCCAGTCTGACTCTGTCTAACAGACTGCATATGTTATTGGGGTATCTACCTTAGCAATAATATGAATACAATAGTGCTTGGATGATAATATAGCATGCAATATTTCTTTTGAGCTCCCTGTTTTGTTAAAATCTCCATCTGAATTAAAATTAGATTTGCGTTTTCGCGTTCAAAACCCTAATGTCTTCTATTGGCCATTGGAGGTTAATCATCTTCTGTCGGTAGTGTCTGATGGATGAGTTATAAGAATGCTAAAATAACACAATTGAATCAATTCATTTTTCATTTTATTTGATTTTTAAGGCTTATTAGGACGCCATATTGTAATTCTCCCTCCATATGGACTAACTAAGACCTCAGATGCAACCAAAATAACTGATTTTTGCCAAAAGGTAAGAGGCAATATAATCCAATAAACAAATGTTCCGACACAGGAACATAAGCAGATTGTAGAAAATGACTTAAATAATGAAGAAGAAGGAATAATTTGGTGCATTGCTGGCACCAAACATACTGGAGAAGATTGCTCCTTTTCCGTAGGAGAAAATAAAGAGCGATCAGCAACCCTCTCAGCCACGTTTGCTTATGTGTACGAGAAGCCTGAGTGGGTGTGTATCTGTACAGGATTTCACCATATGCTGTGGACTGAGAGAATAATAGCCCTCTTTACGCTCCATTATCCTGATAACAAATGGCAGTGTGAGCGGGCTAATAGATGAGCAGCTAAATTTGACCACGCTGTTTACTCCTTCTGAGCAAAACCAATGCGAGCTTTAGAATATGCTTATCAAGTTACATATTAATCACCTCGGGGCTGAATTCGAGATCATTCAGTTTCTCTTGAACTCTGACCACGTGTAGAAACAGATCTATTAAGATGCATGGGGCGAGTGAGAGTTTCAAGAGAGAAGCTCCCTTTTGTTCTGAGGGAATTCATGAAAAAAAAAGAAAGAAAAGCTCTCGGTGTGTGTAAAGACTGTGAATTTAGAGTCCGACGGAGCCAAGACCACCCCGGCATTCAACGAGCCGGGCTAAAGAGCGCAGGATGGAGTGAAAAGAGCAGGAGAGACAGAGGGAGCTTAACATTCGTGTCTCCAGGTCACTAAAGTGGCCAGCTTTAGCAGGAGAGATAACAGGATTACTGCAATCATGGCCAAAGTTTTCTATGACTTCAACCCCCTTTCATTTCCTTCCCCACCCCCCACCCCCTGTCCTACTGGCACAAACCGGAGCTGGAGCTGTGATGGACTTGGGCCGGGCTCCACTGGGAAACAAGAGACACTCGTACAGCTAATCTCCTCAGCCTGGTGCTGACAGAAAGAGGTTAGTGGCTGCACCAAACTCTCTCTTGCAATGAATAAAAAAAAAAAAATCACACAGCTGTCAGGAAAGCTAAATAACTCAAGCTAAACAAATCAAAAGTATAACCAAAGCCCTATCATTTAAAAGCCGGACTTGCACAAAACTGCAGAGTTCTGTGATAGGAAGGTCAAGCTCTTGGATGTGGTCTTCTCTTGTTCTGGCTTTGTGTATAATAAACTGATTAACTTAACCAGCTCTGATGGGGATTACAAGCTGCGTTTGATCAGTTAATTAGTCAAGCTACATGCTGTCTGAAACATAGAGGCTGTAATACCCTTATAAATTCACACCCAACCCTCTACTAATAGCAACACTGTGCCCTCATGTCCAAAAATGTGCCTTCACAAGGCCGATCCATTTCCAGAGTAGCTCTTTTCAGGCAAATGTATTTGTTTATAGAGAGTAGGCAGGCTATGTGGGCTCCATAAATCTGTGTATTTGTCAGCAGGATGTGACAGGCTTTTCCTCTCTGACTGAGAGTCTATCAGTCTGAGCTCCAGTGGCCGTGCCCGCTACAGTCAACTCTGATTAATAACTACAAATAGAAGGAACTTGTCTGCCCAGAAATAAATGGGGACTGTATTTGCTTGGGAAAAGATGCACATTTCTGCCTGATAAATCACAGGGGAGGATGAAAGAGAACAGCAGCACGCACAGGAGTACAGAAATATAATGTACAAACAATTTCTCAGCTTGGCTCAGTGATAAAGCTCACTGCCTTGTTTAACTTGATGCAACCAATTACTTGGATATGCTCATCTGCTTTTATATTTATATACCTATATCTATGTATATTTCGTGAGACTTTTCCCCCCCAGAACATTTCTGATGGGAGGATCAAAAAAACTGTTTGTATTACACTCTCACATGCTTCCTTTCCTGACTCTGACACATGAAAGCTAAAGGTTTATGCTCAGATGTAGTTGGCAGCTCTAGAGGTAGCAAAGCAAAGCCATAGTGGGAGCACATAAACTGTTTACAAGCCTGTTAAAATGAAAATCAGAATTATCTCCTGAGGTCGTACAATGGACGGAAGGATCTTTCAGCTACTATTTAACAAACCCGGCGTCCAGTTAAACACTCATTTATATTCATTTTAACAGCATTGCAGGGATACTGAGAAGTAAAATCTTGAGCTCAAACATTTCAGAAATCTTAGTTAGACTCAGAGTCAAATGCTAAAACATGTTTAAAGCTTTTGTTCCTCTATCTAGATAGAGTTGCAGCACACAGCAGTTAAAAGGAAAATTGAAGATTTATTTATAGGAGTCAGTGTAGAAGTCCCAGTTTTAGTAAACAACTGTAAGACTGTCAAGGCAATTATTAAGACAGAGAAACACTAATAACGCAAGAAACCTCAGCTTGCTTAGTTTGAAAACAAAGAAAGGAAATGCACAGCAAGAGTTATGAGGACAGAGGCTTGCTCTGCAGCAGCCTTTGGAGTCCAATCTAACTGGAAAATAAAGGCAAATAGGGACGGCCTTAAAATACAAGATCATGTCCTTTCAAAAGCTTTGCTCAAAGAATTTTCCAGCAAACACCATCATCAAATCACATCATTTCACTAAAGCACCACTGCGTAACTTTTGACCCAAGTATTTGATTCATTTGGAATATATTCAAGGGATTTTCAGGTCTAATTTAGCACTTGGTGTGTATCAGTGCTGCTTTTCTAAAGAAAATACCTATGTAAATGTAAATCGCTTTAATTTCAGACAATGGGGAAATTCACTCTCTGCATTTTACCCATCCCCTTGGGGAGCAGTAGGCTGCCATTGTGTGGCACCCGGGGAGCAGTGTGGGGTTAATGGTTTTTGCTCAGGGGCCCAGAGTGCTAACCTGACTCCGCCAGATGGATTTGCTCCGCATATCCATCTGGGAACCTTCCGTTGAAGTAATTTTTCGAAGGGGCGAAAATACTGGTTAGCTGATTGGCCTATGTTGGTGATAGACGGGCCAAATAAACCAATCAGATCAACGAAGTATATGACGTAACAGAGCGACGACGAAGAGGAGCCAATTGATAGATCAAACTCTTACCGAAACCAGTCGGGAGAAGAGCAAAAACATCTTTTCCTCTGAGAAAAGCCTCCAGAGCAGTGTTTTGCTCTCCTTTCAGTGAAGAAATACTCTGTAATTCCGATAAAACTTGCTCGATAGCCACGCTAACGCTAGTTTCATCGGCTGAAGCCGCCATGTTCTTTAGACTGAACTGTCGCGCTTCTCGTTGCGTCACACCTCAACCCGCCTCAAAGCCAACGCTGATTGGACGTTCGTTTGGTGAACGGCTCCAAATTTTCTTCAACGGAGAGTCTCCAGACTGATTAGCGAGTGAAACCTTGAAAGCTCGCGAGATCAGGATGGTCTCACTAGGCTACCAGAGTGCAGGCTGCAGGGATCAAACTGGGTACTTGCAACCTTCTCAGAGCACAACTGCACTGCTCTAACCAATAGGCCAACACTTAACTTGAGAGGGTCGGATCCATTGGAAATGACTCAATGGATCTGCAAACTGAAGTTCTTAAGACTCTTATCTACAACCACTAAGACGATCGCTTCTCATTAGGTCTAAGAATTGAAAGGTATAGTGGAGGACGTTCGTGAATTTTTGAAAAGACCTTCCCTCTCTACTCTTTTAAAGAAATTACACCCACAATCCTGTACTAGCTCCCGAGAGGGAACGTCTATTAGATGCCTGCAGGAGCCCATTTCTCCTGGTGCATGCTCTGTTTAAAAGTTGCTGTTTGCATCGCTCATACAAGCTTACTTTCCAAGAGATGATTTGCAGTTTCTCCACTGTCAGACTCACCAGCACTAAGTGAAAATAGGGACAAGCATGTAGGACGGCGTCACGTAAACGTATCACCAGAATGATTGACAGTTAGGAGGACCACTTATTTTGATGATCCATCCGGAAAAAGAACAGCCTCCACTATACCTTTAACTACCTGCAATTTCGTTTTTTTTTATAGCTACAGAAAAAAAAGCCAAGGTCATTTTTTTATTTTTTTTATTTGTATTGATCTATTAGGCAGCAGAAAATTATTTAAAATAATGATAATGATGTATGTAAAAAACACAACAAACAAAATAAAGAAAAAAAAAACTACACCATTGCACAACAACATTAGTCCATTTAGTGGCAGTAATAAGGAATAAAGTTGCCATCAGGTATTCCTGCCTTTCACCTTTTCTCACTAGCATCTCTGACAGTGTGAAGCAAACAACTCTAAACTAAAATAGACTAAACAGGAACCATTGTGTATCATCTGAATCATTCATTCAATCAATTATATCTTGCTTTTTTTCTTTTACTCTTCTTGAATTTGAAACATGCAAGGACCTTTTCTGCTGATACAGCAAGCCTGGACCACCAGGACAGGTGATCCAACAGGTGAGCTGGCTGCAATCACATTGAAAATGTCTGATTGTAGTTAAGAGGCATCTTGACAAAAATTTTTTTTTCTTAGGATGATTTGGAATATAGATTTAATGATAGTTAAAATGTGCATATTCTAAGATGACACAAAGGAAAACAAAACAACCAAATCAAAAAGCTAAGTATGGAATCCTGAAATTAAATAAAATAGAGTAATAATAAAACAATGGATCCTGAGCAAATTGATTAGAGCTGAACCAGATGTGACAATTTATCTAAAAGCAAAGTTCTGTAAAATCTCAACTGTGTCGGCATGTAAGGATAGAAAAAATCCTAAAGATTCTTCCAAAAGCAGACCTGCATCTTGAACGTTTGTGAGAATAAAGCCACAAGACTCTGAAAATACAAAAAGTAGTTTTATCAGAAGCTTAGGATCATACCTTAAAGTCCAAACAGACTTCTTGTTGGTGGAACGTGGGAGGTTTATAAATCTTTCTACATCTTTTGGAATTTTGTTTTAAAGCATAAAAACACTCGACTTCCAAAACAAAGACATGTGGGAGGATGGGAATAACGTTAAGTTATCGAAAAACCAAAAGAGTGTGTTTTTTGTTTTGTTTTTTCGTTGTTCAAAAATTGACTTTTTTCTTTGAATATAAAAAAAGAAAAAACATTTTTTTTATCCTTTATACTCAAGTCTGTGTGTGAAATTCAGAGTATTTCAGGTAAATGTTCGCTTCCTGAAGAGACACCTTTGTTTGCACCTTTCCAGTTAATTAGACGTTGCTGATAGCTGCCTCTGTGTTGGGTTGAAGGCTCGGTTCCCTGCAGGTGCTTTCTGTCAGTTGCAACATGGCAAAACATCAGTGATGCTCTCCCACCGGTCTAGCTGGGAACAACCCGAGTGCACAGTGAGGGCGCAACCAAATGCCGGCCATGTCGCCTCTGCTGCTGTGCCAGCCTTGGCTGGGTCCATCAAGTGTGGGAGACACATTAAATATTAACTTAATTGGTCCCCGCAGAGCCCTGCTAACATATGGCAAGCATCAGACGGAAATGTCACAATTTCCCCAGAGCTCCCGTACACTTAGGATCAAAGACAATACCACTGCTTCTAATCTGCTGTAATAGCGAGATAAGAGTAAGGCAGGCTTAAGTGTTGCATGCGTGTGCGCGTGTGTCTGTCATGCTCCCTGATGGAGGCTTGTCAGAGCAGACTGACAGGGAGAAGCTCAGCTTCCAGAACAGTTTTTTTCATCTCCTTTCAGAAGTACAGAAATGCTTATTTCTAGGAAACTTCCTTAAAAAAAAGTGCAGAAGCTCTGTCAGAAATTGCACCTGAAGTTAAGGTGTACTATAGATTAGTACATGCAGGTAGTCCACTGTGCCACCTACTGCAGCCTGCTACCCTAAACTCTAATAGCAGCCAGAGTGAGCGACTAATCATAAAAGGTGCATTTTAAAGATAGTGATTAGTGATTAGGCCTAGCCTCTCCAGGGAAGTTTAATCTCCACTCAAAGTAGTGAATGTACTCGCCAAATGAGCTGCTGCCTTTGTAATAGCACCAAGAGCAGCGTGGTGTCCAGATTACTAAACAGTGAGGGCCATGTTTTAAATCACTCACTAAAAACTACAAAGCCCCGGAGATGCCGTGGCTTACCACAGAACCAGGTTGTGTTAGAGACGGGGAGCTAATGCACTCAAGGGCGTCGAGGGAGACGCAGAATACGGGGAGCGCGGGTGCTGCAGTCAACAAGCTCAGATGTCCTTTTCCTGGCTAAAAGAGGCAGAATGAGAGCTAACTAGAGGAAAGGGTGGTGAGAAAGAGAGGTTTTCTGCTCTCTGAAAGCCTTCCTGCAGCCAATGCAAAATACAAGGTCACTGCAGCAGTACTGCTGGATCAAAGTGCCAGTATGTTAACTGAGGATCTGATTGCCAGTGAGTGTATGCCTTCATATCTATCAATATATAGATGTTTTTTGTTTGTTTTCTTTTTGTTTTAAATTGAACACATTTAAAATTTTGCATGAGAATAACTTGAAGGGCTGCAAATTAATTTCAAAGGTACATGACGACAAGTAAAGAATATGTAAACTGAAACACAAAAATATGCTGTTTTCTTTTTTTCCTCCAGCCTTACATGACTAAACTTAAGAAGTGTTTAATTAATGGGAAGACCTTTAGGATATACTGAAGATTTCAATCATTTATTTCATTTAGAGGTGCTGGAGAAACAACCCAAAACAAGCAGGAGGTGGGCTGCTGGACGGGACAGTGTCATGATCTCTGCGCTGATGGTTTGGTTTTTTCCTTTGCTTCTTGCTCAGCTGTCCAATTGGTTCTGCGGCTGATTATCGCCGATCATTTCCACCTGGTTCCTCTACTATTCATGTTGTGTGTTTGCCTCCCATCAGCGCCAGGTTGTTTGAGTGTTTTGGAGAGGAACTCTGGGGGACAACTGCGGTCAAACCTCCCTCCTGGATTCTGCTGTGTTCTTTGCAAACGGACTGAACTTTGAATCAGGTCAGTGACTTAGCTCCAAGTCGAATTCAGCTCCACATCCGATCACTGACCTGTATTCTCCCATCTCTGCAGAGATCCGTCCCGCAGCAGACGAGCAGTCCCGCGCTCCTGTTAGTTTATATTAAACGTTTTGAACTTTCCCACTGCCTGTCTTGCCTTTAATTCTGGGTCCAACATTCTGAGATCATTACACAGCCCTGGTTTCGTGTGTTTAAAAGGAACTTTACGTGGTAGATCAGCACACACACAAAAAAAACATGTTTTTCAAAAGATTTTACAAATCAGTAATTAAAATCGTATCTATTATTCCACCTTTAAGATATGAAATAAAAAAGTGCCCCAAAAGAGTCAACAATGCATAAAAAAAACAAGAGAAACTGATAGTAAAAAGAATCTTTTTAACTGTCTTTTAAAAAGATTCCACCTAGTTGCAGAGTCTGGGGACCTTCGAACAGAACCCTCTCCTTTTGTGTTTATCTTAGGATGGGGCCCCATCAGCAGCACCGGGGGACCTACAGTACGGGTGGAGAAACTAATGATACAGCCTGGTACCTGTCCATGAAGAACCCTCAAAATCAGTAAAAAAATTCTTCAATTGCACTCTGAAATAAAATAGAAGCCAACTTAGATTGGAGAGATTTGTGAAAAGGAAAACCTGAACTGTTACCTCCACCCCCCCTTTACTATGACCCCCTTAAATAAAACAACTGATACAACAAACTTCCTTCTAAGTCATCTCAATTAAATAAATTCTTAGCATAAATCCAGCTGTTCTGTGAGGGGTTTAGAGGTCTGATTGAGGACATTTATGAATAAACAGCATCTTAAAGGACAAGCTGCACAACAGAGTGGTCAGGGATAAAGTTGTGGAGAATTGTACAGGGCATAAAACATTATTTCAAACTCAAAACATGCTAATTACCACTGCCTAGTTCATCATTTAAATCTACCAGGACCGAGGCCATATCTTTAAAAGCCTGAGTAGGTAAGGAGAGCTCTATTCAGAAGCAGTCAAGAGGTTCATGGTTATTCTGGAGGAGGTGCAGGGATCTACAGCACAGGCTGGAAAATCTGCAAACACCACACCGCAAATTTGAAAAATAAGAAAAGTATTCGTAAACTAGGTGTATTTCCCTTGATTTGAGCAGGCAATTAAACAATTTGCCAATGGAATAAGATCATTTACGTTTAAAGTTAAGAAAAGAACAATCCATTATACTATTTCTGCAGCAAAATATCTACTATTCTTGTTTTAAGGACAAAAATACTGATTCCTTTAGCAAATCAGCCTCTTTATTAACCTCAATTAAAGCAAAATGCACTCATTTGGATTTTTAAAATTTATTTTTAGATCAGTTTTTGCAGTGCACAAATGATAGCTTGTTTGCTCCAAGTCATGTAGGGAACATACCAATGTGTAAGTTCTTTTATTAGGTTTTAGTGAAATTAACTTCTGGCTTACATGGCACAAAACAACTCAACATAAGCACTACATGCCCTTTGTGAAACTCGGTGGTGCAAGAATAATGCTGTGGGACAGGGAGGCTGCTCAGATTTACTCAAAACATGCATGTATCTATATACAGGCCAAACATGGAAGAGACTGACCCAGACCACAGAGCCTTAGCTACTATAGAGACGTTAGCATAAAAGATACACATCAAAATCAAATATTAAGGCTGCAGAGTTTATAGGAAATATATGTCAAAGCAATATCAGTATGTGCAATATTCGTATCGCAAAGAACTGTTTCAAGTATTACGATTACTAAATAAGATCTTTCAAGTTCAATTATCCTGATATTTACATGCTAATATGTACTATATAGCTAGTTGGATGGAGCCTTACAGCATAAGCTATGTTGGACGACAGTGGGGTCGGGTGTAGGAGTTTGCCCGGCAACCGGAGGGTTGTCGATTAAAGCCTTGGCTCCTTCTTTCAGTGCTGTTGTGTCCTTGGGCAAGACACTTCACATGCATTGCCTACTGATGGTGGTACCGGTGTATGGCAGCCTTGCTTCTGTCAGTGAGCCCCAGTGCAGCTGTGGCTATAATGTAGTGTGCCACCATCAGTGTGTGAATGACTGAATGTAGTGTAAAGTGCTTTGTTCAAGTCCTCTGACTTGAAAAAGCGCTATATAAGTACAGAGCATTTACCATATGTTTAAACTGCATATAAATTATTTGACCCCAAATGCAATTAAGTAAAGTACAAATTAGATAGAGAAGAAGAAACTGGCACATAATACTGCAATATTTACCATGACAACCACCATCAGGAGTTGCTCTAATATAGAGCAGCTCTCCTGAATTTGACTGTTTTTTCGAAGACTTGTGTAAAACCTCCTTAATCTGAATGTACAAAGATAGTAGAGACAAACCCTGAGAGATTTTCAGCTCTTGTTGTGGAAAAAGGTGGTTCTAAAACTAATAAATCAGACGGGCTAAAGTCAAACGCATCCCCCACCTTTCTCTTTTTCATTTGCTAAAAACCTTAAAAAGCATGTATCCTCTTTTCCTGTCGGTTTATCCCATATAATCCCTTAAAATACATTGAACTTTTAGGTTATAAGCTTACAAAATTGGTATCTATACTTTCACATGGTGCTGTGTTACAGCAGAGGCGTTTGCAGCTTTCAGTTTATCATCAATTTCTGGCTTTCGGCGCTAATTTCAGCGTGAACTCTGAGTAACTTCCACTGTTTATGTCCTGCAGCCATCCACAGACCGCGATGGTGTGCCCTACCTTTGTGCGAGCGGGTCAGCCATTACAGCCAGCCCAAGTGGATTCTAGTGGAAGAGCCACTTGTGGCTGTGGGTGGTGACAGTGGAGGAGAGAGGAGCAGCTTTTGAGAGCGACTGAGAGGTATGTAGAGAGACTAAAGGGAGCACTGGGGGTTGGTGGGAAAAGATTGGGACAGACTCTCCTTTTAATTTACTAATTAACCATGCAAATGAAATCTTAACAGGCTACTCAGAGGCAGTCCTCGAGGGAGGGAGCAAAGGCATTAGCGCTTGATTATACTCTGTCCATGTGGAGAGGGAAAAAGTGCAGTAAAATATGTCAGTGCACAAAGTGCAGAGGAACTTATTGGCTTGCAGCAACTGGGCAGAGTAAAGGGCATCACTGAAAGAAACAAATAAACTCATCTAACACCACATGTTCTTATCTTAATCTACCATTAGGGAAATTCATTCAGGCAAAATGTGCTAAAAGTCTTAAACTAAACTCCCTTTTTCTGCAGAAACATAATCACACATCAAAACACTCAGGTTGGTACATTAACTGACCTTAAAGACGTCTTGAGTGTCGTCCATGCAGTACACCCTGATGTTGTACTCCAGCGTGGAGCAGTAGGCGTCGGAGAAAAGGACCAGCCTCAGGCGTTTGGCTGCGCCCATGTGCAGTGACTCTCCCACCAGGGCGAAGGTGCCCAGCTGCTCGGTGAACAGGCGGCACGTCTCGGCCTCGAGCTGGCAGTAATAAGGCTCTGACACCAACTCCTCCCCCATCAGCAGGACGTCCTGGAGGACAGAAGAAAGGAACACAAGATGTGGACGGAAGGTCAAGCACCCAATTTATGTAGGAGGGAAGGGTAATGTGTTCGGCTCATTGCCTGATGTATGTGTAGGAGTGTGTTTGCAGAGGGCTTGTTAGTAAAGTGGCGCAGCAGCAAGGACCCAAACTACATTGTTCCTGTGGTGTGACATCTAAGCCGAAGGTCTTCAGGGTAATGTTACATAAAGTTCTAGGCAGCAGTTCGGATCAGAGGAAAAGCATATACTTTGTTCTTGCTTTAGATTGCCTTTTTTCACCACAGGGACACTTACTACACGGAAAAATAAAGCCACATTCTTCTCATACAAAAGCACACGTCCTATAGAATACCATCGGTTTGCTTAATAATGCATGATAAAGATCCTCCATTGACATGAAAGGAGACCCGAATGGATTCCTGGCAAGGACAGATAGTGGAGGAATAAAGTAATGTGGAGTTGCAGTGATTAATGGATTATTGGTGTTTTTTTGAATTTTCTTCCATGTTTTTCTTTCGAGATTCGATGAGAAAGCTGAAAACAACTCGCCAATTTATCTGTACTGATGTCTGTAAAAGTGTTAAAAACAACCTGCAAGCATCACAAGAATTAATTGGTTCTTTAATTTACCACATGGTGGGGAACAACAACAGAAAAAAAAAAAACACAGAGAAGAGGCGACACCTTGCATTTCCTGGCTTTGTTATGATAAAGTTCTGAATATTAACGAGGAAGAGAGAGAGAGGGAAAATATCCAGTTTCAACTGCAGCACTTGATAGCTTTTTATGAGATGATTCCTAGACTCTCTTGGCTAATTTGATTGAGACAAACTGGGCCCAAGGTGACAACATTTTCTCTAAAATCACATCATGCCAGTTGACTGACTCTTCCCATTAGCCAACCGCGCTAAAGAGAGAATTGTGCCTGCCAAATGCGCAGCGAGCCCCTCAAGGATCGATTCACACAGACACCATCTACATCAATAGAATTAGTATCGACACAATTCATTTTCTATGCAACCACAATGGAGTCTCCCTTCTTCATCATCTTAATACTCCTTTAGTGAAACACAAGCTCCGTTTCGCAGCAGAGAGGCTCATTTCTGCATGCTCTCTGTTTTCCACATCTCTCCTTACGCCGTCCATTTTTGTGTTTTTTCCAATAGATCTGTGTTACCTGCTCGTTTGCATCCATCTGTTTCCATTTTTTCTCTCTGCTATCAGTTTCTGTCCCTCTCTCTGCCTCTTTCCACTCTCACTCTCGTCCACCTGACTCTTAGCGGCCACGCAGTCAGGCCGTCGGGCTATATTTGGACCGTCCAATGATTAAAAGTGCTGGTCTAACCTCAGCCTCAGACAGGCCAATCCATCCCACAGACACCCCACCGCTGCCACATAGAGGTTGGGGGAGAGGCTGAATAATTTATGCACAATATCGAACATGAAAGAAGACCTAGTAACACTCCAAAGCCCACCAGCACCCTTTCCAATCTCTCTGGGTTGTTGAGATGGGTATACTGCCTGGAAGTGCGATTTTGTTTGTGAGTCTGTATGCACACCCAAGTTTGTTCTCAACGACAGTATTTTCATCCGCGCTCAAATTTCATGGGCTGAAAAATACAGAGAAATCTGTAAATTGGAAGCAGCAGTCAGAAACGGTCAAGGAGCACTCAGAAGAGCTCTTTGAGGATGAGTAATTTGCTTACAGATTTTCTATTTTTCCCAAACATGTTGCAAAGCAAACCTTTAGCAGGAGTGAACCAGCTGACGGACAGCACAAAGGGATTTAGAAAAGTATTCCCACTATCTTCATCTGCTTTGCATTCTGTTGATTTAGAATAAAAATGGATGTGTTTTATGGTGAGTTAGTGTGTTAGACCAATAAATACGGCTCACAAGTGTAAATCTATAGGAAATAAGCATGGTTATTAAATCTATGCGTTTGTATTCAGCAGAGGTGGGTATTCAGTTCACATGACTTTGACTTGAGTCATTAATTTTCTGACTTTAGACTTGAATTGAAATGATCCTCAGAGAATTGTGACGACTTGGACTTTAACAGCAATGACTTGAAGTTGTTTACTTAAAAAAAAAAGATTTTACCCAAAACCTAAAGACCGAAACAGGGGTTACACTTTATAATAATCATACAATGGTAAACACACCATTTATTAATGATTAACAGATGGTTTATTAATGTTTGATTAATGTCATTCCTACTTGTGGTCATCAAGCTCTATAATGCATCCCTCAAGTGATTCAGCCCCCCCACCCCCCCTGTAATTGACATTTATGCTCTATTTTTGGACGCCACGTATCACTTTACTTGGATTTATCGCTTTACTTGGATTTTTACTTTACTTGGATTTAGTTTTTACATATGCATA
>NW_015150461.1:682420-691727 GCF_000732505.1 Cyprinodon variegatus | reverse complement strand
CCCTCTGGGATTATTAAAGTATTTCTGATTCTGATGTATAAACTGCATATAAAGCATTTATAAAAGGTAATAAGATCATTTATTAAGGTTTTAAGCCCACTAAGGACAGGTTAGGGTAAGTGCAACACGACAGGGTAAGTTAAATTAATTCTAAAAGTTCAGGTCTTAAGCCCAAAGATGTTAGGGTTAGGGCTAAAGTAGCATGGCGGGAGCAAAAAGATCTATTTAGCTTTTATATGTATGGTTTTGTTTATAAATGATCATCAAATATTAATAAACTGTTAATCATTACTAAATGGTCTCTTTACCATTTATAAATGATGGCTATGACAGTTATTGTAGTGTTACCAAAACACCTGCTATTAAAATGATGAGCACCATTATATAATTTCATTCATTCCCTATTAGCAAACTCAGACCATCTCTCTCTAGTTATGTGTGGTTGAGCTGCAGTGGAGTCAATCAAATTGATCAGATTTATTTAAAATCACAAATATTCCCTAGAAGAGTAAATTTTTAGGGGTAGATAAACTTCAAAGTACTTTATAAAGAAGGGAATGCAAAATGCAAACATGAAACAAAGGGATGGAAGAATTTCCAACTTTTGTCCAACATTTGAAGTTGCATAAAAAATTATATTTGGTGATTTTCTTTTGCTAAGATGAGATAGCTGACATCAACTATGAGCGTTTGTGAACAAGACTTAAAATTGTTCTCAGTAGCAAATCTTCAGTTGTCAAGGTTTATTCATTTAATGATATAGAATCAGTAAAAAAAAAACACACATAGTCAATTATTTCCATTTAATGTATGATTAAAATTTGTTGAAAATTAAAAAATAATAAAAAACAGACTTGGATTTGCTTCAGAGTCGACTCTGACTTTACTGTATTTGCTTGTGAATGGGTTATATCACAGCTCCACTATTCAATGAACTAGCCTGCTGCTTGGTTTCTTACATTGCAGGACCTGCTGATTAATCTGTGTGTCTGACCTCAGTAACCATGACAACATTGGCCAGCCACTACTGTCAAGCAATAAAAAACAAGAAACAAAGGAGCTGGCTGAAATTCAGGAGGTAGTGGAGTTGGGCATACAGTCCATTAATTTGAGGCTAAAGACATAAGGCTAACTAGAAACTTGCAAAACAGTGGCTTGGTCCCACCTCTGGTTTTTAACCCTGTTTACTGGAATAATCCTAAATAACATCAAGTGCAACCAATCTTCCCTCTTAAGTCACCTGTAGTCCATAGAGTTCAGTTGTGTGTACGTAATTTAATCTCAGCTGACTTTAGAAGTTTGTAAGAAAACATTAGTAAACCAAAATCATCAGGTGAAGGAGAAAGGGAGGGGTCAGTTTAAAGCATGGTTAGGTTATCATAATTCATTCATGGTTTGGTGCAGAAATTATGATAAACTATCAGGATTTTTTGTGTTTTTATACATCCTTAGGAATGTAAGACACAGTTTGAATTTTTTTTTTAAATCTTTATTCTATAAAGAAATATTTATCTGTCCACTCAAGTGTACTTTATGCATTTAATGCTGTAAAAAAATCCATATACCAACAAAGCAGTTGAAGCCAAATATATAGAGTAACACAAAAATTGTACACTGTAGTGATCACTATTTATGAAAGGGGAAACTTGATGATTTCAAAAAATAAAACATGTAAAGTTCTGCCTATAGTGTCAATAAAGGTTTATCAGGAGTTGGACTGGTCTTCTTGAACATATGAATGTTGATCACAAAAAGACGTGGGAGGCAAAGAAAGAGAAACTAAAGGAGACAAGAACCCTTGGACTAAAATATGAGGAGAGTGAAATAATCACCCGGTTATGTGTTCATTTAATCTGTTAAGCTTTTAGCTCCAAACAAACAAAAAAAATGTTTGATGCATATTATTGGCAGATCTTTTGGAGTCTGCAAAATAATATTGCACAGGCATCTGTTGGGGGCATTCCTGGTGGTCTTTCAGAGGCTCATATAGTTTAGATTGATATCCAAATGATGTCATATTGAAGAAAACTATGAACTATATTGTAATATAAGCTTTTGCAATATTGTCCAGCCCTACATGGAGGTGGGGTATCATGCTGTGGGACAGGGAATTTTGGTCTGAGGTTGATGTGAACTAGCCTCGTGAGACCATCCTGATCTCGGGAGCTTTCAAGGTTTCACTCGCAGATCAGTCTGGAGACTCTCAGTTGAAGAAAATTTGGAGCCGTTCACCAAACGAACGTCCAATCAGCGTTGGCTTTGAGGCGGGTTGAGGTGTGACGCAACGAGAAGCACGACAGTTCAGTCTAAAGAACATGGCGGCTTCAGCCGATGAAACTAGCGTTAGCGTGGCTATCGAGCAAGTTTTATCGGAATTACAGAGTATTTCTTCACTGAAAGAAGAGCAAAACACTGCTCTGGAGGCTTTTCTCAGAGGAAAAGATGTTTTTGCTCTTCTCCTGACTGGCTTCGGCAAGATTAGTCTGGCTTGTGGTTGTGTTTTCGTCGTCGCTCTGTTAGTTCGTCATATGCTTCGTTGATCTGATTGGTTTATTTGGCCCGTCTATCACCAATATAGGCCAATCAGCTAACCAGTATTTTCGCCCCTTCCCAAAATTACTTCAACAGAAGGTTTCCATATGGATATGCTGAGCAAATCCATCTGGCGGCTTCAGGTTAGATGTGAACATGGATGAATTGAGGGTGATTATGAAAGAAAAGCTATATGTTTGCAACAGTTTAACCTTCTATTAGAGCAACAGGCCAAAATACACAACCTGAGCTGCAAAGGAGACTCTGTATTAGAATGGTCAAGGCAGAGTCTAAATGGGAATGTACAGTCAGATTTCTGTGAAATAAAGTGTATAGATCTGAAAATACCTTATGCCAAAACATCAGCTGTTGCAATTGCAGAAAAACGAAACAACTCTAAGATTTTCGTTGGTGAAGCCCTTGAAAGGCACCTCTTTCCCATTCACTTCTTAATTATACAATTCTTCCTGTTGCTCGATAAAATAAAATCCCAAAAATTACATTTTAACGTTTGAAATAAAAGTGGCTAAATATGAAAAAAAATGTAGGATGTAAGTACGCTCCAATTTGCACCGTGGAGGAGTGCTGGTGGTGGTGGGATGGTGGTGTGCATTTCAAGACACAAGCCGAAAAAGTTTGTATTTTTCACACAGAAACAATCAATAAGTTCAGTAATACTTCACAGTAGCACTGACTAGCGGCTTTGTCTTCCTACAAAAGGATTTGTGCTTGAGCTGCAGTGTAGTCTCACCTCCCAAGCGCCCTCGTAGTTCTGCTTCTTGAGGCGGACGGCCCAGTTATCGAGGCACGCATCAAAGCAGTGGTCCATGCTGAGGATAACAGGCCGACTCAGGACCACCCCTGGAGGGCCGCAGCTCACAATGGGGCTCAGCAGGGTCTGGCAGCCGGCCAGCGGTAACCTACAGCAGGAGCAGGGAGAGGCGTGAATGTGTTAAGATGAAGTGCTTGCAATTATTTAGATATTAGTGGGAATTTACTGCTCTCTTTGTGGCAGGGTATGATACTGTCACCCCTTCAAATTAGCCAGCAGCTGGAATGCAGAATAATTAAAACCTGCCGGACTCAGAGATGAGCTGGGCCAAATTTGGGAGACTGGCTTCCATTATAATACTATCTCAGCAGGCCGCATTGGCCGGGCTTCTAGAGGATGAGTGCAGTAAGCCAGATAAACATTGCTTTCCAAACAATTCATTTAACTTAAACAGTGCACATCCTTGTAAAAGGCTATGTTATTTATTTACATCCCTCCTCCGCAGTACTGGCACAGCCTCTTAAGCCGTTCCTAATGGAACAGTAGAGCATCAAAACAAACAGCCTAGTGGCATTCAGGGAAGACTGCCAGTTAGACAGCGCTAAAGAGACCCACCTTAAATCTTCCTTCCGCTGAACAGTGAGATAAATCTCATAGATCTTTCCTCTGGGGATGGCCTCGGGAGGAATGAGCAGGCTGATTCCTAATGCAAATAACAACAAAAGGGAGAGAAATAGGAGAGGGGCGTGTGAGCATGTGGGGGACAGCCTCATTTGTTCTGACTGAACACTGCTTTTGTCATCCCACAAAGGGAGCCAGCCCACTTGACAAACTGTACTCATGAAAAATAACAAAATAACAAAAAAAGCAAATCTATTTTGAAGGTCAGAGGCAGCCTCCTTCAGGTGCAGCGGATGGAAATCTGTATGCCGGCAGCCGCGGCGGCACACGTCCCCGATGTCAACAATTAGCTGAGACAAAAGCGCGCGCTGCAGCACAGTTTAAATGTCCTCCGTCTGCCACAAAGTAGATAATTGAGACCATGGAACAGACTACTTCAGGAAAATTGCACTTCCCCAGGAGAGTGTTAGAAATGTACGTCGGAGAATACGGGGAGATACTGAAGCAGTTTGAGTGCTGCAGCATTTATGTTGTGATTCCTCAGCTAAAATTACCCACTCAGAATGCCATTTAGAATATGGGCCAAACAGCGAATGTGACACTATTTTAACAATTTCTCATTTTTTTAAAACCGGGTCCGTTCAGCATAAAACGGCGCCTGTTTGAATGGGGCGAAGGTGCCTGAATGTTTGCGTTCGCATCTGAATCTATAAAGCGTGCGCTCGCTCTGAAGCTGTGATGAATGACAGAATGGCTCCTTTTACTGGATGCATGCAAGTGTAAGATTTCTTTTCCATCCTGAGTCCCTATGAGAAGATAGGTGCCAATGCGTGGTACAGTCAACATGGCTTTCAGTTAATCCACGCATAAAGAATCTGTAAGAGACAGGCAGAGAAAACACACAGACACAAAAACAGAGGGAAAGCATCAGCAAAGGAAAACAGGAAAAAAAGGCCCTTTTCTTCCAGTAGATACTGTCGTGCTGGCATCAGCTAATCTGGACAGCCTACAAAGAGCCAAGTGGAGGAACTATCTTCCGGTATAATTATATAAGCTCTATGCTCTGCTGCTGTAAGAAGGAGAAGTAAAATAGCAGAATGATGATGGACTTTTTTTTTCATTTTAAATTGTATCTGGATAATCTTCACTTTGACTAACTTTATTCCTCCATTCAGGCTCTTTGCACACGGATGACATCTGTGGATATGGGCTACAATTTGCACCTGCTCTGCCATTAGTCAAAGGCTTAATTGGAGTCATTTGCACAAGGTTTTATTGCAGGGATCTTTCTGAGCAGAATCTTTGTCATACAAATTAATTTCAGCTCAGAACATTCATTTTTAACTTTTCATGTCTGCTGTGGAGTAAAGATCACCGATAGGGCGTTTGACCAAATTATTCACGGACGCCACCGAGGGCAGAGCTACACTTTGCTCCACTGTCCTTTCGTTTATGTTTTTGTTTTATTTTTTTATAAAGAAAATCAATTTATTTTACAATAGTTTATCATCCATACAACTAAAGCGCATGGCCAGCTTTTCTAACTGTTTTACTATTTTGTTGTTAAATGTTTTTCCATAAAAACCAAAAATCGATCCTTCAAACAAAAGGTTTCAATGTAAAAGGTCTCTGTTTATATAAATAAGGAAACTGAGTTTTCTTTTAATAAAAAACAACAACAAAAAAAACTTTTTTAAGGTCACCTGATCCGATATCAGAAATCAGTCCGATATCATCCAAAAAACGTATATCTGAATATTTTGGCCTCAATATAAGCAAGCTGATAGGAAAATTCCACTTCTATCCACATTTTTTTTTAAAGTAATCCATTGGTTGATAAAAAAAAATTGGTCAGCTGTTCTCATTCCTGTTGTAACTATTGAGAAATATCCATTGATTAAGCCTTTTTTGACATCCCACGCTAGATAATAAATAATTAAAGTTGGTATAATCATTCCAATATCATATCTGGTCAAAATCTATATCAGCTGCAATATTTGCATCTTATTATAAATGAAATTCCAGGTAGACACCTATGATGAACCCAATGCTATCAGTTAGCCCCAACATTTAGGTATCAGCTGAACAACCAACTCTACTGAAAAAAGTAACCAAACAAAGCTAAAATAGAAGTGTTTAGACTGCATGTTGTGCTAAAATAATTAAAATCAGGTGATACAAGCAGAATTTAACTCTTTAGATGTTTA
Source organism: Cyprinodon variegatus (assembly GCF_000732505.1). NCBI lineage: Eukaryota > Metazoa > Chordata > Actinopteri > Cyprinodontiformes > Cyprinodontidae > Cyprinodon > Cyprinodon variegatus. Next base: position 685,595 of record NW_015150461.1, on the reverse strand, counting down.
TCAGATAGTTGTCCATCAGTTTAGAAAAATCCAAAGAGGACTCCAAACTGATTGATACCTGTTACAGTTTGGATCCTTTTGATTTCCACTGTTTACTCCAACTTTATCCATCATGTAAAACGTGTTTGTTGGTTTTGAGCCTCCTTTAAAACCAGTTGGACGATTGAGAGTGTAAAAGTGTTTTATACAGATTGTGATTTTAGTCCTACCTAATTTATGTCATTCATGGAAGGGTGCAAATGTTTGCCAAAGGGGAGATTCCAACAGTCTGGGACTAACCTGCAGTACAGTCAGTACGCGTTGCTTTGCTACTTGTTTGACTTTTTACATATTGTGTAAGACAGGGGTCCCTAAACACCGGGCCGCGGACCGGTACCGGTCCGTCAGTCGTTTGGTACCGGGCCGCACAGAAAAAAAAAATTTTTTTATATATATATTATTTATGAACGATCAGAGTCTGAGTGATGTTTTATTTTGAAAAATATAAAAAATTGGGGTATTCTCTCCCAATTGCATCAGTCGGTGCATCTATGCCTCTTGACACAGGTTAATTCAGGTCAAGACGCATCCTATCTATAACATCCTATCTTTGTGAAGCGGGATTTTCTGCGGTTACAGCGACCAAAACAAAGCTACGGAGCAGACTGGACATCAGGAGCACACTTCGTGTACCATTGTCTCCGATTACGCCTAGATGGGACTGGCTTGTTTCGGAGAAACAAGCCCAACTGTTTGTATTTGACTGTTTGTATTTGATCTTATGCCAGTCGTATCATTTTATTTGATCGTATTTACCCCGCACAATTTAAAGGCCGGTCCGTGAAAATATTGTCTGACATATAACCGGTCCGTGGCGCAAAAAAGATTGGGGACCGCTGGTGTAATAGACAAGAAAATAGTTGTGAACCAACCATAGCACACTGCTAATGTTGCTAAAGCTACATCCACATGACCGTGCACACAAGTCAAATTATAGAGCTTACCATTGAGAAAGAAAAGGGTTATGACTAGGGCTCCGAATTAGACCTTTTAAAATTTTATTTCTCCTAAAAATGATAAAAAGTTAATTTGAAGACAAGCTCAGACAGATCTTATATATAAAACATCAGGTTATGTATCTTTTAAAAGTTAAAAGCATACAATCTGTGTTGAAACCTGTCGTATGTTTCTAGTACGAGAAAAACAAAGCTCACTAATCCTGCCTGATCAGGTCAGTTATTTTGGCCTTTAACTTTTTAATCAACCCGAACAACAACATAGAAAACTTGCATTCTTTTGATTAGTTTTCTTTTAGAATAACTAAACAGTATTTTTAACTTGATAAAACCTGATTTAGGCTGATATATCTGTCCACCAATAACTGTTTAGCAGGTGCTGCAGGTTTATTGGAGTGGTGCATTTAGGGGAAAATTCTGCACAAAATCCACCTTAATCACCAGCTAAAACAAGCTGTTAATGCACTTTTGGGGCCCGATCTTGTCCCTTTGAACGTAATGACTGCTTGTTTCTGCCTCATATTAACGCCCTGAAACACATTTAGGTGTGTGTGTCCTGGTACAAACCCATTAGAGAGCCCATATGAAGGAAGTTAAAAGCTGAATAAGACATTGAGATGTTTACAGGACTCAGCTGTTCCTAATAAACGCTCCTTGTTAACATCCAGTCGGACACATTAAAGCAGGTGTAATAAAGCAACAGAATGGACTTTATCTCAGAGCAGTTCTTCATAAACTGTAGCAGCAGATGTTAAATTATTTGGACGACTTATGCAATGTTTGTTTAAAGTTTAGCAGCATTAGAGCAGATTACTGAGATCTCCTTGCCAGAAATGGAGAGACAGTGACTGGATATTAAATGTTTCTTGTCTTTAAAGTCTAAGTGATGCCTCGTGTGGTGAAATGAGGAAACTACTGGATAAACCCAGCGGACTAAAACCATTCATACAGTGTAGTTGTGTTATTTAGTGCCACAGAGATCTCAAAAGGAAGGAAAACAAACAATATATGCGGTATTCTTCAGTTGGGCAGCAGCTGAGGGATGACAAAAACAAAAAAATAAGCTTCTATGGATGGCATCAGATTTTATAAGCTTAAATAAGCATATGTGGAGCCTTCCGTAAGCATTCAAACCTCTAGAATTATTTCACCTTCTGCTGCGGTAGAAAATAAGCTTCAATGTTCTCAACTGGGATTTTATGTAATAGAATGACACAAAGGAGTGCATTATTGTGAATTAGAGGGAAAAGGGATTATTTTTAAACAAATAATCCAGAATCTGGAAGGTTTATTTTTTGGATTCAAGCCAACTCTAGTACATACGGTGAACCATTATATTTTACAATAATTGTGTCGCTAAATATCTACCAGCTTTTATACATTTAAAAACCTAAAGGTTTGTTCAATCATCTTTAATGAAAAATAAAAAATCACATTCAATCATGGAATAAATGGAAATAACATTTGAATATTATGTGCATTTCTAAGTCTTCACATAAATAGCAACTGAATTTAAGTCTGAACTTTGACTGAACAGTTCAAATTAATGTGGTTTGGTCTAAACAAGCTGAAGGGGAACTTTCAGGTCTGCCCAACTTTTATCGCCTTTCAACTTTCCATCAACCCAGATCAGCTTCCAGAGTTCATCTAAGCATGAGCATCTACAAGGCATGATGCTGCCACCACCGTGTTTCATGATATGTGCTCATGGTGATGTAAAGTTTTAGCTTTAGCATTTTACATGACGCAACATTTTTTTCTTTTTTTATCACATCAGAGACCAACACATTCTTCAAATAATGACGGCACAGAACAGGTCATTATTTGTAGGGGAATCATTTTAAAAATAAATTTTTTTTCTCTCTATTTGCATATATATCTACCATCTATCCATCCACCCATTTTCCGTCTCGCTTATCCCAAGTGGGATCACGATATCTATCTATTAGGGGTGGAACGGTTCACAAAATCCACGGTTCGGTTCGATTCACGGTTTCGTAGTCACGGTTTTCGGTTCGGTTCGATTCGGTATATGTTGATTGTTACACTGAAATCCCATAAAAATTTATGAAATTAATGAAAAAATCCCCCCAAATATAATGGATTGTAATTATTTTAAATGATCCGCGGAAACCCTGGATCATTTCCGTATGTTTTGCTGCTTTGAATTTAATCATCTC
>NW_015150461.1:679216-682359 GCF_000732505.1 Cyprinodon variegatus | reverse complement strand
GCATATGAATCATATTTATATGTATGGACTTAGAATTTTTAGTAAATGTGATTCACATGGAAAAGCACATGTATACCTGCAGATTTGTAACGTTTTATGTTCAAAGCACAAGTAGTTGATGTGTTTTTGTATCTGATCTGCATAGGAAAATGTGAATCACAAGAGATTTCCATTTTCACGTTTTTCAACATTAAAGGTTCCGGATCCACATGCATACATGTGCTTTTTCATGTGATTCACATGTGAATTGTTGTGTGTACCACATACAGTAACAGCTGACATGTAGAAAATGGGTTTCACACATTATTCTCACATGTGTAATTCAATTTTTTTAATTGTTGCTCTTTGACTCTTTGATAGAAGCTGCAACATGAATGAAGAACCCACCTGTGTTGGGGATGGTCAACCTCCCACCCAGGAAGTTGAAGGTCCCATAGGATGTGTTGGCCACATCACGGGGGAGAGTTTTAAAGTAGGTCTGGGTGGATAGTCTGCTCACAAACTCAGCGGGGTCTGAGTTTAGCTTGCCGTTGTGCAGAGTGTGTGATCCGTTGGGAAGGGGGTCCAGCAGAGGGCCGTTACTCATGGAAAACTTCCCAGTGGTATCGTGACGGGAGCGCAGGGTGCCCTGATAACTGGTGGTGGTGGTTGTCAGATCAGGCTGGATGGTGAGCAAATGGGAGTTCTCTGTATGAATAATGGAAACAGAAAAAGGAAAGAAAAAAGGGAAAAGTGTGAATCTCAATAAGTGGCATGTGGGAGGAATGGGGGGGGCAAAACATCCCATAGACCTCACACTCTAAAGCTGTTTGCAACATGCACAAAAAAAATAAATAAACGAAACAAGGACTGAAAGAGACACATGGTACAGAAAACAGAGCATTCATACAAACACACACAAGCTCTGCGACACAAACTCAAATTCCACCCGAGACGCTTCAGTCCCACCCCCCACCCCCCGCTCCATCACTGCCTGCCTTTTTAGCAGCCTCACAATCAAATCCAAACAGAACTCGGTTGCAGCTTAGAATCCAGAATGCATAAAGGCTTTTTATTTCACGGTGAATCACAGACACTGCAACCCAGTTCCCCGTCTCCATCCGCCTCAGACAGTTGTATTTCTATTACTCTCTGTTAAACCTCAGAGGCTCCACACAGGCTGTAAACAGAGTAGGTACATTTCCTGACAATGAGGTGGTGGCGAAATATAATGTGTCAGGCAGGCAAATAAACAGCTCATGAGCCACAAACACACACACCATCACGTCATAACTCTTCCTTGGACCACAGACAACTTTAAATGAGTTAACACCACCTCCACAACCACAGGTTCAAAGCTACATGTGGACGGATGCTTCATGGTCACAGCGGGTTGACGGACAGACGAGGGTAAAACAAGGAACAGTGTCCTACTGCAGTGGGGAGGCCTTCGTGGCCGTGGCGCCCACACACCTGGCTTGCTGGGCTTAATGCCCATAGGCTGGAAGCCAGTGGTGAGGATGGAGGAGTCAGCCACGTCGGCGTCCAGGCCCTCTTTTTTGCGGCGGTAGACCAGGACGACCACGATGAGGAGCAGGGTAAGACAGAGGGCCACGGCCACCATGCCCACGTAGAGCGCCACATCCTCGGCTCCACTCACGGCTGCAGGCAGAAGATGGAGAAAAATCCATTAATCAAGATACAGTGAAGGGAGGATGTGTGTTCTGTTTATTTTCTCAGTGGAAAAAAAACACCCTTTTTTTGCTCTCGATCCAATGCTGCTGCATTTTATCTCGGATTTTTCAGAATCAGAATCAGAATCAGGTTTATTGCCATTGTTAGTGAAGGAGTTCACAAACTAGGAATTTTTTGTGGTACAATCGTGCAACATGAAACATATAATATGGAATAGGTAAATAAAATTATAAAAATATCTAAAACACTGTGGGTATAAGGCATGCAATAGACGAATATATACACTTAAGATAAAAATATGGATATAAAATATAAAAACTAAAATCATCTTACAAGTAGTGCAAATAGAGCAGTGTAAATGGCATGGGCAGATTATAGAGTCTTTAATCATTTAGAAAAATATTATCTGATGATACAATGACATGAAAAAACCCTAAAATCCAAATTCCTAAACTATATTTCCTCTAAATCCCAGCAAAAATAGTATCTTGCATGTTTTTACAACCTTCCTCCAGAAAAGTGTAATCTTTAAGCATATCTACATCTCTATAGAGATCCTTGGGCTACAGTAGAGATGTAACTCTTTAACTATTTGTAGATTTCTTGCTGCACTTTTATCATTTTCCTGCTACGTGAGCAAGGTTAACACCACGCATCTACTGTCTTTGGACAGCAGGCCTCACATCTGACGTCAGAGGCGAAGCTGGGGTGCAGTTCCCCTCTAAACCAGAGGGGAGCAGCAGTGATGCCATCATGTGGAATGTCCTACTTTGATATTTTAAAGTTAGCATGTTAACTAAAAACTGACCACAAAAATACAGCAATGAATTATTCACAATAAAATATTATAAAATAGGGAACTATACAGAATTCATGCTCTTTTAAGAATTAGCTTTTATATTTTATGTGGTTGAGTTTGTCTCTGCAATCATCTCTGAGTCTTCTATCTAATTACTTAATGAGCTCAACTCATCAACCTATTCAAAACATTATGAAAGTCCATAAAAAATTCAAAAAGTACCAATGTATAAATAATATTATTAGGAAAATATGGATGTTGCGCTCATTCATGTTCCAATTGGTTCATTGTGATCAGGATAGTTTGACCCTGAACTGGTTTCAGCACCCATTAGTTTTCACGCACCACTGCTCCCAGAAGGTCTGGTCTCCACCTTGCAAAGATTCAAACTGCCAAAGAAGCCCAGCCTTAGATTTCAAAACAAGAAAATCTATTTTTTCCCCCACCAAAATAATATAATCTGTGTCAGTCTCTTCTTTTGGGTAATGTACCAAGTGCAGAATGTTATAATACTTTCTTATTATGTGGTAACATTTTTATTAAATTTCTTACTGAAATCTCAATTTACTATATGGATTATATTACTATATGAAACATACAGTCTTCTCACTACGAGCTTTTTCCAAAGCCTGGATGCAGCGTACCGTGGGTTTGAATTCAAAGTTACATT
>NW_015150461.1:675202-678352 GCF_000732505.1 Cyprinodon variegatus | reverse complement strand
CTTATCTATTTAAAGACTATGTATTACTTTTCTTATATTAACATAAATTGTAAAATTTATTAATGTTGTAATGTATGTAAGTGGATATTTTACAGTTCAAAAACTTATTTAAATAAAAGTAAATGTTTTTTTAAAGAAAGTGTATTGTGTATGTAAATTAGATGATGTCGATGGAATGAGCGTAACTGCTCTTAAAATAAGATTATTAGATATTTTGGCGCTTTGATAACTTCAATAAGATAACAGAGATGTTTTTTTTTCTTATTTTAAACATAAATCATCTTAATTCATTGACAAAGTGTCTCCTTTAACAGCTCAATTTAAAGAAAAATACACTTATTATAAGAAAAATGTAGATATATTTTCGCATTGTAGCTTCTCTATGTTTTACTTTCTGTTACTCTCCCAATGTAAGATGACAGGGGGAAAAAAACAACTAGAATCTATGTTTTTTATTGAGTTATAATGACAGCATGAGAGCATTCATCCTCAAAAAGTTCATGGAAACACAAAAAACAAAAAAATGAATGTGTGGAGAAGTGTGAACTATGTGTGAGTGTTTTTTTTTTCAGAACTGGATCTGCTACAGCTGTCTCCCTGTGCTGCTGGAATTTGGTGGCGGAGGTGGAGGATTCTCCAAAGGCCTTTGTGGAGCACCATTGTGCCTGGAAGCCACTGGGGCGTAGTGCTGTCAACCGAACACAGCCAAGGAGGGGACACAAGGAGCGGTGCAGCATTGAGGGATGGGGGAACAACGGAAAAGGTTAGAGAGCTGCAGGCAGCGTGTGTGCTGAGTTGACAACAAAAGGAGGAGGACAGGGCAGAAGAGAGGGGACGGGAACAAATGTACCAGATGGAAAATTACAAAAAGGAGGGCTAAGTAATGAGCCTGACTGAAAATTTCTGGGAAATTCCCTTTTTTATCTAACATATCCCAAAATAAATCAGATCAGGACCTGATGCCTTACTTTGTCTTTAATATCTTCAGGCATTTATGATCATATTGATGCAATGAGCACTAACAAAGAGCTGCATTAACCTTTACAAACAACCATTTGACATTTTGAAATGGTGTTAGTGAATCCAAGGCATGCAATAGAAAATTTAATAAGCAGTCAAATAAAACAAGAGTCTCATATTTATCTATTATTTGTTTTTCTGTCCTTCTCATCCACTCTTCCTTTGAAATCCCACTTTCTAGCCTAGAACTGAAAAGAAATGCCAGAATCTATTTCATGGGGGATTATCTCAGTACAATCTGATACTTTAAGTAGAGGGATTATAGGCAGCTAACCTCTACGGCAGCTCCTCATTCAGCCAGAGATCTCTTGACAAGTAATCAATCGTGAATGACTGGCTAAAGATAAACACAAGATCGTATTTTTGTTTGTTCAAAGCATATATTCACTGAACACACTTGTGATTTGAGGAATCTTCTGGGATGCACAGCCAGCCTTTCTGCACTCCTCATATTGTCCATTTACCTACTGTATGTGCAGTTCTCTGTCTCTGACTCCACTCTGTGTTTTTCCATCTGTTTCCTCAGGCTAGCACAGAGGTGCTTAACTCTAAGCAGCCTGGCTGAACCCTCCACCTTCCACAGTGAGCTCCAGAATCAGGAAGGGGAGACTCGCTGCACCTTTCATTAGATTTCCCAAATCCAATTGTTTTTCGGTGAGTCAAAGGCCAGATGACGCTGTGATGTTTGTAGGAGTAGCTCGGCGGGCTGTTGAGGGACGTTTGGTCTCACAAAAGACGAAACAACACCCATCAGATATGAGAGCAGCCACCTGTTTTCTACTGATTCAGATTAGCCGGTTTACTTTCTGAGGGCGCAACAAAGACACCTGGCACAGCCAAAGAGATCCAGTATCTCTTCACTTCCTTTTTCTCTTCAAGCACACCGCTCTTGCATCCAAACAATAAAGTCAGTCAATCAGACTACTCCCCCTGCCTTTCTTCCTCTCTGTCCGCCGCTCTCATCTCCTGCCCAGACTGTAATCTCTGGTGGCTTATCAGAGCATCGCTGAGTGAAGTTTTATCTGACCCACCAGGTGTCACAGCCAAACGATCCCAGTGCTCACTGCAGCTCCCCCCTGGCCTTACACACATTGATTCGGATGACGCCGGCCAATAATTGAAAGGACATCCATCACACTTTTAATTGACACAGCTAATCAGCTTTTATAATTGGATAGGCTCTACTGTAGTATCTCTCCAAAATGCCCTCTCTTTCCATGCACTCCATACCAATTTGATCCTCCCCCTCCTCTCTCTCCTCCCTCCCTGCATCCTCCACTTCCACTTGACTTAATTGCACAACTTTTGATTCTCTTTGTCTGTGACCTCTCATCATGATTGACACCTGCCTGTGGATAACCTATAGATGTGATGAGGTTTTTTTTTTCTTCCAGAGATGACCGCAAGGCAATCTTTGTTTGTCTCCTGAGCTTTCACTTCAGCTTGTTAGATTTGCTTCAAGGCTGCCAGGTTAAGGATCAGTTACAGTACTGACTAGAGATGGACCGCAATACTTCATCTCCTCTAAGGCAATGTACCTGTCCTCCATTAATGTTTGCATTCTTGCCATAATGTATAAAGTCAGAATTCTGCAGAAAGTGCACACATTTATCAAATACTCATATATGCGGTGTTATTTATAACACATGCATGTAAATTACTCTCTCTGCACATTTTGAAATTTTATGCATGTGCATAATTTTAATCTATGTATATTTAACACCACAAGGCTACCAATTTGTCACAATACTTCACCTCTTCTTTGTGCTTTCTTGCTTTCTATTTTAGATTCTCTCCCAGTAACCTGTGGATCTGTTTCTGTGCTGTCATGTCAAATTTTTTCACTTTAAGGGAGGTGTAGGTACCACATCTGCCCTGGCCCTGCGCCTACTAGTGACATTACACCATGGCTGTGTCCCAATGTTCGCCCTAATCACTATATAGGGCACTATATAGTGGTTACGTCATTTTAGATGAGTATCTGAATGTCTAGTGGACGAAAAAGTAGTGGACTCAAAATTTCACAAAATGCCCCTTTAAAGGAATAGTACACCCAAAACATGATTAGCCTTCATTTTCTACTCACCCCCATGCTGAACAACACTCTGGAGTACTTTTTTGATATCTCAA
>NW_015150461.1:642287-674392 GCF_000732505.1 Cyprinodon variegatus | reverse complement strand
ATATCAAAAAAGTACTCCAGAGTGTTGTTCAGCATGGGGGTGAGTAGAAAATGAAGGCTAATCATGTTTTGGGTGTACTATTCCTTTAAAAGTAGTTATCATCCATGGTTGCTAGACCAGCAGATGTATCCTGGAAAGCTGTGCGAGAACTCTCCTCGCAAAGCATTATGGGGTATGTTGTCCCAGCAGCCCACTGTCACTCCCCAACAGCGTCGACAAATGACATAGATGGCAGAGGCATCATGTGTCCAAATATAAGTAAACTGAGTTCACTGATAGAGGGATTTAGAGGTTAGGGTGGATGTTCGGACACAGCTGGTATGATTGGCTCAACGTTGCCACAATTATTAGTATTTTTGTTCTTAAAATAAGATAGTTTGATATTATGCACTTGAAATAAGACAATGCTATTGCTTTTTCTCATGTTAAATGTAAATTATCTTGTTCCATTGGCAAAGTGTCTCCTCAAATAAAGAAAAAAATGACTTATTTAGACATGCATTTTTTTGCAGTGTAGCAGATGGCAGGAGGTGACATTTAAGACATGTTGTCTATTTCTTCTAGTTACAGTTTAATAATGTCTATGGCAATGCTAGTATGCCTATTGTCCCCAATGGAGTTCTCAGGACTCTTAAATCTCTATAGCTCTGGCTGCAACTAAGAAGAAAACAGTAGAGGTGGGATTTCCTGAAAAGTAGCCAATCACAGACAGTTTCCTTTTTCTAGTTGGTTGCACCCTCAAAGGGGAAAAAAAGTTGACATGAGCCACAGAAACAGGTCCACAGCTGTTTGGGAGAGAATCTACAGAAAGAGCAGAGAACGAACATCAACTACTGGTTGTCAAATCTGCATGCAAGTAAAATTGAACATGCACGTGGCGAGCAGTTTAGATGCGTTTGTTCTGACTTTATAGTTTTAACAGTCAGCATAATGTCACCAAATCTCTTTAGAGTTCCTGTTCCCTTAGAAAGAGCAGTTACAGACACTTAAGGGCTTGTTTATAATCCAGCAGCAGTGTGTCGCGGTGAACTTGTTGCAGGTATGACGCAGATATTTTTGATTTATGCTCAATATTGAAGCGTGGTCTGCGCTATGGTATTCCATACGTAAAGGGGGAAAATCACAAACTAGCTGTGGGTCTAGATATGGCCNACAGTCAGCATAATGTCACCAAATCTCTTTAGAGTTCCTGTTCCCTTAGAAAGAGCAGTTACAGACACTTAAGGGCTTGTTTATAATCCAGCAGCAGTGTGTCGCGGTGAACTTGTTGCAGGTATGACGCAGATATTTTTGATTTATGCTCAATATTGAAGCGTGGTCTGCGCTATGGTATTCCATACGTAAAGGGGGAAAATCACAAACTAGCTGTGGGTCTAGATATGGCCAAGGTGGTCAGGAAGTGGGGGCAAGTTTGTCCGACAAGGGAGGGACATGAGGGCGAAAAAGAGCGGGGATCCAGGTGGAAAAAGGGTCCCAGCGTTCTTGCGCACCTTGCTCTTCAAGCTGGTCCAACTTCCTCTAGTCGTTTTCCAAAATGGCGTTCAAACAAACAAAACAAGCTGGTAAGGTACCAAATGGGAAATACGCATAGTGTAGAGTGGATGTAGATTTGACCAATCAGAGGCCTCCTGTCTGAGGTCACCTACAATTTTGGAGAGGTGCAGCAGAGTGTCTGCAGAGGGGGCAGGGACGTGTCTGTGTTCACTATGCAGATGGCCTAGTTTCGAAGTATAAATCAGCCTTTTCTGTGAACTCTCAAACAGCATAGAAAGGAAGGACAAATACACAGATGGACAGACATACGGGGGAATTATTTATGAATAAATGGAAGAGTTGATGGAATATGTACAAAGAAATAGATCAATAAAATGATGGATAGATGGGAGTATTGATACATGAACAGATGGTCAGATCAATGTAGGATGGAAGGAATCCATAGATAGATGGTTGGATGGATGATGGATGAAATCAGTAAATTAATTTAGGTATTCTTTGTTTTCCAAAGTTATCCAAGCCTTGAAAACCCTTAAATTCCAAACTTTTCCAGACTGCATATGCATCCTGTCTCTACCTGCTCCTTTTTTTCCTCTGCTGCGTTGATAAATAAGAGCTTTAGAGCCTCCCGTGCCTTCTCCCCAGGGCATTTATCAGGAGACGAGAGAATATATTTCATCCCATGGCCAATCCTAGGCGCTTGCCTGAAGATGAATTACCCCCGACTTCTTAAGGTCAGGGAAATATGGCTACTAAAACTCTCAAAGTGAACGTGACCATTACTATCTCCACAATACAGTCGTCCCATCCCTCAGTGGGGTCCTGGTGAAATATGGTCCAAAATAAATGCTCGGCTATTTTTCACGCAGACCATGACCCTGCTCTGGCAAACAAACTCATAAAAAAAAATGGCATCCAGTTTTCCACCCAAATTAGCTTTAAAATCCAAAAAACAGGCTAAAAATAAATGACTACCTTCCACCGTTATTTGTGACACCCCCCCCCCCGATACAGGATGCTGCTGAAAATTAAGTCCATTATCTTCATTACACATGCTAAATGAAATAATTGCTGTATTATTTTTGGTTATTTCCTGAGTCTGAAAAGAAGGGAACCATTGTTTCCCCCCCTTCACTACCCTCCATGTGCCCTCAAACACCTGTCTGCCATTTAGGCTGTGGCGCGGCGCCAGCAGGTTCATCATTTCCATGTGCTGATTTTGCATAGCTGCATCTTGGGCTTGACTTGTTTGCTTTATGAAAATGATCCTGCATGCCTCCGATCTGTTTGTTTTCCAGGCGTAAAATAGGCCGAGGATTAGTTTTCATGTGTAATGCCCAAAGCAATAACCTTTTCTAACGTGTCATTTTTATCATAATGAGGGAGATTAAAACCTCAGACAGAGAAATTACTCTGAAGCTGTTATTTCCAAATTACCCTGAAAGAGAGAGACTGCCTTTTTGTTCCAGGGCTAAGTCCTCAATCATAGCTAACAGCCTCCAGATACGGTTGGAAGTTGGCAAGTTGCTGACAAACCAAAACCATCAGTGTGTGAGTGTGTGTGTGAATGGGTGAATGAATGTAGTGTAAAGCGCTTTGGTCAGGTCTCTTAACTTGAATAAAGGCGCTATATAAGTACATGCCATTTACCATTTACCATCTTGCCGCTATGCTTATTTTAATACTTCACACAGCAACCGTCTACGGATTGGCATCTGCTGAGAACAGATTGGGATGGGGCATTCTTCAGAGGCCAGCGCTCTGCTCCACACTGTCGGTATAAATACTCCGCCGCTCGGTGTGCGACTGCGGGGGGAAACAGAGGAACAATGACGGCCATCTTTGTGTATATTTCCTGTCTCTCTGAGGAGGAGCTGCTGACCTTTGATGATTGGCCAACTGAGCTGCCTGGGATCACTGCGCCCAGCCAAACTCACCCGTTGCTCGACAAAAGCAAGCCCATGCCTACAGAGCGCCATACATAATGCAGCTTTTGACACGCAATAGATCTCAGAAGATATTCTGCTTGAGTCTATTTGATCACATCAATCAGTACCCAATACCAGATTTCAGTTTATTAATTCATCACCCCGAGTCCGCTCAATCCCCCATTAGGAATTTCCATGTTTACCATGTGGATTGGCCAAAGAGCTCACTATTTATAGTCAGTTCTGTTCAAGACGCCGCCCCCATTGTCTCTGGAAGGGAAGCTGCAATATGTTTCAGTCTTTGATATCTGTAGGGAATGATGGAGCCCTTTCTTCATGTCCATCTGGTCAGAGTTGGACCCTGCGGAGCTTCTTTCTGAGCGGCTGCTGACTCTGACCCTCTGCACTCTCACACAGAATAAAACATGTTTTCCTATTTCACACAGGGGAGGTAAAATAATACATTAAAGTTAAGACATGCTGGCTTGGGAGCGAAGCGAGTCCAACATGAATGCATTCTCACCCCAAAAAGTATCCTGCTGGATTCAGACAAACCAGCCATGTGCGTTTTCACAGCCCATTTGGCTCGTGGTCATTTATCTGGCAGGTTGTGTTTTAATCAGTGGAGAGATGCTTCAATTCTCACCTCTATTAATAGGTCAGGGAGCAACAGAGAGCCGACCCACGAGGTAATACAGTGCATTATGTGTCACTCCGGTGTTAATTAGAAATGATCACCTGAAAAGGTCACCCAGGTGGGGATGAGCCAGCGGTGGGTCACAGATGAACCTCACGTGGGAAAATATACCTCAAGGGAAAAGCAGCTGTTCTTTAGCGAAGCCTTTGTGAAATGAACTCATCATTCATCTCTTGATGCTGACGCCCAAAGAAAGGGTTAAATATTTCATTTATGCAGTGAAAGGAGGAGGGTTACCCCTTGTTCTACACTGGGAAAAATTCATAAATAAAGAAAAAAATGCCTTCTATTCCTTTTCTTTTCCTCCTGCAGGATTATTACATTGTTTTTTCATGACTAGATTTTAAACTTTTCAAGACTTAAATTAGCAGAAAACTATAGGCTGTTTCCAAGTTGAGACCCAGAAGTTCACTATGAATTTACTGCTTCTATTGAGGTCAGGTTATTAATATAACAAAAGGAACAGCTTAAAACAGAAACAAGGAATAAAATATAGAGAAAAAATAAACGATTTAAATAAAGTAAAAAAAAATGAAGAAGAGATGGAATATGGCAAATAAATGAACCAAGGAAGAGGAAGATATAAATTAAATGAGGAAAAAAAAGCAATGCAAAGAATAAAAAAAGGAGAGAAAAGATTAAGGGAAAGGAAATGAAAGGAAGAAGAAAATGAGAGGGCGAGGATTGGAAGAGCAAAGGAAGGAAATAAGCAGAAAGAAAATAGAAAAATTAAAAGAAAGGGAAATAAAACAGTGAGATAAAACAGTGTGGATGAGGATTTCCGGTTTGAGCATCACCACGATGGCTGTGCTGTGAACGAGCTCCTGAGGAACCCTGGAAATGAATGAATAATCCTGAAAAATCCAATATGAAATGAAAAATGGCCAAAAATCGCGCCAAAATGGCCGACTTCCTGTGGGTTTTAGGGCATACCTCCAAGAGACTTTTTTTCATGATTTGAGGAGATCTACCTGTGTGCCAAATTTCAAATCTCTGTGACTTACAGTTTCCACCAACTCACATAAGCGGGGGGCTGTGGCGTAATTTGGGGGCGGCCATTTTGGATTCCATTATAGACCTGCTATTTCACGCGGGGGACAATTTACTGCCACATTTTCCTGAGTTTTTGAATATGCGAAGTCTCCGTAAAATGCGTTCAAAGTGCCAAAAGAACCCTAATAATAATAATAATAATAATAAGAGACTTTCAAAATACAATAGGCCTTCGCAGCGCTTGGCTGCTCGGGACTAATAACCTCTACAGAGGAAGAAAGAAGGGGTTAGACAAAAATAAACCCACAACTGACGTTTGTCAGACGCCATTAAACTTCGGTTTGATTCAGTAAAGAACGCTAGCTTCTTAGGAAGAAGTGCAACACAGAGTAGAGCAAAAGGAACTAAAAAAAGGCAGACAATGGCAGAGTTGGACTTTCCTTTAGGAAATCTAAAAGCTTTCGTCAAGAAAATAACAAAAAAGAAGAACTGGTAAAGGTGAACGCTAGACTTGATGAGGCGGAGGAGAGGATTGAGAATGTGGACGGGAGGATTTAGAACACCGAGGAAATTATGTTGGAAAAATATAAAACTGCAGAAAAGAGTGGAGTAGAAGTTAATCGACCTGAAGATCTATACACGAAGGGGAACGTACTTCTCTTTATGGTGTTCCTGAGAGGCCAGAACAGGACAGCTGGTGAAAAAACTGTTGAATGACAGACTGGGTCTGTCCCAAGATGAGACTGTTGTTTCTTTATTAAGGGTGAGTTAAGGTAAACAAGTAATGTTTTTAAGGTGGGAGAGGTAATTAGCACAGTGATGCTATAACCTGCACTGATCTCCGTCTCTAACCTATGAGAGATTTGCCTATGGAGGGTACCTTCCTGGGAACTCTACCTTGGAAACCAAGTTCATATTGTTGTTTTACATTGTCCTTATTTTTCTCTTATGTTCTGAGTTCCACGTTTTAAACCGGGAGCTTATTAAACTTTAAAATAACTTACCAGCATAATTTAAATGTGTAGCAGATTTCTGAAAACTCTCAATCAACATCATTGGCCTACACCAGTGATTCCCAACCGGGGGTACGTGTACCCCTAGTGGTCTGCGAGTGCATTGCAAGGGGTACTGTACATGAAAATATTCTATTTCTTAGGTAGTAAAATAAAGTAGGACAGGGAGCTGATTTGCGTTGTGAGCACCCAACTAATAAATATAAAAAGGTTTTTTTTCAACCAAAAATTAAGTTTACCTTCAGCTTTGACACACATCAAACCCAATCAGTGGAACGGACGGATGTAGAGAACAGCCTGGAATCAGCTGGAGCTATCGGAGCTCATCAAAGCAGCTCAGGTGTCGTGAATGTTGAAATCAAAGTAAAATAAATGGAGTCAGTCTGAATATGATTTTTGTTCCCAAAAAAGTTCCAATAAAGACAGATTTATAGTATTTTATTTTGTATTTATTGTGATTCCTTACCAGCTTCAGAGCGACATATATATGTTGGTTTTTATTTGAATTTAAATTCCTAATCAGTTTTTGTACATCCCACTCATATGCAGTCATTTATACTGCTGACTGAGAGGTACTTATGGTAGGACAAAATACCTAAAAGGGTACGCGGTAAAAAAAAAAGTTGGGAAACACTGGGTTACACAACCAAGTGAAAAGGTGAACTTCTAATATAAAAAAAAAATTTCCAAAGATAATTTGAGGTAAAATATGTGAGTTTTCTTATTTTTTTTTTTACAATATAAAAAAACCCCAAACATTTTTGTTACTGTTTGTTGTATCTTGTATTCTTTATTATTCACTTTAGGACTGGGACAATTAATCGTGATTTATGCATTATTCAAATAATCGGCAACTAATTTAGTAATCGATTAATCGTTAACTGGAGAGTAGAGACCATAAGATATGCTTTTAGCTGTCAGTGACCCACTTAGAGCTCTAATTATATCAAAATTCTCAAAAAATGCATCAATACATTGCATTTAAGATAAAGAAATGTTTTTATCTGTCAATGTTCTCTATCTTGAACCCATCAAGCGGAAAAGGTTGTTTCACCTGATTTAATTTTGTAAAAAAACTTCTTTCAGGAACCTTTGGCTAACTGCTTATTAATTGATTAATCGAAAAAATTTGCAAAATAATGGTTATTTGCAGCCCTAATTAATTTACTCTTTTTAACTATAGTTATAAATTTTAATAAATTCTCTGAGTTTACTCTAAAATTCATTCTTGCTCCTGAGATCACCTGTTCCTGATGCCAATGGCTAAAAATACATCCGGAACATCATCTCTTCCATCGCTGAGCAGTGAGACCAACAGTTTTGTGGTGTGTGGGTGGTTTCTGAACTCACTCTGTGGACACTGCTCGCTGGTGCAGTTTATAGACTGGAGGTCGAGCCCCTGGCAGTCTTTGCCCCCGGTGCCGGGCGAGGGCTGGGAGCACTCCCTGCTCCTCCACATCGAGCAATCTGCGCCGCATGCCGACCACTTGCTCCACTCGCTCCAGCCTCCATCCACTACAAACACACACATTTAAAACATGGCTGAAGTAAAATATGCACACATGGCAACAACAACAACAAAAAACTTTATCTTTACAACTTAGTTTACAGGAATAACACTGGAAAGGAAAGCAAGCTGGAAAGTGTCAATGAAAGATATTCAAACACAGTAAAGTATATTTATGAAACATATGCAAACAAGTTGGTGGAGGTGTGTAAGATGAGAACATGTAGATACAATGTGCAAAACCACTTGCTATGCAGTGTAATTCTGGCCCTAGAGAGGCATGCAAATGCAGTTGTGCGTACTTTTTACATCCATCACAGGCACCGGAAAAAACACGGCAAATAAAACTGCTGAGGAGAGCCACGTTTGTTTCTATTCTCCTTTCTTTGTTTACTTTCAACATGTAAAGCAGATGCAACTGAGATAAACCCCAGAGGTGTGAACGTGCTGTGGCCTGGTCAGCCAACCAGATCGGTACAGAAAAACTGCTTTAAAAGCACATGAAGGTATACATACAGCGGCTCGCAGAGATGTTCACACTCTGTAACTTTTTCACCTTTTGTCACATTACAACAACGAGCTTCAATGTATTCTATGAGGATTCAATGTTATTATGTTGCTGTAAAGTCACAGGAAAGAACAAAAGAACAATGCAGGACTGTGAAATCTGAAAAGCAGGGAGTACATTTGCATGAGTCAATATTTGATAGAAATACCTTTTTCCACAACTAGAGCTGCAGGTCTTATGGGCCTGTATTGGCTACCAGCTCTAAACATCTAGATACCGATTTGATAAAACTGCAGCTGCACCATAATGTTTGCAATTTCTCTTACAAAAGGCCGAAATAATTGATTTGATTAATTAATTATTGAAAAAATCCACAACTAATTAAGCAGCAGATTAATCGTTAACTGGAATATATAGACTGCATGATTTGTAAAAGCATATATAAACACTTTGCATTTAGAGTAAAAATGTTTGTGAATATGCTCTATCTAGAACTCCTCAAGTGCCATAGTTTTAGCTTAACCTGGTTTAAAGTTGTATAAAACCTTTAATTCAATTCAATTCAGTTTATTTCTATAGCACCAATCCACAACAAATGTCATCTCAAGGCACTTTACAGTTTATCAGATCATCCAGTCAAATTGATTCAAAGTTTTCTATCTAAGGAAAACCAGTTGATTGCAACGACTCATTGACTCAAATGCAATCCCTCACACTAAGCATGCTTGTAGCGACAGTGGAGAGGAAAAACTCCCTTTTAACAGGAAGAAACCTCCAGCAGAACCAGGCTTAGTGTGAGCGGCCATCTGCTGAGGCTGACTGAGGTTGAAAGAGACAGAAGCAGAGATACAAAAAGCAAAGCCAGGCAGACGAGCAGAGAGCACATCCAGCCAGTCACGGTCAGAGAAACAGGACTACACTGGAAAACAGGCCGATCTCCAACATCTATAAACATCTATAAAACCTTTAATGTGCCTTTAGATCAGTTTATTTCTATAGTGCCAAGTCACAATACATATCATCTCCAGGCACAGAGTCGGTTCTATCAAATCATTCAGTCAGACTAGTTTAATGTTTAAGGAAAACCAGCTGATTGCATCCAGTCATTGTTTTGCAGGATTTACTCCTGCAGGATGAGCATGTGGCGTCAGTATATGCTTGCATATTGTCATTAGCTATGTTTCCATTTATAGTGTGCGCAGAACTATGGTGATATTCTGCTAATTTGAAAAATGCACACTTTTGCACTTGCAGTATTTCCATAAAAAAACAAATATGGTTAAGATTTAACATGAATACATTCGTTGACGCGATAGCTCGGAAAACAACATGGCAGTGTCTGATGTAAACACATGAGATTATGCATATTTCATTCACGACTCTAGTGGGCACCACCATCCTCCAACTAATTCTGGTTTTCTTTTTCCTCTTGTTATAAGGCAGTAAGGCCCAGTTTCAGATTACATGACTCTTGTTATACAGAAAAAAATAAAATAAAAAAACTCCATTGCAGTTTTGCAAAATATAAAAATTCCGATTTGACCGGAAAAATCACCCCATTTAAGTGTAACGACCTTTTATTGAAAATGTGATTTCTTTCAAAGTTGCCGTATTTCCAATCAGAGAATATATTTACTTAATAAGAATTTGCGAAACTTGATGGTCAATGGAAACGCAGCGATTGACTCTACAGCAACCTCTCATACTGAGCATGCATGCAGCGACAGTGTAGAGAAAAACATTCCCTTTAAACAGATTTTTAACACCTTCACAAAACATATGTATTCAGACTGTTATAATACACAACATTAAGTGACTTTGAATGCCAGTCAATTACAGCGAATCTGATTAAGTACTATTAGATCTTATGCCACACTTCTACCATTTTCATAAACTTCCACAATAATGCGCAACTTCCTGTCTGTTAATGTTATATTAACCCACTAAAACATGTAAATTGTGTAATTGTTACTTGAACAATATGGGCAGATTTCTAAGGGTGTGAATACTTTGGCCAGATACTGTACCTTTAAACAATATTTCTTGAGAAAAGTCAAATTTTGGAGAAGCAACAAACCTGCTTTGGTTCTATTGCTTAGTCGAACAAGACGTTACTGTAGCAACTGTGATGCCGACTGCAGTGTAACGCAAAACACAATACAGGTGGTATTATTATGAGCTGAGAAGGGAGTACATTAAAGCTGCAGGCCAGTCACAACTTCAAACAGCCCCATCATCAGCACTTGCAAAATGAGACAAATGATAATGGGCCAGTAATAGTTGTGTGCATGACCGGCTGTAAGAAATATCAGCCGCCTTTTCTTCACACAGAGAAGGAGGCCATTTCACAACGGTGGGGGAAATTTGGCATTGTGGCCATTGGAGGTGGTGGCTGAGAGCGATATTGAGAGTGACACAGCGCTGGGCCGGGAGAAGGTTACCGTTCGGCTAATGGGAAAAAGAGCAGTAATGAGCTCTCATGGGGGGAGAAAACACCTCTATCTCGCTCTTTTTTCCCAAATGTAAGGGTGAAGGGGACCTGATGACGTTCTTCTGCGCACAAAAAGTAGAAGCACACCTTTGTGACAGCGGTGACCCTACTACCCCCTAAATGACCAGAGGCTAGTGTTCATTAATCTGGGTAATAAAGAGAACAAGGGAAAGCCACAGAAGTTCAAGAGCCATTGGTTAATAAAACATAGGTAATATGCTATAATCTTTTATATTTGTATAAAAAATTGGCTCAGTGTGCAAATCTTAGTTTGGAAAAGAAAGCAAAGGGGTATCAGGGAAATTGTTTGAATAAAAATGGTCTTTATTTTGACCAAATCTGTCTTCATCAGATGACTACCAGAAAATTTGAGTGCGTCCCTGTGCCTGTGAGGGTGTGTGTGTGTGTGTGGGGGGGGGGAGGACGCTGACATAGCTTGGATTCTTTTGCAGTCAGATCAATTTGGCAGGAAGAGCAGAACCAATCGGATAATTGTCCTTGTTTGGCATTGAGTGGACCCATCCGTGGGCCAGTGGGCTCATTGTCCGGGCCCGGAATGAAAATGATTGAATAGCAAATTACATCCTAATGAATATATTATGTTGCCCCTCAGTTTATCCACATGGCTGTGAAATAAAGAGATGATATCAACATCTGCCCTGACTAGATGATGAAATTCTTCTTCTCCTTTTTCCGATACAAAGCAAAACTAATGACCATGCAAATGACATTTTCTAACGAAGAGTGCAGGCCTGGACACAAAAGCTATGCTTAGGGGATGCAGACGTGAGACGAGCATTGAGACCCAAAACCCGGTGAGAACCAAAAAAAAAAAAAAAAGATGATGATGATGCAGGAAGGGCAGTTTTGATTGCCTGGCTCTGATTGCATGTCACACAAGAAAGAAAGCATAAAAAAATATCTCTCAGTGTGCTATTCATAGGACAGTAAAGCGCAACATTTAATGCTCTGGAATAAGAGAAAACAACTAACAGATGTCATGTTTTTCCTTTCTAAAAAAACTCTACATAAAAACTAACCCAACGCCAGGGTTTTTCCAATTTAAATCCCCACAAGGAGATTGTTACTTCCACTGCAAAAGGCACCTTAGCTGATTTTCAATCTCACAGCGCCCCAGGTTTCAGGTCATGAACGTCTCTGAGGAGGTACAGTAATACAATAACCCAGTGGCAAGCCCTCCCCCCACCCCCTCGTCCATTTGGACATGTTGCCAAGCGAAGGAGCAAAAGAATCTGACCATTCTCTATAGGTCAATGGGAAGGCCTCACTGAGACTCTGTGTTTCAAAAAGGACAATAGCCGCTGACGGACACTCGCCTACGGATTCTGTCCTTGAAGAAAACACGGGGAGGTGGACAAGTACCACTAAGAGCAGCAGGTTGTCCCTCTGCTTCTACTGTCCATTCGGTGCACCTGTGTTCACACTTCAAAAGCTGATTGAAAGAAGGAATAAAAGCCTCTTTTTTCTGCACATTGGTGAAACAGCATCTTGTTAATATCTAATCCATTCAACTTTAATATGGATAATAACTAAAGAAAAGCTTAGCTCACTCAGTGGCGCTTAAAGCAGAAAACCAAAGCAAAATGATATAATCTGGAGGAGGGTGGGCTCAAACAAATGGCACCAAATGATTAAAAATGATGCAAGTCTGTCACCAGATGGCCACCGTCTTTTCCCAGTGAATTAATGCGCTCTGCCGCCACATTTATTACCCACAGCCTTCGTTTATTCTGCGGATAAAAACCTGCACTCTGCAGAACGGATTTCAACAAACGCATGACAGCGTACTTCCGAAGAACAATTAGACCTTCGCCTGCGGTGCAGAAAAGAGACGTATGGGAACATGTGTCGGACTCATCCATGCGCAGACGCAGACATACAGGAAGGCGTGCACAAGCACTGCAGCTCAGAGTCTATTTGTTTTTCCAGCGGGTTGAATTCTCACGACTCCTCTGGAAAGCCAGAAGGATCGTTAACATTTTTAAATAATTCACTCAAGTTATAAACCTCTTCAGGTTGTTTGGTGTTTGCTCTCCTTTCAGGCAGGATCTCGGTTCTCTGTGTTGCCTTCCAATATCGGGTGACTAACTGCTAGCAGTTGGCTGTGAAGATGTGAGTCTTTGTTGGAAATGTTGGCATGATCTGACATTTTGCCGCTACTGTTGGCTCTGACTGCAAGTCAGTGCAGGGGCACAGTCAATAAAAGGGTGAGGGATGGACTGCTGAATTATGTGGGATATTTCAGCGGGATATGCTGGGATGGAGACAAGAGGACAGGAAAGAAATGGTGGCGAGTGGATTGGGGGGGGGATGAGATGAGCTCCAGCATAGTTTGGCTACTCTCTGTCTCAAGTGTTGATCTGCTCTGCTCTCAGCCTCAGGCTTTAGCCTCAGCCTCCTCCACAGCTCCCTGCGTCTCTCTCAGCGAGGAGCCCATCTGATCTGCCATGCAGGCCTCCGCCAACTCTCATTAAACACTTTGGAGACTCAGACAAAAATACAGATGAGCCTCCGTGGCTTCGCACGTTTCCAATGAGAGGTGGGAGCTCGCATTTAGACACAAGAGTCATCGTGCAACAGACGTGTGGAGAGTTTTGTTACTGATGGTGCCAGGCTGTGGAAGCTGATCTATAATGTATGTGTGTAAAAATATGCCTCTGCGGCTGACCTGCTCAGAGGGAATGCTGCTTCTTTTTTAATGTGAGAGCAACCGGGTCTTAGCATATCAACCAGAAATCCACATGAAGACTTGGCTAAACAATACTCAGTTTGCAGTGGTGAATTCTTGTTGTGATGAAACCAAAGTCTTGGTTAAACTTTCTGCTAATTTCAGTGGCTTTTATTGTCACAGTTGAGCATAAAAGTAGCTCAACATCGTTAAGGGAATCGGGGAAATCATACGTGGTTAAGGATTTTTTTAGAATTATTGCTACATGTCTAGTTTGTATTAGATTCAAATCTAATACAAACTAGACATGTAGCATCTAAATTAATCTAAAATCTTGTTAACCTTTCACAAATAAAAAAAACACACAGAAAGTTCAGCGTACGCCAGCGTTTTAGGAGATTCTACGATGTCTGGCATAAGCTGGCTAAATCGGCAAGGTGTGACAGAGGCTTAAAGAAGCTCAAGGTATGATCAGAGATTGGGAATCAGAAGTCAACAAGTCATCTCTATCATGTGTTTGTTTTGCCTGGTCACTGAACTAGGTAAGTCCAATCTGCATAGTTTAATTCACTCTGAAGATTGGACTCACTTGGTTCAGTGGCTGGGCAGGAAAAACACATGACATAGAGATGACTTATTGACTCCTGATCCCTCATCTCTGTGTATGAATACTTAGCATGGTGTGTTGTACAAGAAGGTAAAAACACCAGAGCTAATAAACTGTACAAACGATCTAGAAATAAGTCAACATTTCTTAAATTAAGACTAATTACCAATAATTTGAGTAGGTAAATTAGATTAGATTCAATTTTATTGTCATTTCACATGTACAGGTACAAGGCAACGAAATGCAGCTTAGGTCTAACCAGAAGTGCAATAGCAGCAAGTGCAGGATAAATAATGGTTCCATAAATACAGGACATGGGTATTTCTACTGAATGAGTATAGAGATGAATACTATTATAAATAATGAATATAATATATAGATCACTAGTGTTATGAACTAAATTTACAGCTGGATATGTACCGAATATAATATACAGATGGATATTACTATATAAAAAAAAGCTTTTTACAGTTATGTACAATAGCATAATATACAGATGGGTTTTACTATAAAATGAATAAGATGACTTGCCAATGGAATTAGTATTTTTACTCTTAAAATAAGACGATTAAATAATATGCCCTTGAAATAAGGCAATACAAAATTTTTTCTTCCTATTTTAAATGTTAATTGTCTGGTTCCAATGACAAAGTCTCTCTTGCCTCCTCAATTAAAGAACAAATGCACTTATTTTAAGAAAAAAATTACATCTATATTTCAATTTTTTTCCCCACTGTAATAAAACAAACTTCAAGTTTAGCTATTTAATGAAGTCTTGAAACCAGACCAGCATTAAATCATGTATTTTTAACGAAGGAAATCAAAAACAAAGCAGCTGGGGAAAAAAACAAAAAAGAAAACACAACCTCTCAAGGCTGGCATAAAAAAATAAAGAACACTACTTCTGATTCCAAATGTCAGCAGTGTCTGAATAAATAACATGATGTCTATCTACGACGTTACAACTCTCCATGCAATCTGCTCCTCTCAAGTCTCTTTCTGAGATGGACTTAAATCACTATCTAGACCTGTGAAGGCTAGAAGCACAGCGATAATTGAAGTTGTTCTGCAGTAAGTGGTGATACTCTCTCCCTCTCTCACACAACGCAAGGTTTGCTCCATCCTGTGTGCAACTCTTATTTGCCAGTGGTCTGGTCATGCATCCAGGCTCATGATTCATCCATTTAAAGATTATTTGGCTGTTGAATCAAAAATAGGTTTAATGTAGGACCCTGAATGTCTATCAGCAAAAGAAACAAAACAAAAAAACGAGTACTTGTTTATCTCACTGCATACATGAGGGTCTTGGTGCTCCTTGTAAATAAACAGTTCAGCGTTCACGTCCCCGATGTTGCAGCCTCCGGCCAGCTACAGACAGCCGGGTCCGTCAGTGCTACTGATGTTACCAGCTCAGACGGGTAAATGTGAAGAAAAAAAACCCGTCTGAGCCCCTGTTCTGTTGCCAAACAACAGGACTGACAGGTGTAAGTGGGGTCATGTTGCCCTAGCATTTCCCATCAAGAGAAAAAAAATGACTTCTTTCTCTCCTGAAAGTCTCTGTAAAAATATATTTTGTGGACACAATGCAATTTTTTTTTTCTTTTTTGGCACAGCCTCCTTATGGTGGGAATTACGCTCTTTCTCCTTGAGGAGCAGGAGAAAGATGAAGGAGGAAGCGGTTTGGTCTAACAATAGCAGCTTGGACTGACATTAATCTCTTTAAGCTCATGGAGGTCAGTAGCCTGCTTTGCTGTGGAGGAATGTCAAGCATCCCCGGGCACCGCTCTAATTCTAATTCCATTACTAGTTTCTCCAGCTCCGATAATTCAGACTCCGTTCACATCCCGACGCTGCGTCGAGCGTTTGTGTTTCCTCTGTCTTCCTCCTCCTGCTGTATTCCAGAGGGCCATGTTACTTACACTCATCCTTGACATGTAGTGATGTCTTAACATGGGAGATGCGTAACACAACACCCTGATTGCTCAGGAAGATAGCCTCGGATTTAGGCAGCGAGAAGAAGCAGCCTCCTCTCTTGTCGAAGGTGTTGTATTTCCCTCTCTGATATTTACAGAGCGTGGGAGATTACTCCTGTGGTCAGCATGGCCCCAACTCTCCGTCAGCCAAACTCCCTGCTCCGCTGCCAGAGTCTCTCCCCTTTCCTTTCTTACGTTATATCTGATTCCACCTGTTTCTATCCCACCTTCCACCTCCATTCTCCTGTCCAGCTCACTCCCCTGTCAGGAGGTCTTATGTGAAGCAGCAAATGAGGCAGCTTGACTTCCATCTCAGGCTCCCAGAGATCAATAAGTGTTGCTCACTATCAGCCACGACGCTCTTTGCCTCTCAGATGCTCACACAGGGGAGAGTGAAGCAGCAAATGAAATTCCTCTTAACTCCTCTCGCATAAACATGACAAGCAAGCTCCCATAACTCAGCTTTTTACCACACATATTAAGTAGCAGCTTGAACAGGACATAATAACAAAATGCACTTATGAATGTGACACAAAGCCAAAGCTGTGTCTATGAGCTGGGAGCTGAAATAAAAACGGAGCCTACACACAGTGCAGATGATGATGTGAACAGTAGCTTTAAATCGCTGTGCAAGCAATCTAATTGCAGAAGGCCACAAAAGCTTGGCATCTAAAACAACTACTTAAAGGCACAGCGCAAAAAGGCAGGCAAAAAAAAAAAAACACCAAAAAAAAAAACTAAGAGGTTTGATGACATCTAAATGCAAAAAAAATAATAAAAGGAAGCCATGAGGAGCCAACGCCACAGGACAAACAAGGCTGCCAGGGAGTTACCTGGACAGGTGGCCACGCAGGCACTTTTCTGGACGTTCTGCCCCTCACAGGATGTGCCTCCGTTCAGTGGGGTCGGATTGGTGCAGCTCCGGCTCCTCTTCTGCCAGCCACGCCCACACACAGCGCTGCAGGACGACCAGGTGGTCCACGTGGACCAGCCGCCGTTGACTGTCAGCACGGTTGCGAGAGGAAGGGAGGGGAGGGGGGGGTATTGGGTAAGGAAGATGGGAAGGTTGGATGAAGGGAAGGGAGGGATGGATGAAGGGACAGAGCAGCCAGGTTTACCCGACATGCAGAAATGAAATCAGGTGCGCTACACTTGAAAAATCGTGACTGCCTTCGCACGGCTGGGTTCCGCGCAGAAAGGTGAACACATGGAGGAGCACGAGAGGGGGGGGGGGACTGCTGCCTGCATGTGTGCTCGAATTACAGCCAAATGCAGTGAAAACAAAATGACTCAACAGGAAGCAGAAAATAACCAGACGACCTGCCACATTTCACTGCATGTCTGAAGACAACACAGTACCTGAACATTTCATCAAATTTATCCTTCCCTATGCTTTCCATAAGCTTTTTAACGCTCATGGTCAAAGAAGAATAAAAACCATTTTCTGTTTGCAAAGCGTAACATATTAATGAAGTATTTCTTTAAACCAAAATTCCCCCTGAAAACTATTTTTATAGTCATTAGAATTATTTAGAATTTAGTTATGTCACATTAACAAATGTCAATCCTTTTTCACAGATTGAAGTGGAATAAGAGTCAGAAAGCTACTGAAACATAAAAAACATCAGCGTCCTCTTACACCTTGCTGGTGTTATATAATGCAGTGACTATAGCTATAGAATAGGAAGCTTCATGCATGTCAGCTGAACTTGTCCAACACGCATTTCTTGGGAGAAATGATGCGAGTCAGATACGCACCACGCCGTGATAGACTCTGAATTTTGCCTTAAATCTTCCAGCCAGCTGGGCGTCCAGATTGTCTGTAATTGCTGCATCACACACTTGAGCAGCAACGCGGTTTTAACCTTTCACAAGTCAGCTGCTGCGAGGTTTCAACTACATCGCTTGACAAGTCGGAGGACATGACCGCCGCCGCAGGTTGGTGTTGATCAGTCAAATAAAACTCAAATGAAACCACATGTAAATTTGTGAATTTTATGTAAAGGGGAGTGAATACTTTAAATAATTACATTTTGTTTAAAAAGTTGCAGCTTTATTTCAACAAAGCTTTTCATGAACTTTAAACACCCAAACTTTATTACTGCAGCTCTTTATTGACCCCCTGCTGTTGTTTTAAACTTTAAGTGTCAATTATGATGCAACTGATGCTGTAGAGCACCTTTCAATCATGACAGGTGATTACATCAAATCATTCAGCTTTTTTTTTCTTCTATCCCCTATCATCTCCTGTGTTTCCTTCAGCCGATCAGCTACACAGATTCCTGATTTATTGACCTGAGCGGCACTGTCATTGCCTCTCTGTACATACTCCCTTCGTAATTTCCCCTTAACTCTCTGCGCTTGTCGCGGCTGAATCATTTCCTTGCCCTCTCTATGCAATTGATTGCTCGCCACAGCGAGGTAAATTGCCAGGCAACTCGGCCTCTGATTACCTCTTAGCACAGAGTGCAGTCACACCAGCCGGGTCTTGTTAAAATGCATCCCTCCTGTTGAGCTGCCTTAGAAAAGTAGAAGTTATTATCAGTTGCTACCGCTAGGTAGATTAAATAAAAAGGTGGACAGAGATGCTGCAAGGAAACCGGTCTACTTCAAGGTAAAGCTAGAGGAACGCCAGAACCAAGGAAAAAGAAACAATTTCCTCTCATTTATCCTTGGCTAATATGAGTCATTTTATCAAGTACGCATTAAAACGAGAGGGACGTTTCTAAAATGGCCTCCTGCATCATTCGTACGTAATTCATTGGACCACTGAATGAAAACAACCGCTTTAGGCCACTATAAAGAACAATGGGAGGTTTAACGTTCTCGCCTCCCCAGTAAATACAGCACTATATTCCCTTTAACAACAATCTGATCAGTTACAATCAACACAAGATATATTTTGCGCCCCTGTTATGTTTTTTTATGCCTGTGGTTTAACCATGTGCACACAATCAACACTTTTCTTTTGAAAGCATTCAGATTGTAAATTAATTCTTCACTTCAGAACCACTTTTACTTTCTTTAAAAAGTATTTCTATAACTTTTAGAGTTTTTTTCATCCACTAAAAGAGGAAACCCTTGATGTCACTGATACATCTGCCCAAAAAAGTTTTAAGTTGGAAATAATGTGAAAGAACTGAATGAGACTTAAGCCCCATTTACAGTAGCCTCTTAAACCGATCCATGCTGATTGGATCACTTAACTACGGTGGCCCTGAAGTGCAAACTGCAACTACAAATCTAAAAGCGCAACGACATTAAGAAAAACAAAACTACATAAAGCAAAGTTGAACTACATTAGGGAAAACACAATTACATTAACCTACCGGAAAAGGTAGGCACCAGTGGGGAAAAATGAGACATCGCTGATTGGACGACGCCGCCGTTTGACCCTTGAACCGGAAGTCATTCTGCCTGCTGCGGCTTTTGAAAACATGGATACTGTCGGCGCCCCAAACATAGCTGCCGTTATCCAGAAATATTTTGAATCAGGACATACGTACGAGGTGATACTGGATATACTCAAGACTAATCACGAAATTTCAGTTAGTATCCATGTTTTCAAAAGCCGCAGCAGGCAGAATGACTTCCGGTTCAAGGGTCAAACGGCCTTTATGTAGTTTTGTTTTTCTTAATGTAGTTGCGCTTTGCTTTATGTAGTTGCAATTTCCTTAATGTAGTTGCGCTTTTAGATTTGTAGTTGCAGTTTGCACTTCAGGGCCACCGTAGTTAACCGTGCGGAGCTTGGTTAACTACGGTGAAATTTCAGGATTATGATGGCCCATTGTGAGGAGATGACGCCATCTGCTCATGCGCTCTTTGTTATCTGAGAAACGAGCCAGAACTGAACCGCGCCGAGCCCTACTGATGAACTAGTACCATGTTAGCATGGTTCGGTTGTGTCTGGCACGGTCTGGTTCAGTTGTTCGTGCCATTTACATTCAACAGTCATCTCGGTTACCATACTCGGACCAATCCCGACATGGTTTCAAAAGGATAGTGTGAATGGGGCTCTAACCTCCACAGGACATTGTGATCACAGTAGGGTTGTGGGGAAAAAATCGATAGTCTGAAAAGTAGCAATATTTAACGCTGTATCTGGATACAATACTGATACTAACATGGTTTTGATACTGTTTGGAATACTATTGCTTGTATATCTTTGCTACTGTGAATTATTGAAATCTGATTTACAAATAAAAAAAAAACTCCCCAAACAACCTTCAAATATGGTCAGGTTTCTCATGTTAATGAAAATGTTTTTTATGCTTTTAATTATTTTCATTCTTTATCTCCTACCTTGGAGACTATTGAATATTTTCCTGGGGATTGACATCGAATTTGAAATTCAATCACAGCAATTGTTAACGACTGCTAATTGGTTGGATATCATATTTAAAGAACAATGGATTAACACTCTGCTGGTCAGGTGGTAGATTTACATCATATGAATATTTTAAGAGGTGAAGGACAAAATATGGGGGTGAGTTCATCTCAACATACATATAAATTTAGAGACAACTCTATTTTCTTGTTAATTCTTTTTATGTTTTGGGGGGCATTACTTCAAACAAAAATAACATTTCAAAATTTAATTTATCCACAGAGGCTTGTTTTACCAACATAAAGCAACTAAGATCTACTGAGATTTTACCATAAAGCTACAATGACAGGAATCACATCCTCCTTAAATTAAACTGCAACTTTATTGAATATTATGATCTTAAAAAAATGGAACACATCCTACTATTTGTTTAATTATTGTTGTTCCAACCAAAGGTGAAGAAATTATATTATTATATTAGTTATTATGCAGAATTCTGTATCATTAAAAGGTCTAAAGTGCAGCAAGTTCTGCTGTATTTCTCTGCAGAAATCCATTTCTCTGGTGTTGTGTTTCCACCTGCCCATGGCAGCCCATATGTGTGAACGATAAAAACACAGCTCACCTCAAATTGCTGTCACCTGTTTTTGTGTTGACATATTTGCTTCAAACACACACATACGCACACATCCACAGTATATCTGCAGAATGTGGACTTTTTTTCACATAGAAATCTGCCAAAGCAACACCTTCAGGGAGGTGAGGATGTGTTTATTTGTCCTTCAGAATTGTAACTCCAGAGAACTCGTTGGCAAAGTGTGTCTCGTGCTCCACCTGTGCTGTCTTTTAATTCTTCAAACATAAGGTTTACTCAAGCGTCTTTTGAACTAAATTTAAATCACTTAAAAATTAAAAAAATGGTGTGAATTAACATTCAACATTAAATAAATGTTGTTTTAGAGCAGGACAAATCATAATAGATATGCATCCAAATATATTTATATATAAATAATATTAAGAAAAAATAGTTGTTGTAAAAAGACATTAGATCCTATTTCATTTTTTGGGATACTATTTAATATGACATAATAAACATAATCTTTACAAGGTAGCAAGCTGTCCAGATTTAACTGTTTAAATGTGCAAACCAGGCTCATCATTTGATAATAAAGAATACTGCCAAAATGGAAAAGCTGTGGGTTGAAAAGCCATACACCGTCTGTGATTCCATTACTTTTAATAGGTAGAGCAGAAACTACACGTCAGCAAAGCCCTTAGAGAGACAACTGTTGATGCATATCAATCTGCGAATCTATAAATTCATTTTAAATGATTTGAAGTCCATCCATCTGCATAGAAAGGCATATTTCATGAGTTAAAACAGGTTCGACATTTTGCCACTGCTGCAAAGACATTTTAGCAAACTCACTCCAGGGTCAGACATTGCAATCATCAGTTTAAGACTGCAGACACTAATTATTAGTTATTAAGGTTTAGCTAAGCACAGTTAGAACAATCATTAAATATGATTTGTAGGAAAAAGTTGCCAAGAGAAAGCGTAAGCTCCATAAAGTTGCAGCTCTGTTCACTAGACCAGTGAACTTTTGGAGCAATTTTTGAACAAATGAAACCAATGTAGCACATTTTTAGCCATAAACCATAACAAGTCTGCAAGTTTCCTAGTCAAAGAGGAAGCCATCAGTATGAGCCAAAACTGGACACAGCGGCTCAAAAATAAATAGACTTAGGTGTTTTAATGGCCATTTAGTCTTATTGGCCCATTTAAAATCGTTAATTTCTCCAGAATCGAAGGAAAACAACTAACAAAGTAAAAAAACAAACAAAAACAAAAACTGATTACTTTAATGGCGACATACTTGACATTTTTCAACTTTATACAACACTATGAGTAATTATAGGATCGTGAGTGGCATATCTGTTATTTTTTTGGGGGGCGACAGTGGCGTTGGGTGTAGGAGTTAGCCCTGAAATTGAAGGATTGACGGTTCAAGCCCCGGCTCCGACTTTCAGTGTCGTTGTGTCCTTGGGCAAGACACTTCACCTGCATTGTCTACTGATGGTGGTCAGAGGGCCTGGTGGTGCCAGTGTACGGCAGCCCTGCTTCTGTCAATGAGCCGCAGGACAGCTGTGGCTACAATGTAGCTTGCCACCATCAGTGTGAGTGTGTGTGAATGGGTGAATGACTCAATGTAGTGTAAACCGCTTTGGTCAAGTCTCCTGACTTGAACAAGCGCTATATAAGTACAGGCCAATTACCATTTTTTGTCTTTTAAGCTTTGTTTTTGCTCAGTTTGTTAGTAAATATAGGTAAATATAGCCTTCCTGTGTATATTTACCATGACGACATCCTATTAGCAGGATTACCTTACTGCACATACGTACAAATGGTCAACAAGTTGAAGCAATGGAGGCGAAGAAGTGTAGAACTCCCAGTGTAGTTAAGATTAAAAAAGTCCAAGACCAAGTGTAAAAAGGCAGAAGATGTTTGATTCCAAGAGGGATCAATAATGGCTAATGGGGCTACTGGTGTTAGCAACGCTTATCCTTCGATTTGTCGGTTTTCTTGGAGTCATCACAGCATGGCTGGGACTTTATTTAGTAGCTGCATTAATCTGGCTTGCTAGTAGTTCAGTGGTACTGCCTGTAGATGGCGCCACATCTTTTAATGTCAGCTCATATCACCCGGTGCTGAGGTTCTATTTAGGCTCAAAAGAGACGCTATCAGTAAGGAAGCTTATAGCCTGATGTTATCATAACCAACTGCATTTTGGTCTTTTAGATTAGGCATAACATTTCACTGGCCATGAACTTTCACACTTTTCCACACACAGCTTTTCCATGAACCTGTTAGGTGTTTTTCTTTTTTCAAACAGTCTTAAACACTAAACAAAAAAGAGGGAATTTTGAGTAGCTGTCAGTTTTTAGCTGAGTTCTCTCAGCTCTCCAGCCCCCACCGCTTTATGTGTTTTTGGGAAATCAGAACAAGAACAACCTATGTGTTTCTAAATATTCCTTTTTCATTCATAAAGCAGTTTTGTGAGTAACTCCCATGAGGTATCATTGTCCCATTTGTACCCAGCAGAGAATAAATATGGCCTGTAATGTATGGATGCTTCTATTGTGTGCTTAGCTTGGAACCCTCTGTGATAACAAATATGGGGTTTCTCTGCATTTTAATAAAGGTCACTGGGCTTATCAGGCAGAGTCATTATTTGTATTTGCTGTTAATTCAGTTTCTTTTCTTTTAGTGGATTTAGGACAGAGAAGGAGGGAAGATGGCAGCCCTGACGTCCAACATTGCCAGCTTTTGCAGGACTGGCTGCCAGAAGCATTTAATTTGGTCTAATTAACGTCCGGATGTAGTAGAGTAATTTATTGCTCTTTAAAAAATATAGAGGTGACAGGCCAAGCTGCAACCATAGGTCACTCTTTTATAGTACTCTGGTTTGTATTTAATGCAAAACAAAATATGGACACAGAGTGGCTCACAAAAGTATCCATACCCTTTGAACTTTGCCACTGTTTGTCAAGTTACAGAGAGAAATCCAAACCTCTCTGTTCTATCCATGACTTGATAGATAATTGAGCCTTAAATTTACTGAGGTATGGCCTCCTACCTAAACTGACAGGCCACATTAACTTGGAAGAGATCATGACGAGGAGTCACGCAGCAAAAACTGATCTAAAATAAGCTAAAAAACTTAAAATAGTCATTCCTTGTCCTTAACTTGTAAAGGTAAATCAGATATTTTTCCAGTGGAATGAGTATTTTTGCCTTTAAAATAAAATAATTTGATATTATGTTCTTGAAATAAGAACATGGAGTTTTTTTTCTTATTTTAAACATTAATCATCTTATTCCATTGGCAAATAGTCTCACTTAGCTGCTTAAACCAAGGTAAAAAAACTAAAAGTTTCTTTCAAGAAATATGTACTCTCTTAGATTTACTTCCAACTTCTGCAGGGAATAACTCTGGACGAACTGCAGAAATATGAACTCAAACTTGTATATAAACCTCCTGGACTGATACAACTCTTGCAGAAATTTGAGAGTGAAATAGTTGCAATAGACTTTAAACTTTTAGCAAGATTTTTGTTCCTCAAGGACAGAGAAGCTAAACAAACAGAGTTACAATCTAAACATGATTATTAGCGTTAGAGTGGATAGTCAAAGTGTAGAATTAGATCTTAAGAAAATATGTAGAAAGAGAATTAAAAATATGCAAATGGGGCTAAATTCTGAGTTGTCTGATTAACCTTCAGTTAATAATTTAGGGGAATTCAGATTTCCATACCTGGAAAGCTGGTAGGAACAGATTTTAAATCACTTGCAGATGCACCTGGTGGTTTATAAATTATAACATACACTGCAAAAATGTAAATCTAAAGTCATTTTTTCTTAAAACAGATGGAGTTTGTCTTGAATTGAGGAGGTAAGTGAGACACTTTGCCAATGGAGAAAGTTTACTTTAGAAAAAGGAAAAAAGCAATCACTTTTTCTTATTTCAAGTGCATACTATCAATTTTTTTATTTTGAGAGTTAAAATGCTCATATCATTGGCAAATCATTTTATTTTCCTACTCAAATTAAAGGTAAATACACTTAATTTAAGATTATTTTTTTTACTTATTTCTAGACTTTCTTTGCAGTGTATATTAAGGTGGTTGAATATAAGTCTTTCAGCAATTGCGCTACTTTGTGTTGCTCTATCAAATAAGAGATTGAAAAAATACAAAGAAGTTTGAGGTCATAACACAACAACATGACAAAAAGTTCAAGGGATAAGAATATTTTGTGAGCACTGTAACTTCATGATTGACAGAAAACCTGCAACTAGGTATGTTTCATCCATGGGAGGACAAAGAGGTTAATGTGGAAATGTAATACAATGGAATACAAGAAGAAAGTAAACAAATAATTCCTGTTTTTGTTTTGTTTTTTGGTTTGCATAAATTAAAGCAAATCTGTCCCAGACTGCTGTCTTAACATCTGCTAGAAGAAGTTATCATCCCCTACCATAGACGAGGACTGTGGCGGAGTTGCTTTTGCGTCGAGCGACGATGTTTTTGGCCAGGCACGTGTAGTTGCCAGTGTCCACGAGGCGGGCTTTCTTGATGATAAGATTGTGGTCAGGAGTGATGAAAAAATTGGGGTCGCTCACTGGGTCGAGCACGTCCTCGTTCCTCTGCCACTCCACCTGGAAAACACATTTCCTCAGTTAAAACCCGCCACACGTTGATACATGCAAAACAAGGGGAATTTAAGGTTTTAAAGTGGTTTGGTGCTCTGAACCAACTTTCCGTTGATTTGAAAATATATTACTTTTTCACTGTGAAGAGAGCTGCTTTTATTTTGCAGCTGCTGGTGGTCTGTGAGCAAAGCCAATCATGCTCTGTAGTGCCTCCGCTTCTCTTTGCAGAAGCCAAAATTGAAGTTATTCCTGTCCTGGTGTATTCACGGACCGGCTCGCTTGTTTTGCTGCTCTCACTTGACCCCTTGCCGTCTCCAGAGAAGCGATGGTGTGGCAGCATTGTTGCTGGTATTACTGCCAGTTGCGATACGGCGTATAATTGGGCTTTCTTCCTTTTGCGAGCACTATCTCTGTTTTTCTCCTGCGGTGACTTCTGCTCTGATGTTCTTTTCTGTTGAACCGCGGTTGGCACCTTCCTTCCCATTTCTCTCCAAACGGTCCCTGCTCTGTCGAGCTGTGATTGGCTTGTCTGCCGTCTCTCGTCTCTGGGCTGTCTGAGCTAGCAGCCTAAGCTCCTGTTGTGTTGTTATTAGAGCAGTTAGTGCCTATCTGGGACCGGGGAGGATGCGGCACATGAGGTGAAACAGCTGGCACCACTCTGGCCCTCTAAACACACACCGGCAGAATATGAGAGGAGAGAGAAAGCGATGCAAGCAGAACAAGAGAGGAGAGAGACAGAACGCGATAAGGAGAGAGTGAGACAAATAGAGCCATTCATTATGGACGGGGCCTTTAGAGATGCCAAATGGGGAGTGAAGCCTCGGAGCCTGAGCTGAGTGATGTGACGAGAAAATGTGATATATCGCTTCTCAGAGATGTAAAAGAGATCATAAATCAATAACAGGGAATAATTAGAGGTGTAATTTATCCATATATGGATGGTTTTTCTCTGTGGAAAGCATAGAGATGCAGCAGAGTCACTTTTTTCCCCCGCCCCCACTGCCCCTCTTGGAGAGGAAAGAGTAAAATGATGCTAGATGTGAGCCTATAAATATCATGTGTATCTGTGTCTCACCTCAGCTTGTGGCACTCCCTCGGGGGGATGGCAGCGCAGTAACACCTCCTGGTCCAATGCAACCTCTTTACCCTGTGGCTCCTCCTCAAAGTTCTTTCTCAGGTCTTACACAAAGAAAGACAGGGAGGGGAAAAAAAATCCAGGAAACATAACCAATTAGGATGTTTGTTAAACTTCACAACATATGAAAGAATCCGTTAGAAATAACACACAAACTGGGTTTGGTGATGTTTTTTTTTTGTTGTTTTTTTTGCAATTCCAACCCTTGAAATGTTCAACCGTGGCCTCGTGTCGCACTCCAGTTGGCCTCTAAGCCACAGTGGAATCAGTGGCACCAGCCTTGTTGCTTATTACAGGCTGCCTGGCTGGTTCAGAGATGTTTGTCTGCTGCCAGAGGGACCTGTGCTGAGAAAAGCAATTGCATTACCCCTTCCTCCCACCCAGCCTTCCTCCCTCCGGCAGCCTCCGGCCTCCATCTGTGTGACGGCTTGGAGCAGCCGCACGAAAAACAATGCCCCGAGGCGCCTGGACAAGAGCTCCTGCAAAGCCCGCCTGGCTGCGTGGGGGCTTCACTTTATGTCTCATTGAGCAATCTTGCGGTTGCATCAAGCCCTGCAATATATTTGTCTGTAAACCCCAGCTGTGAATTACACAGGTAGAAGTGGCCTGGCTTTTCTTCTTGCAAAAGACAGGGAATAAACGCAGGCCTATTTGGAGCGGATGAGACAAGCAGGCGGCCGATAGCTGGCGGCTTGGTGCAAATTTGATGTGTTCACCCCATGTTTTTACTCAGAGCAGAGCAATGTGTTATCGTGTTGCAGGGGGGCTGAGGGTGGATTCCTTTAAAGGAGATGTTGAGCCTGTCCTGACCAATCGCACTGGGGGAAACGTTGAGACAAGCGGAGAGTTTCATGACATTTAATTTAATTAAAGCAGATAAAATGGGACTGGAGGACATTTGAGATGTAACAGTTCTCGAAAGCTCTAAAGTGTGTGAGTGTAAGTGGGTGGGGATAAATATTAGAAATGTCTCCTGATCCATAGCTATTCAGGCGTGTATGTCCTATCTTACATCTCTCCGAAAAGGGTAGATAATGAATGTGTGTTTTCAAAAAAGCCTTGTGGTTTGGAGCCTGCGCTGCATTTCCTTGTGTCTGGAATAATACATATTTATGTGGGAATTAATAGGCAGAATGCTGTAAAATGCTCAAATGTAAAATGGCTCCTTCTAATAAAGCTTTTGAGGTGGCGGTGAGGGATGCGTCTGCGTTCCCCAGGCAGATTTATGATTGCTGCACAGCAATAAATTTCAATTCTGTTTTTATTCAAGTTACTTTCATAGGGATCATTGCTGATATACTGTAGCTTGTGAGAAATATGCTCATGAATACTTAAATTTAGTGTTCCACTCCCCCCCGCCTTTCTGCCTTTCTAAGCTCTATCGCATTGTTTTGAATTGTTCATTCAATAAACCGAATCAAAGGAAAATTATTTACGGTACCTCACAACCATACCCCTACTCCTGGAATCCTATTGGATTATAAGGATTGTATTATCTGCTTTCAAATGGTTTTCATCATACGTTTCAAACTGATATTATAGTTTTTCTATCAATGATATGTCAGAAACTATCAAGTTGTCTTGTGGTGCACCCCAGGGCCCTGTTTTAGGGCCTATTGTATTCTGTTTATTTAACAGTTGAGACGCATACAGCTCTACTGTTCATTTAATTAAAGAGAGTTTCATAAATCAAAGTCCTTTCATTTGTCATATATTTAACACTAAATAAATGTGAACTAATTCTAGCTTAACTCAAATAAGAATGAACCCTTGATGATTCCCCCTGAAAATAAGATTTAACCAAATACACAGTTTCTGTTTGTTTAATATAAACTCAGAATTCTGTCAAAAATGCAAAGAATTACTGATGCGAGGATTTTTATTTAAAACAAATGCATGTAATCTAGTATTTTGAAAGTTTCACGCTTAAAGATTCAGTATCAGACGGCACCCAATACAGAATATCAAAAGCATGGCTGCATGCTTCTCTGCGCTCTTCTTGCTTTTTATGTGCTTGTAAATTCTCACTTTAAAGGTGGAACCAACCTGATAAACTGCTTGTGTTTGGCTACTTTTCAGGAAATTCTGCATCCACTGTTTTCCTCCTAGTTGCAGCTTGCATCTTCGGGCTAGCTGTTCTCTTTGAGTCTGACTTTGTATCTGACCATCTCTGTCATCCACTGAGAATTTCATAAAAACAATGCTGGAATTAAAGAAAAAATGCAAACTGATAAGAAATGCAAATGTCTGTGTTTAGTAGGGTTCCCAACTCCCTGAAAATAAAAAGGGGACCGCTTACGTGCGTGCCAGCTGACCGATTGCCTTTACCCCTTCTGGCGTGGTAATTTTTTTTTATACCCCCTCTTTGTGTGTGAAATTATTATATTTTAACTATTTTACTCAAATCTGCATCGAATTAGATGCATATCTGTGAAAGACATGAGATTATGAAAAACAAATCATTATCAAGCAATTCACTTTAATACAAAATAAACTTTGCTGAATAAAATAAGTATCTTAAACATAAGCCTGTCCTGCTTAACTTCGAACTGTAAAAAATTTTGATAAAACAATAAATAAATAGTGCATATTTTTGGTGCAACAGCAAACTTGTGCAAACTTGTAAACATATTTGTCGAAGGTGCACCACTCCCAAAAGCAGCGTCAGCATTTAAATTAGAGGGTATTTTGGATCGTCAGCTCATTGGTCACAACGCAGAACAGGGTCTCGGGAACAAGTTTACCGTAAGATTTGTATCTAACGAGCCCTTTATTTTCCAATAGCTTTTTACTGACTATTTTTTTTAACTCTCACAGTAATTCGCGAAAAAGTGCGTTCCTTTTCCACTAAATACAGGACAGGTACTTTTATTTTTAAATAAGGAGCAATTCCGTTTTTCAAGGGATGGTTGGCAACCCTATTGTTTAGCCATAAACAAGAGTTCATTCCTGCCCCAAACAGTGAACCAAAAGTTAGCTTAGCTCATAAAAAGTTCCTAATTTAATATTAATTATTTCAGAGCATATTGCTACTGCTGTGAGAACGCATTAATGACTGTATTAAACAAAGGTATTTAATGATGACTTCAATTAAAGACTTTATAACTTTGTTAGGGGAACACTGGTTAGGCTAAAGATGCTTTGCTGATATTACTCGCCAACTAAGAAGCAAACCTTAGAGGAAGAATTTCCTTAAAAGTAGCCAATAACAGACGGTTTATTTTCTCAGGTTGGTTCCTCCCTCAAAGGGACAAAAGTTGACATGATAACAGAACCAGGTCCACAGCTGAGTGGGAGAGAAGAAAGAAAGAAGGCACACTAAAGTAGTATGACCTCATGATTTTCACACACTGAGGGCCTTATCCTGCCTGCATAAAACATTTATAATGTGCATGGAGACTAGTTTAGGAGCATGTGTTTCAAATAAAACTACAACTGAATATTCATCATGCTTGTGGACTTTTGGCAGAATACTGACTTCATAATTTACTCTTTTCAGTCCAGCCTTATAGACCTGGGTGTCAGTTTTTAATCTGAAATGTCTGTAGAGCAATAAAGCAATTGAGCAGAAAATGTTATTTCCTTCTAGGAATATTTCAAAACTGGGAAGTTTCTGGTTAAAAATCTCAAGTTGGCAATATCAATTCATGGTTTTATTTAATCTCCTTTGAGCTACTGTAACATCTTATTTCTATCTTCAAACAAGAAGGAACTTCTTCAGATTATTCAAAACTCGGCTGCTCGGTTGTTAACCCACATGAATACAAGAGCAGTAGAGCTTCCCTTCACTGGCTCCCAGGTTACTTTAAAATTCACTTTAAAATTCTGATTTGAACTTTAAGAGCTTTGCAGAGATAAGCCCCCTCTTACATTTCAGATCTGATCCAGCTTCACAGAACATCCCCTCAGTTAAGGTCATTGGGTCAGATTTTTCTAGCCGTACGGCGTACAAATTTTAAACAACATAGGATTTGGTTGTTCCAAGTAGTTGGCCCATTTTTACATACGCTATTTTCTAATTTTATGGTCTGCCTCAGACTTTCTATTGTGTTAATGTTTATATATACATGTATGTGTTTTCTGCAACAATTTTTGATGCAAATTAAGTCTGTAAAAGATACCATATAAATACATTTTAACAACCAAGTTACCTCACCGCTTTCTATTACACCACATGTGTAAAACTACAGGCTGACTATGGTCCATCATGGCACTTTTTCCAGCACTAAAGTGCAAGAATAAAGGCCTATCAAGTCATGAAATTGTGATAAATTTATTTTTAACAGCACAGAGTGGCTGAAATTGCTATTTTTTTTTATTCAAAAAAAAAAAAAACCCTGAAAGAAGCAACCTGTAAAATAAATGGGGGTACGTTTATAACATCAGAGCAGCATGTTTTTTTTTTTTAAATGAATGAAATCAAAAGTTGAATTTCTTTAGCTGCATCTGGCCCTTTTAGAGACTTGATGATGCTGAAGTGACCTGATATAAAAATGAGTTTGAATATCTGGTTTTAGACCTATCCCAATACAACTTTATTGATAAATAGCCAAAAACTTTATCATTTATTAGCAGAGTGTTTATTTTTGATTCTTTGCTTCTTCACTGTCATATAAAATTAATTTGCATGGTATAGCCTACTGTTATTTTATTACATGGACATAATGGAAGATAGTCTTCCACTTTTTTTTTGTTTAACTTAACTACCATTAAATTTGATCACATATCATATATAATTTATGCTAAATTGCTGGAAAAAAATTTTTTTTTTTTTTTTACTGTTATCGACATTTTATGCAAGTTGAAGCCTGGTAATGTGTATAGAAATCCAATTAATATATATATATATATATATATATATATATATATATATTATTATTTTTTTTTTTCTCACCTTAGTTTCATAATATAAATGACAAATGCTATATTGTTTTCAAAACCTACCTTTGATTTCAATCATTCCCTCTGGGAGGTGACCTTAATTAAAAGGGCAATGAAATTCAAGCTGTGAAGCAGGCTTGTAAAATAATCATGTTTCACAACAAGTATCGCAAATATAAAACACTAAATATTTACAGCTAGTGGTATCACACAGTGAGCTCGTTTATCAGTTATGGGTGCACATCCATGAGCAAATGGGATGAAATGATGTCACTCTGAGCTCTGGCAGCCAGACTAATGGATAGGTGGGAAAAAAAAGTCCAAATTCTGCAAAAATTAAATCTTCATAAACAAAAAAATTTATTAATCAATACAATCGACTGATAAACCAGCCCTAATATGAAATTCTAAAACATCTAATTTGCTTTATATTAAACATTATGATCACATCAGCATCAATATATTATTTGGTGTAGATTAGTATGCAATGTTTTCAGATCACTAATTAATTTATATCTGACATTCTATGTTTGATAATTGAACTTTACTAAATTTACCAAGACGTTAGATCATAAAACGTACATTACTTTGCCTTTAACTAGTTGCCGTTATTGATATTTTGATTTTTCTTTTTTTATATCAGCTTTCC
>NW_015150461.1:640468-642210 GCF_000732505.1 Cyprinodon variegatus | reverse complement strand
CACACTGAGCCTGGTTCTGCTGGAGGTTTCTTCCTGTTAAAAGGGAGTTTTTCCTCTCCACTGTCGCTACAAGCATGCTTAGTGTGAGAGATTGCATTCGAATCAATGAGTCAATGCAATCAACTGGTTTTTCTTAGATATAAAACTTTAACTGTAACTGTAAAGTGCCTTGAGGTTACATGTGTGGTGAATTGGTGCTATATAAATAAACTGAATTGAATTGAATAGTAACTGCATTACTCGATCAGTAACTAGTAACTACAACAAGTATATGTTTTTAAGCAATTAGGCCAATACTGCTAGTTTCTCACAATTTATGTAGATAACATAAAAAATGTGGAAGAAAGCGCTTTGAGACCAAAACGTATGTATTTAAGATGGATTGTACACTCGGTAGGCGTCATCCTAAACACGCCAACCCCACTGTAAAACACAGTGGTAGTGACTCCATGTCATGTTCTATATGGGGATGCTGGTTAGAATCGATGAAAACACAGATGTAATAAACACAGAGCAACCCTGATGGTAAGAGACTGCGAAAATATTAAGACATTTTGTAGCAACGCAGCAACCCTGGACATACAGGCAGAGCTGGAGGGGAATATTATAGATGAAAGAATATGCATCCCTAAGGAGGGACCTGTCAAAATCCAGATCTAAATCCACTGTGTCTATATTTCTGTAGACATTCTCTGTAGATGGTTTTGTGCCATATAGATACACTGAACTGAGCAGAGTAGATTTTATCTATATTTGCAGTACTATCTCATACCCAATAGAATATGTCGGTATTTCTGGCTGAAATATTGGAAAATACAGAAAAAAAGTGGATATTAACACTCTTCCAGGGCTTAATTCTAAGAGTATTATGCGAGGGATCACAATGATTTCTTAACTAATTGTTAGATAAGTTAGTCACTCTCGTTCCCAGTTCTTCCCATAAACTCTTTATTACACCAAAGCATGCAAATGTGAGCACCTTGTTAAGAAACCCATGCATTTCTAATGACGGTGAGATCTTTTTAAGTGCACTCACAAGCAATCCTGATGTACGCCTTCTGGCTCTTCTGAGTTCCAGTGGTGCTCCAGGCGACGCACTGACACCAGTACTCATTGAGGCCAAAGACTTTCTCCACCTGCTGCCTGGTAACTTCAATCGTCACCTGCATGACCGGCAGTGCTGCAAAACAGGTACAGAAATAACAGCATGGTGAGCATTTCCTCCACATCAAGCTTGACTGCAGCAAAAAAAATTTAACGACTGCATTTTGTACCTTGAGTAATTAGAAGAAAGAAAAAAAAAGAAAACGGCAGGCAGAGATAAATGAGGAGACAACCATAATCCTATATAAACAGAGGGCTTGTTAACTGAGGAGAATGAAAAGAGCCTCACAGCGATTCTGGTTTAATTTGTATGCCGTTAAAATGGCAACAGTTGGGAAGGAACGGCAGAGCTCTAAACAAACACTGCAAACAAAAATACCCCGCGTACCATGCTTCACTATTATCAAATCCAGAACTGGGAGGAAGAGTTCAATTTATGAAGCATTCCTACCACAGAGTAGATATAAAAGATTTGGCTGCAACACAAGGTTAAAAATAGCTTTATTGCTTTTCTGCCAGACTGGACTGACAAGCCTTCT
Source organism: Cyprinodon variegatus (assembly GCF_000732505.1). NCBI lineage: Eukaryota > Metazoa > Chordata > Actinopteri > Cyprinodontiformes > Cyprinodontidae > Cyprinodon > Cyprinodon variegatus. The sequence continues at coordinate 640,567 of NW_015150461.1, read as the reverse complement.
CTAAATAGAGCAAAATTGGGACAAAATCCACCAGCCCAACCTGTCAAAAGCGCTATAACATTGTCACAGGCTTATCTACGTTGAGAAATCTTTCATTTC
>NW_015150461.1:637537-639020 GCF_000732505.1 Cyprinodon variegatus | reverse complement strand
TTTTCCAGAGCTTCCAGCTCAGAGGTTTGTCTGAAAGTGTTTCATAGACTGATCGAAGGAGAAAGACTCTGACCAGTTGCATTCAGATTCATTGAGGGAACCCTCTTTGTCGGCCATTTGCATAAAAGCACTTTGAGACTCTCTTCCACGTCGCTCACACTCCTCATGTGTCTGAACTGATCGTTTGCTGCACCGGTCTGACGTTGGCGGACATGGCAGCTGCCGCAACAGCAAACATATACAGCAATTATGTCCGGCCTTTTTTGACATTTGCAAGACAACAAAATGCATATATGATAAAATGCATGGATGCTGCTTTATCCTGACTGCTCCAGCTCCCATGGTGACTTGAGGGGCGTCTCTACTGCCGGCAGCCGCACTCAGTGATGAGTAGCTGTGAGGGTCACTGGCAGACTGCCATGTATTAGTATCTAAGTGCAGCAGATTTTTCCAGATGTGATCACAGTAAATGTGACTGCATGTGCTGTGAATCTAGCCCTAAAGCACAAGCAGAGTGTTAACAACAATATATCTGCAGGATTTCACCAATATCTTTAACAAACAGAATAACGCGTTATCTCTGCATGCCTATGTTGCTTTTTAAAATGCTGCCAATTAGTGTCCAAAGAGGAAATTGATTTAAAATCAAAAATGCCTTATTTAGAGCCTGAATTTTGTCCTGCTCTTTGTCTTTTTGAGGTCAAGCTTTTTGGTTGAGTGTGTTTATGTGCTGACATAAGTCTGCAGCAAGAGTGTTTGACACAGGCTGAGAGAGCACCTAAAAGCTTAAACAAATGGCTCAAGTAACAAAATGGGCACTACAGCGAATGAACAAATGGAGCAGAAGAAACACAACTTTTTACTGCAAATCAGCAATACACCAGCAGCTTTCCCTTTTTAAGGTGCATAGTCACGTTATTGGACATTTTAATTTATATGGCAGTGACTCAGTTTGGTTGCGTACAACGCTTTTATGACAAATCACAAAGGTCTGCTGGTGTAGAATCTCTTATTTTTTTGTTTTTTAACCTTTTTTTGCTCAATTCGTTAGCAAATGTAACATTTCTGTTTATATGGGATTACGTCATTGTGAACATGTATAATTGATAAACAAGCTGAAGCAATGGAGGCGAGCGAGTGTGGAACTCCCAGCATAGTTGCAAAAACAAAATCAGTCCAATATTAAGTTTTCAAATAAGAAGTTTGATTCCAAGAGGGCTAAAACTTGAGTTGAGCTTGGAGAACAGTAGAATCATTAGAGTTCACTAAAGCTCAGGAAGCATCTGATGTCGCTGTAAATTTGATAGATGTGAGTACATATACTTGCTAATAATTCAATTGGTGTTAGCAATGCCTTATTCTAATCAAGACTTATTTAGAAGCTACATCAATGGCGAACATCTGGATTTCTTTTAGTTTAGCAGGACTGCCAGTAGATGGTGCCAGGTCTGTTTGTGTAAGCTATTTGCACCTGGTGCTGGGA
>NW_015150461.1:621477-637408 GCF_000732505.1 Cyprinodon variegatus | reverse complement strand
CTCTTGTGTTCCCCTCTTTCTCTAGCTCTTTTCCTGTCTGCTCTGTTCACATCTGCTCCCAATCTGCTTGTTAGTCCTCTCTTTGTTTCAGTCCCCCATTCAGTTCCTCAGTGCTGGTTCCGCGTCAAACTTCCTCCTACTCCATCTCTCTGAGTCTTCCTCCTCGTGATAGTCTTCCCCCAGATGTCTCCATGGTTTCTGGTTTGTTTGACTTTGTTTTCATGTTTTGATTTTTGAATTTTTGGATTTCCTGCCTCCGTGTTAAGTTGTTTGTTTATTCATCATTAAATCATCAAGAAACTCACCTCTGCCTCTCTGCCTCTGCATTTGGGTCCACAAACCTCAACCAAATCCTGACAGGTTCATTGTGGCAAGCATCACATCAAGTAGTTTTGATGACCTAATAATTACATAATCAGTACTTGATTATTATCTAGTGTTTTTGTGTCCCTTTAAGTCAAGCGAAATATTGTACCAATTTGTTCCTGGTTAGCTACTCTGTGACTACTCTGTAACCAAAGAGTAATCCCATAATAAGGGTAGGCTGGTTGTTCCCCAGTCAGTACTGGTTAGTTTGTCATTAATTCCCTCAGCACACTTTAGTAGTTATTAAAATTTCTTGTACACTATCGGAAAATGTTACTGCCTCATTTTATCATAATCAACTGGATATTTGTCTTTTTCATATTGGCATAAAACATGACTATCTAACTACTTTCAATCCAAAAAATAAGTTCTTTCATATTTTCCACATAATAAATAAAAACAAAGCATTTTTTTTTTGACAAACAAAACAAACTGGAAATTGTAAAATCAGGTCCAGTACATCAAAAGCCGACCAACCCTTATTTTTTCCTATTTAGAAATCAGAAAATGAATTACACTATATAAAATATTCACCCATGTGAATTATTTATTGATCATTTTATTAACTTCTCATAAAGAAGTTGATGACTGCAGCAAGAAAAAAAAACAAATAATTGCTGCTGTAAAGCAAGGACTCACATCTAAATTTAAAATGAACTTCCTAGAAACCCACTCAGCCTTGCATGTAAAGTACAAGAAAAGCAACAACTGATCGCCCCTGATTAACACTGGGCTTTGAGCAGTTTATATGCACAAAACAGGGGGATATACCTGCATACATACATTTAAAATCTGGCCCTGAGTGCCAGTCGGAGCTTAGTGTTGCTCTGCGTATAGCATTTGATTAATGCAAACCTTCTTTTTCTCTCTTTGCTGGAGGGCGAAAGGACCACAGATCTGTATGGAGATGGATAGCACGAACAATAGCAAGCCGAGGTGAGAAATCCTAAGAAGAGCAATTTGAGGCTCTTCTTGCTAGGCTAATTGCATTCTGTTTCTTTATCTCTTCCTGTCTCTATAATTACCTGCTTTCTGTGTCTGACACCTTCCAGTAACACCCCTCTGAGTCACTCTGTCCAATTTCACTCCAATTAATACAAGGACAAAACAATCTCATCACTTTTAGAGCAAAATATACATTTCAGCCACTAAATCATTATTGGACAGGCTTCTAAGTTTACCTCTTTTGTTAAAAATATACTTTTTTTTACCCCTACTTAAATATATGACTGGTACAGACATGACATATTTACAAAAAAATAATAATTTATAGGAATAACAGCCTTCTAATAATCTGCTCTCTTGCAATAGAAGCGTTAAAAAAAAAAAAAAAAGGGAAAATCTTGCACACTTGCACGTCCTATCTACTAGAAGATACTACGTGTGCTCTTAACACTCCTGTTAAATGATAATTAAAACATGACACCATTCCCTCAGTCTTCAGTTTGATCTGCGGCCCATTTATAAATGAGCTCAAATCCCAAACCCCGGTAAAATTACAGTTTAAAAAAAAATTAAAGGGTGATTATGTGATTGACACACACCACAGGAATCCTGGGCTTACAGCTGGAACCCCAGTGAGTTAATTTTTAATGGCGCGCAAGGGGCAACTTAGCTAGCTGTGCTTAGCCATGATATGTGTTGAAAAGCACACATAACGTTTATAACTGCAAGGATATTTATGAAAGGCTTATTAATAGGGGAAAAAAACAACATTTACACCAATGATCAAAGTTTTTTAATGAAGAATTTGGTAACTAGTGAGATGGATTAAGCTATGACAGGCCAAATTACTAAAAAACTAAACAAATATTACTTCAAATTTTAGCTTGTCACTTGTTACATTTCTGTTGTACTTTTGTGAAACCTATAATTACCTAGTTTAATCTAAAAAATGCTGTGACAAAAGGTCAACCAGAGCTGAAACTTGAGAAACTGCAATTTTAGCACGAAAATGCTAAAACTTTCCTGTTCAGTTCTCCTTTTTTAAGGATAAACTGTCTTCAGATTTTATATGGAGCTACATAATGTCCTGAATTGCAACTAACTCTATATTATCTGTGTAATATAGTGCTTTGATCCAGGAGTTAAAAAAAAATCCTGTAAATTACACTGCATTAAAAGTCAGTACAAAACTTATGCTCTTGGTCAGTTCAAAAATAAATTTTATCCAACTAACAGTGATGCTAAAGCTTATGGTGAGCAGTGGATACCTGGTAATGAAATGAAAAAATGGTGGAAAATATTGGTAAATGGCAACAAATATTTTCATTGCAATACTACAAAATATCTGCAGCTTTATGTTCTTAATAGCCCAGAACCCTAATTTTTAGTTTCAGGGGATATTTTATTAGAAAGGACTTTTTTAAATCAGCTACAGTTCTTGTCAAATTTGACCAGTGGTTTAAACGGTTTTCATTGATAAGCATTTACCGTTTCTTAAGTAACAACTGAGGAAACTGTTTTTCTTTCCTTTTCTTTTACGTAAAAAAAAAACAAAACTAGATTACATAAAAAAATAATAAAAATACATTAGCAACAAGTCATGTCAATTCAGAAATACCCTGTTGATACCTAGGAGAGATTAAATAATGTAGTAACTCAAAAGGGTTGTTATAAATGTTGATGGCTATAGGCAGGAAGGATCATCTGTAGCTTCTGTGTAGGACAAGATCTGTAGAAGCCTTTGACTGAAGACACTCTTTTGACGAAGAGCATGTTCACTGTTTAGACTTAGACAACATTTATTGTACTTTTTTATACACAGTGTATACAAAACGAAATTTCGTTTTGTAAACCTTTCAGACAGTAAATGAGCAGTACTTGGCAGTGAAAGTAGCATTTCCATTTCGTAAAGTGCAGCAGTGATCAAATTTAAACAGGGTGGGAGAAAGACAAGGTGCAAAAAACATTTATATGGAAGTTCAGAGAAGTGCAAAAAAAAAAGATATATAAGGTGCAAAAATGCAGCTGAAAAGCATTTTTTGAGTTGAGTTCTGTTTGGTTTGGTGATATCAGAGTGATACAGAGTCTCGATTTGTGATTTAGAGTGTTTTTTTTTCAACAGTTCAGCAATCTGATGGCAGTGGGGAAAAAGCTGCTACAGAACCTGTTGGGCCTGCAGCAAATGCTGTGAAGCCTCTTCCCAGAGGGTAGCAGGGAGAACAGTCCATGGTGGGGGTGTGAGGGGTCACTGATGGTTCTACGGACTCAGGACACGCAGAGGAGCCCAAATGATCCTCTCTGCTGTTCTCACCACTCTTCTGACCTTCTTCCAGTCTAATGTGCAGCCTCCACACCACAAGATATGTTTATCTATAATCAGTGTTTATATAGGAATGAATAATTCTAATTTAATGTTTTTTAATGCTCTTTTAATGCTCTTAGAAATAATTTTAATGCCACCAACAGGTACTCATCAACAGCTGCAGCCATGCCCCGAATTCCTCGTTTCCCAACCACTTTTGTTATAATTGGCAATCTTCCCCGTTCTCTAGCTTTTTCTCCAACTCAAGCTTCTTTTCTGAACATTATGTCTTTGCGATCAACCAGAAGCAGTTCCACGGAAATATATCGTGACATAATATGTCTAACGAAATTGTTTTTCTAAAAATGTTTTTTTTTTTTTTTTAAAGAAAGCATTTTAAATGCCACAAGAAACACATTTAATGAGTTTTAATGCCAATTGAGGCCTTAATTTAAAAAATAACATTAATGACATTTAATGATTCTGAATGACCCGCGGAAACCCTGATAATATTCATTTTATGAAGAATCTTTCTCTGTAAAATCATCTCCACAGACTCTAGAGGAGTTTCTAGAACAGAGACGACCATCTTTATCTGCTTGTTGTGCTTCTTTAAGTCATTTTCTCTGATACTGTTATCCCAGCACATGATGTCACAAACTCTCCACAACAGACGTACTGTATAGAAGATATGCAGCATATTGCTGAAAACACTGAACGCCTTAAGCTTCCTTACAAGGTACAGTCTGCTCTGTCTCTTCTTGTAGAAGGAATCACAGTTACTGTCTCAGCCCAGTCTGTTGTTAAGATGAGCAACAAGGTATTTATACTCTTCCACCACCTCCACTTCTTCTCCCATAAAAAGCCTGCTGCTGGCTGGCTACTGAGCCGATACTGATCATTTTACAAGGTACTGTCAGAGTTTTATGGACTTAATGTAATTAACAAAGATGCAAAAATGCTAAAACAAAATATTCCTCTTAATAGACAGATTGCCATTAACCTGCAAGAGTTAAATTTGTAATTGAAATAGAGAACTAGAGAAGAGATGCTACTGAGATGCAGCAGTATGTCAAGAAACTGTCCAATGTTAGTCTAGCTTGCTATGAGATACTTACTGTTTTTTATATATTGAATATAGTGAAATGCAAGTAATCATCAGTTAATTTGTTAATCAATTCATAGATAATAATCATAATATGGTTGTATATATATAATTTTTTTTTTTTTTATTGCCTGGACACAATGTATTTCAGCCAGTTTAAGATCATTGTTAAGGAAGAGTATCAGACTTCCCTGTTTACTTGGAGTTAGAAATACGTTTCTAACTTGTTTACCATTATTTTGGGGAGAATTATTTACAGTAAAAGTCTGCTCCTTTCTGTCTTGCATTATATTAACAAGCTAGAAATGACTGATAAATAGACAATTCTTGTTCAATAAAAGGGAGAATATCAATTATTTTGGCTGGAAAACTTGGCTGGTTTTATTATAAGTTAACAAAAAAGTACATCTTTTTTAGATGTTCTTGCTTCTACAAAGCAGGGCCTCATCTAGTGAAAGTAAAACAACGTATATCACAATTTGCTGATGCATAAGAAAAAAAATCTAGTTGCAGTTTATCTTCTAAATGGTCAAAACAGTGATAAATAAACATATTTTGATGCCAAACTTAAGTTTTATGAACCAAGATAATAATAATAAAAAAATACTTCATATATTTACTCTTTAGTAAACTTTTTTTCTAAATGAGATACTAAAACAAATCAATGATCTTTATATTTACCTCTCACCCTGGGACTTTAAGCAACAGCCCCTATTATTTTCTGTGGTTTTCAGCAACATGATGTCCTGCAGTCCAGTTTACAGTCTCTCCCTCTTTCTGGCACTTTAATGACCTTGTCAGCATAGTTTATGCATAAATAAGCATTTTCTGAATCAATATTCATGACAAACTTTAGATCTCTTAACATTGCAAGCACTTATTTTTATTCACACAGCAGAGCAGCTGGAAACCGACTCTGATTAATCATTCTTTTTTATGTGTAAACATACAAAATCATATTTACATGATGAGGCATCAGTTAAAAAACAAATAAAAGGAGTAAAGGATTGATTACAAAATCTAAATGTCACATCACAATTAATTGACCCTGAAATGTTCATAAATTAGTTTATTTTTCATATGAAAGCTTTTGACTTCAATACTTGCATTACAAATATAAAAAAATAACTAGTTTCCATTCCTCTAAACCAGAGGTCTTCAACAGGGGGTCCGCGACCCCTAGGGGGTCCGCAGAGGTACTGCATGGGGGTCGAGAAAGTCTTGGTTGATTCCTTTTTTTTTATATTCCCTCCTGCAATTTTTTGCACTAATTAAAATGTCTTTAAATACACATTAACATGAATTCAACACACTGTAGTAAACAGATAAATGAAAGCAGAAGATGTCTTTCAGTCATCAAGGAGCTCTTTCAAACCTGGGCACCGTTTCATTCACAACACCTGTCCCATCAACCAGGAATCAGATTCGGAAATACTTTAATAATCCCAGGGAGAAATTACTTTCGTTACATGACTCCATCTGTAATAGTGACTATAGGACCAGTTTGATATAACACAATTTCATACAATATATATAATTAGGGGGTCCCCGCTCCATCTCGCAATCAGTTTGGGGGTCCTTGGCTTTGAAAACGTTGAAGACCCCTGCTCTAAACCCTTAAGAAAATACCTTTCAAATATGGATGTAGACAAAAAATTGATTAACGATTATTGACGATTAATGGTTTATTAGATTAAAATTGGTTCCATATGATTAATTGATAATATCCGCGTTGCCCTCTACAATAGAGGAAACTGTTGTTTATTCTGATGAAGAGGCTTACTGGTATTTCCAGAATTTCAGAGCAGATGAATTAATGGATCCAGAATCCAGTTCTGGATTATTTTTTCTCTTTAATTTTGTGAAAAAGGCTCAGAATGAATTTAATACCATTCTGTTTGTAAATATTACAACTCAATAAAAAATGTCGCCCATTTAACCACAGAATTACTTACTTGGCTAAACACAAAGCAATATCAGTTAATGTCGACTTCATGCTATAGTCTGACAGCATGTCTGAGCGAAATACCCTGCCTTTTAACAAGAGTTTTACATCTCTGTACATTGGAAATTATAAATGTTTTACATAATTCCTCTTTTTTATTCAGTAACCAAATAATTTCTTGCTTTGTTATATCTTCTAAACATTTAAAAATATATGTTTATTAGGTCAGAAGTTGATAAAGCTGGCACACATTTTTTTTTAAATCCATCCATCCATTTTCTGACACACTTAATCCCAAGTGGGGTCGCGAGGGGTGCTGGTGCCTATCTCCAGCTTTCAATGGGCGAGAGGCAGGGTCCACCCTGGACAGGTCACCAGTCCATCGCAGGGCAACACAGAGACAAACAGGACAAACAACCATTCACACACACACTCACACCTAAGGAGAATCTAGAGAAGCCAATTAACCTACCGTAACAGTCATGTTTTGGACTGTGGGAGGAAGCTGGAGTACCCAGAGAGAACCCACACATGCCCAGGGAGAACATGCAAAAAAACTCCATGCAGAAAGACCCGGGCCGGGAATCCAACCCAGAACTTTCTTGCTGCAAGTCAGCAGTGCTATCCACTTACCACTGAGCAGCCAGTGTATAAAATGTTTTTTTTTTATTTTATTTTAGCATATTGTAAAAAAAATATTTAGGCCCTTATCTTAATGGAAAGAGTCTTTTGACGCAAAATAAAAAGGAGTTATTTTATTTGTTGATGCGCGCTGATCATAACTCTATTGCTAAACTCAATAAAATGTTGATTATTTGCTTATCTGCAATTTGCCTTCCTATTTTAAACATCTAAAAAAACACAAAAAAATTACAATAATACAATATGAATGATGGATTTGAATCGGCTGTATTCTCAGTGCATGTCAGCAGGTATTGACTGTTTTTTGCTCTGCAGACACAAACAGGTTCATTGCTCATGTGATCATTAAAGAGACAAATTTTCCTCAGATCTGAATCGCCACAGATATTTCAAAATAGATTCAACTCTTTTCTGAAAAAGGCAAAAACAAGTGTGCACCAACCTTGGTTGCGAACAGTTATTTTCAAACTGTAACATCTTCAAAGCTATAATGGAGCTTCAGATATGTTGATGAAAATATGAGAATCAGCTTGTGTTTAACTGATGAGGACATATATGATAACAACCAGAAAGCAGACAGTGCTTAAAAGATATTGAGTGAATCAAATCCAGGTTTTCTCAAAAGAGAGAAAGAAAGCTTTTAAAAAGGAGCATCAGTAAAAGCTTTTGGGCCATGAGGTCAGCTTAAAACACTCGATTTTTCCTCCAGACTGCCGTGGTTTTAAGAAGACTAGAGCAGATGCAGAACGACTGAGTTCATGAATAACCCCGACCTCACATTTGTGTGAAAGCGCTTGTTGCAACAGGCCTCCAACTAACACTAGATCCCCTTGCACACGCACAAAAGATGTGTCTATATTCAGTTTATTGTGATCAGACAGCGGCAGCGACAAGATTATTTACAGATGCACTCCATTCAAATGTGCGAGAAGAAAAGTAACGGTTAACAAAAGAAAAGAGGTCACACTGTCAGACATCTTCCTCTAGATGTGTGTGTGGGCAGGATGAATCTTCCCCTGAGCCAACAGGGGCTCAACACACACAGGGTAAACATCCCTGGACTCAATCCCGGGTGAGTCGATATTGGTCTTGTCTGAGTGCAGGACTTTATTTTTCTCCCCCTCACTCTTGTTTTTGCTGGCTCTGACCTCAATTCCATAGGGGTCATTTGCTTATCAAAGGCAAGGACTGGAACTTGCAGGTCCTGAGTGTGTCTTCATTGTGAGCAAGGAAATTCAATTAGACGGTGCCCCTTCTGTGTGTGAGGGGTACGACTCATCAGTGGATATAGGAGGATTAAGGTTGGGTGAGTCCGCATCAGGGGTGCGCAACAATTTCAAGGGAAAGAGTTCACAATGGCTGAGGAGAAACATCACAGATGAAGGCTTTTATGAATGAACTGTCTGCACATCCAGGCAACAAGTCAAAAGCAAACTGAGGTGTTCTATTTCCTCGCTCGGATCATCTTTCAAACTGATGGTAGCGGTGTCATAACCGTCACTTCAGGTTCTCAACGCTTCCTTTCAAAGACACTAACAATGCGATGATCTGCAGACAAATTAAGCTCTGGTGGAGGTAAGACATCAAGACACCAGGTCAAAGTGTCAGAAATGAGTTTGGAGATAAACAGACTGTTGAAATGAAAACAAAATAGAGTTATAAGCCTACATAGCAGCTTTAGTGGTTTTTGGAATCTGTAAACTGTTTAAGCCTTAAACTTTGACGATTTTCAGCCGAATTTGGGACATTGTTGTGGACAAATACTTTAATTATGTCCTCCAAAAAAAACTAAAACAAAGCAAAAAGTATCTATACAGAAGATGAACCATAAGATCTGGTTACTTTGCAGGACATTAATCTACAGGATCGTTCTAGAAACAAATCTGTTAAATCCTGTCAGAAGATAAATAAGCAGTCTTTTTTAAATGGAGGAACTTGACCAACAACAATACTAAGGTAAGCAGGCATTTTAAACAATGCTTAATTTGTACTAAGAGGATAGTGACTGAAAAGACTAGATTAAAGTGGCTAAAAATGAGCCTGCTCTGCAGGATTACCAGATTAGGCCTCAGTAGTAGAGTAAGGATCTGAATTATCTTTGGGTAGAGTCACCACTCCATGGCTTTTAAGGGAATTAACCGAGGTGGTTCAGGTCTCTGATTCAGACGCTTCCTCGATTTTCTCAGTTTACTGATTTTTCAGGCTTGTCCAACTGTGAACTTGATGGATGGATTAGATATCCCCTCTGGCATCGGAACACCCTTCCTAAATGAACATCTTCAGGGGGTCTTTGAGTCTCCTAATCTTCTTTGGGTTTTCCTCTCGGGCCTGTTACCTTCCGCCTGATCTTATATAAGTAGAAAATGATGGATGAATGAATGGATGGATGGAACATGGCTTACAGGCTTAACTTTTTGCACTCTGGAGAAATAAAAATGTCTTCCTTTAAGAATGTAAGAGTTTATTTTGAAGAGGTTGTTCAAGGGAAGAGTTTAAAAAGTAAAATAATTTATTTACAAAAAATAATTAAAGCAATTTGTGCTAAAGACTGCGTAGTAACCCTATACAGATATTATAAAGTTAACCCGGGGTCAGAAAGCCAAGGGCTTTACTGCTTTATGACCAAGTCTTCAACTTTCTATTTCCGTGTAAAGTAGACGATGATGAGTGGCCTGTACTAGCTGGCTCTGCCATAAGTGTTTCTGTCGCCTAACAAGGATAAGGTGGCCTTCTGGGTGAAGCATGGCTATATTAAAGAGCTAAAGGAGGCAGGAGCAGAAGGGGCGGAGCTAAAACGAGCACAGAGTTCACCAGGAATACTTCAAGACTTTCCGTTCAGGCATGCTAGCGGGACAGCGTTCTGGGTCAAGGCTCTGCCTCCGGTTATGAACAGCTTTTCAAGAGCTTTTTTTGATTGAGCTGTCGATTTTCTACAATGAATGCCCCCTGCAAGGCCCCTGCTGATGGACTGAATGTCGTTACAGATTATTCATGGCTGACAAACATGCGTGCAGGTAGTGCTCCAATCAATCCAGAGAGGTTCAGACCAATGCCACTCCAAGGAGACCAAGCAGCTTCGATTAGAGACTGAAAAGAGTAAATAGTGTAGGTTAGAAGAAACACTGATGATGGTAAGTGCATAATTACTGCTCGGATATTCTGAGGAGTTTCTGGATGATCTCAGAAACATAATAGGATGAAGAAGGGAAGTCAAACGTAAACCATGTAAAAGATATGAGCTTTGCGACGCTTGAAATAATCAAACTGGTTCAGTATCTTTCAACTACTCAGGTAACATGTGAGTTGGTTGGTTTGAAGTTGGCATAAAAAAACACTCTTAGTCTCTTGGAGGGAATTAAGAATTTAAATAATATCTTCAAGGATTTCTTTTATTTATTTTCATATAATAAAACAAAAATATTCAGCTGCGATCAGTAAACAGTTTGAAAGCAAAGTGTGATGATGGTCTGGCGGCTTTAATAAATGTAGAGTAGGAAACTTCACGTCAATTTTTAAAGAAATTGTTATTGATAGAGAAGACATGAATAAAAAGATTTCTTGGCTCATTCAAAGTTTGTCAAAACAGAAATATTTCATTATTGTTGAAAGGCCAATGCCAAGGCACACTCTTCATGTTTTACAGCTGCTTGGTGACAAAAAAGATACAAAAAAAATATTCAAGCCCCTTGAAATTTTTCGCATTTTGTTTTGATTCAACAACAAATTTCAATTCATTTTAGACCATCAAACAGATGAACGTTGATGTGCATTATTCTTTTTTAAAATGAAAGGGGAATATATCATTATTTAATTTTTCTTTTCATTAAAAATGAAAACAGGGGGGTTGTTTTAGGATACGTCTCATCAGCTTCGCACAATAAGGAATTTATATTTTTCAGTTTATTCTTTGCAAATATCTCAAGCCCAGTCTGAACATTTTCTTTTTAAATGTGGACACATATTCTCCACTGCAGCTTGAATTATTACTGAAACATTCAAAAACATGAATTAGCTTTTTTCTAAACACAGGTTGCTCTGAAGTTATTCCCAGGTTATTGATGGTTATTTCCATCCTCTGTTTTTTTAAGAATTTCTTCTGAATTTGCTTGATTTAGTCTCCTGTTATATCAGACCAGCTTTCTACTGTTGTAAATATGTATGAACTTCCTGTGGTTTGGCTGCTACCTTGGCCAGGTCTCTCTTGATAAAGAGATTCTGAATCTCAATGGGACTTCCTGGTTAAATAAAGGTTAAATAAAATAAAATAAATACTCCCAGCTTAACAAAAGCAGCCCGCAGCATGATACTGGGACCACCATGTTCTAATGCTGAGATGGTGCGTTCAGGGTGATGTGTTGGATCTCATTCAAAGGTAAGTTTTTTTTTTATTCAAGCAATAAAGTTGAATTTTAGTTTTATCGGACCAGAGTTCATATTTCCATGAAATGATTGTGTCTCCAGCAGGGCTTATGTCCAATAGCAATCAAGAGAGTTTTTTATTTTTTTGCCACTGTTCCATAATAGCTTCATTACCAGAGAACACAGTATTTCAGTTGTTTGGATGGCGCACCGCCACAGCAAAATACAAGCTGCTTTGAGAATTATTTCAAAAAAATATTTAATAACAATGTAAAGAATATATTAAATACTGTATATTTGCACATTTATTCTAATCATAATTGAGTTTAAAATGAATCAAAATCAAGAAATGTTACAATTTCCTTTATTTTGAAAAACCAACATTCTTGTCTATCATGCTAGATAGTGTACGAAGCTAACTGGTAGCTCCAGTGCAGCGCGCTGCTCTGTTTAGTGAAGAAAAATTGGAGATGACAGTCCAGTGTTGCCAATTTAAAGACTTTATTCATTTATTGGGATACCTTAAGCAATTTTATTTTCTCCAAAGAGTTAGAGACACATCTAGTGACTTTTCTCAGTGTTTTTGGCGAGTTTAGCAACTTTACATGAAAGCACCAATCAATACGCTGTTAGTCTCTCCCTATTTCCCTCAGTGCCGTCTTACAGACACAGGAAGCTGCCTTGTCCTGAAAAACCTGCTGGGTTCAGAAAGAGAGCAGGAGCAGGTCTGCATTTCTTTCCTACAGCTAAGGTATAACTCATGCAACGAGGCTGCTAATGATTCTGCCCTGGACTAAAAAGCAGGATATAAACATTATGCATATATTTAGCTATTATCTACTCTTTTTTTTTTATATCTGTGAAATATTTACCTGATTACTGCTGAACTTCAATCACCAATTTGATGAAATTAGACGTATGCAGGGAGAATTTAGGCATTGTTTAAAAAAAATCGTACATTATTTGCTGCAATTTAACAATGAAAGTAACGTAGTAGTTTTTAACTCTCGGGACAGGGTACAAGGATATGCATTCGCATTTTTTATTTTAAGTGGAGAGAGCGTGTCTTTTTAAAATTAGTAAAAATCTTCTACTATAACTTTAAAAGGAGGAAATTTCAAACACAATCAGTGTGAATAGACATCAGCCAAGAAAGACCCATGTCAGTGGACACTGGATTTCATTACAGGGTATGTAAGTAAAAAGGGGTAAAGACAAATGCAAACTAAACATTTCTTTTCTCTTAAAGTCAAGTGTACTGTTTTTTAGATATACCTCAACAAAATATGTCCTACTGTGTGTTTGCCTATCACATAAGACCCTAATAAAAGATATTGTTTGTAGCGGTAAAGGAGAAAAGTGTGGAAACAGTTCAAACAAGGTGAATACTTGTTTGGCAGTGTATGTGTGTCATTTTTGTTCCATGTATTCCTTTGCGCACTTATTTTATTATGTATAAATCTTATCTAAGAGGTGACACAGACTCATCTGTGTTTATCTACTGTATTTATATTATTTTCTTTGTTAAGCCCTTATTTGTGAGCAGATGTATTCAAAACAGTTATTTAAACAAACCAGTTATAAATGAACACACACACAAACATAATGTGACTCATGTTCAGATATAAAAGATGGCACGCAGCCTTCCTGAGACCGTTTGTTGCATTCATGCATTTCCCATGTCTGTGTGACTGAGTCCAAACATGAACTGCTCGTTTTGTGCTTTTTAAATGTGCGTATTCAAGACACGGCAGTGTGAAAAATAGTTTGAGTGCTCAACTGTCCAAGCAGAATTTCCAGGCCTGTCAACTATTGAAAATGTTTGGCACACTGTGAAAAAAGGAAACCGTACAAAATAACCCTTAAATCTGAGGTAGTGTTGCTTTTGAAGGTAGGGTAATTCCTTAAACCATGATCATGAACCAGTGCCATGTTTTTTCTTATGTTTACTCTTGTTTTTAGTTAATTTATCAGAAAACAGACCTTTTTTTAATGTATGTTGATTAAAAAAAAAAAAAAACTTATCAAAAATCTATTAATGTACCTATTTAGTCCCAACTCTATATTGGTTTATAAAATTTACTGATAACCACTTGTACGTAATTCTTTAGGTTACTGAATGGGCAGTTAGAACATGCACGTTTCACATATTTAAAAATGTATTTCTTCAATTAACATGTTTATTAACTGATAAAAAACAAATATATACAAACAAAAAATAGGATTCTTTTAGTTTTCTCCAAAAGTGATGCTCAATCAATTCTTTAATGATCTAATTTTCAACAACCCGACACAATGTGTTACATTCAATATATGCACTGCAAAAACATTCTGAAAAAAAAATGAGTAAAAACTTCTTCAAATAAGTGTATTTACCCTTAATTTGAGTATGGAAAATAAGATGATCTGCCAATAGAATGAGCAATTTTACCCTTAAAATAATATAATTTGATATTATGCACTTGAAATAAGAGACTGCTGTTGTTTTTTCTTATTTTAAATGTAAATTGTCTTGTTCCATTGGCATAGTGTCTCACTTACCTGCTTAATTGCAGAAAAAATTAACTTATTTTAAGAAAAATTTACTTACTTAGATTTACAATTTTTGCAGTGCGGATGTCTGATCACACCTAAATATTCCAGCCAATAAGCAGTTGGTGTTTTTTGATACTTTTGCATGAACTCTAACTACTATATTTATTATCTTTGACCAAGGATTCAGATTATTAGATGGTGAGAACGTTTAACAGGTCCATACCTGCATAAAGTGGGAGAGTGAGATGATCTCTTTCTCAAATAAATGCTTGTTTGATTCAACAGTATTTCCCTAACACCAAATCTGTCTGCAGCTCAGCATGCAGCTGTGTTTCGACCTGCAACAGCGTTCACGGTTTGAAATGTGATAAAGATTTAATTTAAAAAACATCAGAATAGACTTTCTGTGTCACACAGTGCACAGAGATCCAACATTAAAATCCGATCTCTATCTGCAGATAGCATAATCATGTTTGGTTGCATGCAAACGTACAAAGGTCATAAGTGATTACATCAAATGCACATTGATTCAAAGCCATGGATTTTTCTATTTACGCTGTCCCTCCATAATTAGTTTGCCTAACCTTTGCGAGACGTTCCACACGCGCATATGCACACAGGATCACAGAGGTAAGTCTGCGATTTACCACAGTGCCCTTACCAAAGTGCCCTTGTTGTAATTACTCTCCATCCAATATCCTGACCCCTGATGATTGGCAAGAGCGAAATGTTCTAGAAGCCACAGTCTTCAGGCAGGAAGTGTCTGGGACCTGTTCCTTTATCTCCCACACACACCTTGTGCTGGCGAGAACCAGAACACGTCGGAGGCAGGGGACTTAAGCACTTTCCTTCTGCTTTCATTACACTTTGCAGAGTGGGAGGATCTGATAGAACGTCACCCACATGAAAGCCCAGATAATTCGCCCAGACTAAACCCCCCCTGCCCCTCTTGTCTAGCTCCCGCCTGGTAGCAGGGTGATCTGTACCAAACAAATTGCATTAAGGTTCTCCCCTCCCCACTCGCCGTCGCTTGGGCCCTCATGTGCTTTGGCCAGCAGTGTTGTCTGACTTGGATGCTGGAGCGTTTTGGTAATCCATTGAAGGTGTGTAGGCGAATGTAAATACTGAACAGAACAAACTGTATTTGGTAAACAGCCTGGGGGTGAAGAGCCACTATGAAGGCCTTTCTCCCAAATACATCCTGCATTCTTTCTTTGGTTTCTTCTTTGTTCCTAAAATAGCTCACAGAAATGGGGATGGAGACAGATTCTGTAGCTTCTTCTGTCACGTCTTTTGAATACAAAACTTCATTCTTTTAATCTTTTCTCAGTGCTCAGAGTCTGCATAAGAGAGTAACTTCCGTTTGAAAATTTCTCAAACATTAATAACCCGTATCTCCCACATTAGGGGTGTCTGGAGAACAGTTTAAATCACTTTATGTGGCCTACTACTGTAAATTCAGACTGACAGAAATTTGGACAGAGAGGAGGTAAACGCTCAGAGACGTTCTTTATTCTAGGGCAAGGTTTTCACTGATGAAATGCCTCTTAAGAAAATTAGAATTTAAGGTATAATAACATAACCTGACTCCGCCAGATGGATTTGCTCCGCATATCCATCTGGAAACCTTCCGTTGAAGTAATTTTGGGAAGGGGTGAAAATACTGGTTAGCTGATTGGCCTATGCTGGTGATAGACGGGCCAAATAAACCAATCAGATCAACGAAGCATAT
>NW_015150461.1:613910-621187 GCF_000732505.1 Cyprinodon variegatus | reverse complement strand
CAAATTTTCTTTAACGGAAAGTAGCCAGACTGATCTGCGAGTGAAACCTTGAAAGCTCGCGAGATCAGGATGGTCTCACGAGGCTAATAACCCCAAGTTGTCTTTCATAAACCAGGTTTTTTGTTCTTTTGCTTTTACTTTAATTTCATATTAAAGAGGACCTCTTGAACCTAGTAAGTTTTATTCAAAAGCAGACCTGAGTAAAACAATTTATTAAACTGGGAGAATGCTGTGAATAACTCAAAAAAGCTCAACAAGCTAATAATGTAGGCTAGCTCTGTTCGAGAAACTCCTGTAGAAATGATTTTTATGAATGACAAAGATTTAAGAAGTAATCTTTATAAAGTGAAAAACATTACGGAAAACATCCAAAGGCTTCTGTCTTCTGATGCAAGAATAATTAATACATTTTTACATAACCAGAAATGTTAACACATTTGAAGTGGCCATTTTGACAAATATCAGATTGACTGAATATATATTTATGATATCTAAAATACATTTCTTCAAAGTCAAAATATTACAAATGATGAGCAGTATCAATAGGAATTTGAAGATCTATAGTTCATCTCTAGACAACCAGAACAGTTTATGAATTGTATTGAACCTAACAAAGCATAATACAAACCACAGAGAAGAACCTACCAAACTAGACTAATAATGGAAAAAAGAAATGAGAGCTACAGTAACTCTCAATTCTAGACAAGAAAACTGGAAAGATTTAACAGTAAAAATTGAACATTAGTGAGTAATGTAAGTTTTCTCAAAGCACTCTAAACAAAACGAAAATTGCCAATTAGTAGAAGGTAAGTGGAAATGTTCTCACTATGAGTGAAAAGAAAAACTGTCCACAGCCGTAGTTAATTTGTTCAAATCCCCGCCTACAAAGGCGATCACAGCATGCTGAACTTAGGCTCCTGATTCAGCCATGTTGTTGACTCCAGCCTCAACAATAATGTGACGCAGGATGCTGAAGTGCTGCAGACGGCGCTCAGATTGAGCCTTTAAATATTTATTTCTTTGTTCAGATGTGACTGTATAAAATATTAACTCAGCAGATGCAGATATTGTGCACTTTATAAATAACCTGATGCTGAGAATTGAGAGGAAGACGTGAAAGTAGAGGCTGGACCCCCTCAAAGCACAGAACATGTCTGAGCAGCTTCGACTATTCAGATATAGATAACTTGGATTCAAGTGAATGCTTATGTGAAATAAGTCACCTGCTTTAAATAATTGTTCTCTTCTTAATTTTGAAAATGAATCTATTTAAATATTCTGGAATCATAAATGAAAAACGAGCAGATTGTTAATCTAATAAAAAAAAAAAAAAATCCAAGCTTTACCAAAATCACATTTTTGGATTCCCCAATTAATCTGTTTAGCATTCTTAAAGTTAAGGTTTTCTCTCACTAAAATTAAATTGAAACCTGTGCTGTTGTACAGGCAAGTTAGGGCAGTCAAAATGATGGAGAAAATATTAAAACATTATATGAAAATGCATTTCTTGGAGTTATAGTTGACAATAAATAAACTATAAAACACATACATAACAATTATCAAGAAGCATTTCTGTTTTGAGAAAAACAAAACTCATTTTGGATTACAAATCACTCCATACGCTCTAATGTTTATTGATTCTGCCATATTTCCATAAGAGTTTTAGTTTTTTGCAAAACTGTATATTCTTAAAATCCAAAACTTTAATACTTATGGACTTTGTTCATTTTCTGACAGCACAAATTATGCCTAAAACAATAGGAATCTTATTGCACATAAGGGGTCTGTCTTTGTTTGGTGTGTAGTTCAAGCAAAGTCCAAGCAACACAGCAGGAGGAAGAAGGAATTCAAATATTTACATGTTCTTATTAATGATTTATGAATTTGTTTTTAAAAAAAATTCCATTTATACTTTTTTATTCTATTATCTGTATGTAGTAACATGAAGGAGCATTGATGTTTCATATACACGTTACCGATTTTTTTAAAATAAGGGGGAACGCTGCAAATAAGCTTTTTGCTTCTATTGGACATGTTAGGCATATAGGTGACTAAATATTTTGTCAGCTATGTGCCAAACTTTGCTAAATTAATTTCTTAGTATGTAAAAGAATGGTTATAATGCTTTGAGGATCCTTTTTTTTTTTTGCATTTTTTCCCTTTTCTTAACTCCTTACGGAACTGTCTAATACGTTGGTTTATCATAATAATTCTTCCTTATGCATGAAAAACATGTCTCTCCTATACTAAAACCCCCTACCACGTTGGTGCCACCTCCGTGCTTTACAGTTAGGGCTGTGTTCTTCGGCTAGCTTGGCCCCCTTTTGTTCTACGAAAACATAACAATAGTCATCAGGCTAAACATTTTTTGCCTCGATCTGACTACATATATTCAAAACTGAAGATAATTTGCTCCTGCCTACATTTCCAAACTCTATTATTGCATTTGAAATAATGGATTTCTCTTCACTCATTGGTCTTTCAAGTGTTAGTAGATTTCATTGTGCATCTTTCTTACCAGCTTCCAACCTATTTACCTTTAAAACATGTTTACCTATTGGATAAGGAATACATTTTCTTTATATATTGAGGTTGTCATGGTGATCTTGTTATATATAACAGCTAGAAAAGTTGGACAAGGCATCTGGAAATTGAACCTGACCTGTGAAGTCCATATTTGTTTCCTTCAGATTTCCTTTTATTTCCCCATTATGCTACACAACGAAACAGTTTGCATTTTCCTCTAATGGATCAGAATGTTGTGGTTGAACATATTAGAGGCTCAACTGCTCAAGGTGTAATAATCTTAGTGTTTGTAAACGTCTAAGTTTAAATAAAGGTGAAAGAATAACAGAAAAAAATCTAATACTTTCTAGCAATTAGCTAAAATGGATTATTTATTCCTAAATATCATTTACATGTCAGATTTATTCTTTGTTAATGTCAGATAAAGTGATTGTTCTTTATTTTTTTTGTTATGTTTGCTTCAGCTTGAAAATATGTTAATGTAATTCTTAAATTTTAGTGCCCTAAAAACTGGCATATGCCTTAATGGCACAAGGAAGTGTTTATTTATTAAGACTTAGCAATTTATGGAAATATCAATACTAATTTTAATACTATTTAAACATCAGTTACTGATCATTAAATGAATCCAACTCATCAAGTAAAAACTGCGCTGCAGTTAAAATTGATCTAAGCATAAATAATATAATTCTACCACTTGACTTCACAGTCGATACCAGCTGCCTCAAAACTTTGTGAAAGACAAGAGAAATAAAATAAACATTTGCGGAAAACAAACTCATGGTCTAAAACAACACAGATGAATTATTCAGCTGAATCATAAAATACTAAGAATGGCTTCAGGATGCAGAGCAGACCAGGCCTTTTTTCCCTTGTTTTTGCCTCATTGAACAGCCGCTGAAACATGTAGGCTCTGTTTTTCAAATTTTCTTTATGCTGTGTCAGTGATCAACCCAATCATGACAGATTTTCGATAAGGATGATAAACGAAATGTGGAAAAAAAAAAAAAAGTAAAACCCCCTTTTATTTTCCTTCCTGGTTTTCCACCCCATCACCCTCCTGACCCTAATTCAGACTCTATTTGCGAGACACAGTCCATCCGCTGTAGGTTGATGTAAGTTCTGAATGCACAATAAGGACCATACCTTTCCAGATGCCTGTGGTTACATGTGCAACATGTTCCCTGCATCCTAATCTAACCGACGTCCAGAGAAAAATCCTTTATGCTTCACTTCATAGAGATTGAAGTTATTCTTTCTCCATTTCTAAATTAAAACGCCTGTTTACTACAGCACCAGACATTCCATAGCCAGAACACCCTGCTGCTTTTTTAGATATTTTTTTTTTTCTTTACGGAAAAGAACAGCAAGTTGATGTTTGTTTGAGGACTGTGTAAAAATCCCCACACTGGAAGTCTCCTTGGGGCCAAACACACAAAGCATTAACTGTCAGCCACCAAGTTCCTCTGTCTATCAAAAACAATCTCCAAGGACTATTTAGCTGTCAGACACCCAAGTACACCTCCCAGCCCCACTATTTTTATACGAATTTGAGTAGAGCAGGTGTTGATTGACGCCACAGACTCCCACTTTGCCTCCCACTGTCAGCATAAACATTTGCTCCTTTTACTTCTTTCCGATGTAGAGGTAAATAGAAAGATAACGTAACATTACAACCAAAAGCTAAAATAAAATAGTTTCCAAGATCAATGCGGATGAAACGGCAAAGCGGGAAAGAAATCTACAGTAAATATGTAATTTTATTCTTAAAATAAGTGCATTTGTTCTCGAACTGAGGAGATAAGCGAGAGACTTTGCAAATGGAACAAGACAATTTACATTTAAATCAAGAAAAAACAATTGCTTTGTCTTATGTCAAGTGCATAATATCTCATTATCTTATTTTAATTGGCAAATCATCTCATTTACCTACTCAAATTAGGGATAAATACACTTAATTTAAGAAATGTTGACTTATTTCAGATTGTTTTTGCAGTGATAACCTGCTCTTTCTGCTTCTTTGTAAATCTCAGTGTTTTTTATAAAGCAAAGCTTAAAGAACATTGGTGAACCTAAAAAAAAATGTTTCTATTTGTGAATCATAGATGGTCCTGACATTGGAAGGAGTCTATGCTGTCGCAGAAATACCTTTTTTCATTCAGATGTATTGGTTTAGGCAAAGAAATGTTTAAGTTTGAAAACTTTGCTACGTTACTTTTAATAGATACAATCACATTAATAATTTCTAGAGAAAATAATAAACTTTTGTGTTAAGAAAACAGTATTCATTATGATGACAAAGACTTTTAAACACTTTTGTTGCCCCCTAGCACTCACACACCGACCCGACAACGGAAAGCTCCAGTGACTGTATTGATAACATGTCTGTCTCCTCTTGATGAGGGCAATAAATGAAGCATGCTCTTGTGAAAGTAAGAAACAACTGCTAAAAGCCGCCGAAAGCGTTCCGACTTCCAGGCAAGGGCACAGCTTTTGTGTGACTGACGAATGTAAAATTAGCAGGGAGAAAGCAAAGCGTGAGGCTGACGTGGGGAATGTTTTGGTGAGAGGACAAAGGCTGTGCGTGTGGGAGACTAGAACGGCATGGTTGTTGTTTGACAAATGGTAATTATCTTTTTTTCTCCCACTTTTGTTACATTAATTGCAGTTAATTTTGACTTTTTTTTTTATTCCCTGCTTGTCAAGACTGACTTCACAGGAACATTGGTAGAATAAATATTCGAGCACATCTTAGGCAGAATTTAGAGCACAGACGTGTAGCTCTTATGTGTTCCCGTTAGCTCAGATCAATCCAAGCAGCTGGTTGCTGTTTAATCGTTGCGGCTTAAGTTTTTCTGTATGTTTTCCTTTACATGCACATGAACTGACGGTCTATTCTTGGTACAAAATGGAAAATGGATTTGCCCTCGCCGTTTGCCGCTTGCACATCCTACACATTTCATCCATCTAAACTCTGAGGCTTTCATTTGCAAGCAAATTTTAACACAAAAAAAACCCCCTTTACCATCAATTGTTGCCAGATATACACTGGATTTCAAAGGATCTAGATAAGGAGAGCTGAAATGCGTGGGCGGAAGCCAAACTGCACGTGCAATAGTATTGCAATTGTATTTTCTGTAAAGTGACCTTGAGTGTCCAGAAAGGGGCAGTTAAATAAAATGTATTATTATTATTATTATTAATAAGAGGTTGTGTTGTGGGTCATCTTTAAGGATTATGTGCATAAAGACAAAAAGGTTCACCCTGTCCCATTAAAATTACAGTTCTAGATTAGATGTTAAAAAAAACATGAAGTTCTAAGCCAAGAGATTGAATTATTATTAATGATAATGATTGTTTTTTTTTTTCTTTAATAATAATGTTTATAATGCTGAATGTTATTCATAGTGCATTTCACATCCCGATACCTTTCAGATACCAAAACTCTGTTTGCTTTAATCTTATCATAATTACTGTTGATTTTTTTTTAAGAAGTTGTCATTAATTACATGTTTAAAATAGGGATGCAAATGATGAGTTATGAATTAACCTTAACCTGATTGATTTTATTGATCGGCAAGCAATTCACCAATGTCCCTAAGCTTCTACTTCTTGTCTGATCAACTGGTTATGATTATTAGCAGCAATCTGAGTTTTCTCTTGTATCAAGAGGATCTTTCCATAATATGAAGGGCTAAACATTTATTTTACAATATGCTGAGTTGAAAAAAAGGTTTCTATCATTATATTTTAATAACTTGTTGCTGCTAGCGTTTTAAACACTGACCAAATAACCAAAAAATGTGTTTTACACATTTTAAACAGACATATTCATAGGATAAAACAAGACACAGAGTTGCAGAATAAAAAGAAAGATTATCTAAATTTGTAAAAAGAAAAACAAACATGATTTCTGATGTGCAGAGATGTAAAACTCTGAGATGCTGCTGCTTTCAAACATAGGAAAGAAGTTGATGTTGCTCCGCCTGTTAACTTCTGGACAACAGACTCATAATTTTGGTATATTTATATTTACAAATAGAACCACATACGGTTCATTCTGCATGGCATTACGTCTTGTGCAATTAATGATGAGGCGCCTCTTATCATGCCGCCTATTGGACAGCATTGACATGACAATGAAATAAATTTCTTTCAAGGGGAAGATGACAATTATTCTGATAAAGTAAGTTGTAATCTAATGAACCATCAATCGACAATCCTCAGCATTATTCCCCCCCTTTTACTTTTATATCCTAAAAGGCAGCTTGAGATTAGTATAAGTTCAGAAAATTAAGTCACAAAAATGATGTTAACAGAACATATGTCATCGTAAAAACAAATAGGGTCCAAACTGTCTGGCTTTATCAAAACAAAACAGATGACTATAAAAAGAAGAAACCTTCCTGATTTTCAAAACAGTAAAAACTAACGTGATGTATCATAGACATAGACTAAATATAAATAAGTGAATTGATTAGACTACCTTTAAAATAATGTTAAAGATGGATATATTTAGGGCTGCAACAATGAATCGATAAAATCAATAAAAATCGACTTTTAAAAGCGTTGGCAACGAATTTCATCATCGATTAGTTGTGTCGCGCGATTAATGCGTCATCCGCTGCCGCCGTCATCACTGCCACTTGACTGAAACGGGGGAAGAAAAAAAAAATTACGGCAGAGCGAGCCAGCGCTGCAGGTGCAGTGTTGCCAACTCAGCGATATTTATCGACTTTTCAGACCCCTCA
>NW_015150461.1:600925-613900 GCF_000732505.1 Cyprinodon variegatus | reverse complement strand
GGTATATTTATATTTACAAATAGAACCACATACGGTTCATTCTGCATGGCATTACGTTTTGTGCAATTAATGATGAGGCGCCTCTTATCATGCCGCCTATTGGACAGCATTGACATGACAATGAAATAAATTTCTTTCAAGGGGAAGATGACAATTATTCTGATAAGATATCTTGTTATCTAATAAACCACCAATCGGCAATCCTCAGTATTATTGCAGACATTTACATTTATATCCCAAAAAGCAGCTTGAGATTAGTTTAAGTTCAGAAAAGTAAGTCACAAAAATGATATTAACAGAACATATGTCATTGTGAAAACAAATAGGGTCCAAACTGTCTGGCATTATCATAACAAAACAGATGACTATAAAAAGAAACCTTCCTAATTTTCAAAACAGTAAAAACTAACTTAAAAGCATCATAGACATAGACTAAATGTAAATAAGTGAATTGATTAGACTAACTTTAAAATATTGTTAAAGATGGATATATTAGAGGACCTCTGGTGAAAGCAGTTGAAATATGTGTCGGCAAAAAGGCCCGATCATGTGTGACGTCATGTTTTAAAAAGTAAGTGACATAAAAAAAAAAAAGAAATCAACAAAATAGATCTGCCACTATAGAACTGTCCCATTTTCAGCTAAACAAGATCTAGAACTTTCTTCAATAAAGAGACGTTACAGATATTAACACTGGATCCATGGATCATTAAAAACAACTTGTTGTCCTTATTGTTTAACATTTTCTCATGGACCCAAGCAGTGGCGGTTCTAGACCAAATGTACCAGGGGGGCCAGGAGGGGGCCAGAGTGTTTTCATGGGGGCACAGAAAATCATGAAATAAAAAAAAACAGGCCAAGGGATTCAAATAAATTAAGATAGCTGCATGAAGTGAAATTTCTATTCAATTAGGTTTCATTAAAATTCTAAATGTCTTAATAGGTCAATATACATTCAGAATTTAGGGATTTTACTTTTTTCCCCCACTTAATTTAAGTTGAAATTACAGTTTTCTATAAAATCTGAATTAGAATTTAAGAAAAACTGTTAAAATTAGCTGTAAAAAGTAGAGTATTTTTATTTTTACATTTGTTTTGGAAAAAAACATTTAGCAGATGAAAACTGGGATCCTATCTCAATACAACTTATGCTATGTTTTTAAACAGTTAATAAAACAGAATTTGTAAAGAAAAAATAAAATAGATCCAAAAGATCTATTAGTAACCATGTCTGTTTCAGCGCATATCATCATTAGAATTTCTTTGAGTATTAGGTCTTCAGTACAGGGGCCCGCTGGCCCCTGTCTAGAACCACCCATGGACCCAAGACTCATTGTTGTCTGATGTTCTAACCTGGAGGATTTGTTACAACCCTATCAATTAACATTTACTTAAAACCAGGCAAACACAAGCCTTTGCTAATCCGCTTTGACTTCCCTAATATATTTAAGGTGAGTTCCTGCTCTTTAAAGACAGGTTTTCTCCAAACACATGGATGTAGAGTCTCAGATGACCACCCTGAGAGGTCTAATAGAACGGGCTGGCAGATGTGTCAAAGGAACAATTCACCTTGCCATCTGTTTTTCACTACTTCCTTGCCAAGCCTCCCCCCTCTCAGTAATCAAGGACACGGATGAAATACAAGTCCCATTATGTGGAGGCAGCTAATAATGTATTATCAATTAGTCCCTTTGGCTACTGATCAATGCTCAGCAGGTGGTACAAGGCTATTTCCTTCATCTAAGACTTTATTGCCCTGATTCTCTTCTTTCCTTCTGCTCATTAGGTACTGGCACTCAGAACTATCAGGTCTGAACTCAATAGTAGTTCAATATTCTGTTAAAGATTTTGTTTAATTACTACAGAGTAACTTAGAAAGACTCCATCTGAAATCCCTCAGTCTCAGATCAAGTAACTGGGAGTTTTTACCACTTTTCTATAAATGCCATTTGTGTGACGTTTCTGTAAGAGTAAATGCATCCATGTTGTGACCTATAGAGCTGAGTAAGGGAGAAAAACAAGTGAAATGGGAGAGAGGGGAGGAAAAGGTGAGAGTTGGAGTAAAGGGAGGTGATTGGCTGCTGTAATACCAGGGATGAATAGCGTGGTATTAAAATAAAGGTTACAGATCATTTAGGCTAAGCCTGGCTTATCTCCCCCTTAGATCAAAATTAAATATGTCATCACATTACGATCCAGGAGCAGGTTATCAAAAGAAACATATTTCCTACAAATAAAGCCTGCAGATGTCAGATATGGTAGAAAACAGGGTTTTAGAAGTACTCCCATCGACAACATATATGATGTTTGGACTAAAAATGATTGACTGATCGAGTTTTGAAGGATTTTTTGATACTTTAATATCTCAATGTTTTAGGAAGTGGTTATATTTCCCTCTTTTATGCAGCTTTATTTTTCTTCCCCAGTCAGTAGTTGCTTTATGAATATGGTATGTATGATCCCACAATAAACGATTTCATAAAGCACAATGCAAATGTGTCTCCATCATCTTCTGTTTTCACCGAAGGACGCCTTGTTGACATCCGTTTCAATCAACAAAGAAAAAAATATAATCTCCCGTCCTTATAAAAGGCGGTTGCGAAGGTTTATTGAAATAAGAATGTGAAATGCATGCATTTTCCACCTGAGAGGGTTTGCTGCTGGGGTGACAATCCGAAGCGTGGATCAAAATCGTTTCCATCAATGCTGGCAGATGAAATGCAAACACAATCAAATCAGTCTGGCCAATGCATTGAGCCCACGCTCAAATGCCAATCTCGCTTCCCCTCATCATGTGTCTGATGAGAAATCATAGAGTGGGGGAATCGCCTAATCTATGCAAACACACTGTCAGTATTGATTTGTTCGAAGGGGATATTTCTTTATTAAGACTCGCCAAACATCTTCTCTCGTCGACCTGGGAAAGACACGGACTCGGCCGGCTCCCTGAGAGGCAGTCACAACCATACCAATTGAGATAAGTTACTGTAGACAGGTAATGAGAACCGATAGAGTCGAGGACAGATCGATATCAGGCATTGAAACCTGGAGATGAAGGACAAATTGTGACATATTTTTTCCTTTTGTCTTTTTAAAACGAGTTTGTAAAAAAAAAAAAAACAATACAGCCTTTTGTCTGTACGTTTGTCTGTCGGCTTCGGTGCCAATCAGGCAACACAAAGCGATGTAAACTGGAACTGAACGGTAGACACAGGCAGCTAGGAATACTCTTTTGTCTTTGCTGCTCTGAATCAGGTTGAATAAAGCAGCCTGTCTGATGATAGCAAGGTCAGGTCTGAAATAGAGTCTTATCCACATGTCATGTTTTCAACCAGCTGGACTTTGAGTACTGAGCAGTCCCCGGTGAAAAACACCTGCACTTCAGCTCTGGGTCCGTTATTAATTCAAAACTTCTCTGACATTTGAGTCTGCTGGTACTGAGGAGAGGATGGCGGTTGCTTAATCCAGCATGCGCTTTGCCGGGCCTTCCAGCAGCACATTAGATATTCCTTTAGATTTGCTCTGGAAGCAGGAGGTGAAGAGATTTACATCTCCGCTGATTTGCAATCTAATATTCATAACAATCATTTGTAAAAAGCTTCTCTCATACTAAGCTATGGCTCTAATTAACAAAGATTATCTCTTAAGTTTTCCAGTAATTTCCTGCTCACATCTTATTAGCAGAGCAGCAAATGTTCACCTGTTAAGTGAAAAAGGTTTCCTGCAATTTGCATTTTTCAGTTTTAGATCGTTCCTTACAGTAAACAGTCAAAGTATAACTTTTATCCATAAACAGTGGAAAACTAAAGAGGAAAGGACTATGAACCACTAATACCAATAAAATTATTTTCTATTCATTTAATGAATTTAAACCGTGAAGCAACATGTTAAGATATCTAGAGCCTGTACAGTATCATATTTGCTGTTCTGTATAAATTAAATAAATACTGTAAGAATGGTCTAAGAATAAAACTCATCATACTCATTTCAGGATTTATTTACATGGCAACCGCACTAGATATTAAACTTGGAGCTATGACAGGGTTCCTACAGCATAAGGCAAGTTAAATTCAAGACTTTTTAAGACTTTTTAATGCCACTTGAAATAAAAAATTTAAGACCAAATTCACAAGAAACACAAGAAAAACCTGCTTGCGACAACTTAACCCAAAGGTTTATTTTAACATAAACCACTGCACCAATGTTTCAAAGTTTGAAAAACTTCCCATACAGGAAAAAAGCTAAAAACACACAAATGACAGATATATTTGAACAATTATTTAACTGAATTCACAAACTTTGTTTTAGCAGGGAACAAAACAAATCAGTTTTAAAGCCACAACATAACCAGTGCTAAGTCTTTTTTGCAGCTATTTTTCTTTGTATCGTTTTCTATGTTTAATTTGGTGATAAGTGGAGGCGTTGCAGAGACAAGGGTGGAACTGAACTGAGAAATACCGGCTGTTTCTCGGTAACTCGATTTTGACGCTTTGTGTTTCGTGCTTCGCATGTGCGACTCCACTGCCTTAATTCCCATCGTTCTGAGCTTGAATCGCTTCTTGCACAAAATCCACTGTGCCACTGTGAAAACTCTTGGCTGGAGCCATTTTTAGTTACATTTACACTTGCTCATATTTTCAAGACAAAAAGTTAATGGCGCATCTCCCAAATGTCCCAACCGCTACAACGCTTTTATTGGTTCCGCTATCGGGACGGAACCAATAATGGCGAGCCGTTATTTTTTTTTAAATAAAAAAAAATTGTCAATTTTAATGTTTTATTTAGATTGCAAAAATAAATCATAATAAAAATGATCCTATTTATGATGTTTTACAAATTAAGACCTACGAAAGACTGATTTAAGACATTTTAATACCAATTAAGGCCTTAGTTTTATTTTGAAGAATTCAATGACTATTGACTATGACTGTATTTTTTTTTTCTTTTTTTATTACTGGAAACTTATTAAAACTGACTACAAATTGATGGTATAGAAATAGTGATTTGTTAAAGTTCTGTTAATAAACTTCTTGACTTCAGCGTGGAGAGACTGACATGGAGTAAAACTAAAGTAAGGAAGTTTTATTGACAAATTCATTGGTGTTCAGAACATGGTGGAAGAAGCCGATGGTGGATACAGTTGGTCTGCGTTTGCGGAAGGTTAGAGACGTCTTTCACCTCCGGAGTCTGAGACTATTGGTGGAGTAATGATAGGCTGGAGCGAGGCCGAGGAGCTGCACTGATCGGTGGAGGAGGAACGCATAAACAGGTGATTTTTGGGCAGATAAGAATCTTTTTCCAGTTTAATTAACACCTAGGCTTCATTTGTTGGATTATTCGTCAATCACTCAGTTTCAAAATTCCTATATTCCCAAACTTTTAAATATTTCCTTTTCCTGGTGAGGAAACATTGGGCCTGTGTTAATTGTGCTAAATTAACTAGATACTGTCTAATTTTAACACTAGGCTAATTGGCACCAAAAAAAAAAAAACTGTATGAATTCCAATGGACAGCTTTAAGTTTGATGTGGCAGATTTCTGGCTTAACATTTAGCATTTAACTAGTATTTCAAGATGCATTTTCAATAGAGTAAAATCATTTGCCTGCTGCAATAAAAGCTCCTTTGGCAATTGCAATTTATTCATCCTGATCTGCATGGTTAGCTCAAAGCAGCATAAATGCAACATACAGCAGAGCTTGTACAGTATTTTTTTTAATCATTATTTTATGTTAACATTTATTTGTTCACTGCATGTGAGAAATTATCCTTGACAGAGCCAGTTTCATCTCTCATTGCTATAAAGCTACTTAAAGGTATACTATGCAACCAGTGTTGATTTTCCAGCGAGGCTCCCCCCAGAGGGCGAAAGTAAAAGTGCACTGTCGTAAATATGCTCAGCTGTTCTCCTGGTGTCTCCGTCAAGCCAGGCGCGGTTGTTTTCAGCTTAGCAGAAAGGCGAACGCAACGAATCACCATGTCTACCGCGGTAAGGGACTATTTTGTTCCAATTTTCGAGTTTGAAAATTTAGCATGATTTCATACATTATTTGATATGCATGTGTCTAAATAACAAAGATTGTAGTTAGCCAAGTTCTCGCCGTAAAGCAAGACTGACTCTCGCGATGCAAGAGACTTCGGAGCCTGTGGGTGCGGGCCGAGGGCTCCTGCAATTGCAAGTACGGTATTTCCCCTACAAACCACCTGGGCGGCTGAGAAAACCTTTGTTCGACCTGAAATGACTCATTTAATCATCCAAAACGTTATGGAACACATTAATTAACTGAAAAATGTTGCATAGTATGCCTTTAAAGGCAGACCAATACTGGCTCTGGTTTATGTTTTCTTCAAGCTTTATTGTTCTGTTTTTGAAGATGTGTGAGTGAAAGTTCAACAGTTTTGGTAAACACATACAATTCTACATTTGTATGCATGAAATAAAGCCTTATTCTGTTGCCACTAATGCGTGCTGAACTCAGAGGTCTGTATGGAAGTTTCTTGTATTACTCTGTGCATTGTTACAACCCTAATGTTTTGTATTCTCAATGTAAAATGATTTTACTCACTTAGGTGACTTTTCTTTCTTTCTTATGTTGAAGGCAACAGTCAAACAAATAACGTACAGTTATTCACCCTTTCTCCTGATTCCCCCAGGTTTAAGGACAAAACAACTGGGATTGACTTTGGGTCATAAATAACCCAAGTCAGTCACTTTTTTTTCCCTAGCTGTAACTTTTATAAGGCCTTGTCTTTGAAAGATGGAAGGATTTGCTTTTTAAGATTACATAAATGCCTATTTCTTTCAGGGGATTTACCATTTCCGGTTCAAAACAGAAATGTTAAAATTAATCAATTGTGGGCTCCACAGTGGTGCAACTTGCTGAATTTTATAATGAAGGTTCTGGGTTCAAATCCAAGCCAAAGTGCTATGTGCAAGGGAATGTCCTCCCTGAGCATATGAACGTTCTCTCCAGGAACACTGACTTGCTTTTACAGTCCAAAAACATGACTGAAAGATTGATAGGTGACTCTAAATTGCTCTTAGGTGTGATTGCGCATGATTGTGTGTCTTTAATTGCCCTGCAATGGACTGGAGATCTGCCCAGGTGTGCCTGACTTTCCCCCAAAAACTGTGGAGATTCCTGTGAAAAGTAGCAGAGGGTGGAAAGAACTCTGAACTGAATAGTGTCTACTTTTAATGCTAGGCTTAAAACTTTCCTTTTTGATGGAGCTTATAATTAGAGGGGCTCAGGTTACGCTGCTATAGGCTTAGACTGCTGGAGGACATAGGGATCCCTTTCATCATTCTGCTTGTTCAGTCTCTATTCTCCAGTTCTGTAGTATTTTTTGTTAGACCCTTTACTTTAAGCCCTCTGCTTGTTCACATCACAGTAGCTTCATCTGGTCTGTTCCTGTTTTTCAGTGCTTAGTCCTCTTTCTCTCCTTCATATAGCTATGGGCAGGTTTTACTTTGACAAGCTTTATGTGCTCTTTCTTTTTTTGACAAAAACTGGCTCAGAACTCATCTGATTTACCTGTTTATTTCCTACACAAAGCCACCTATGGAGCTAGTTTACAGTTACCTTCCATAACAAAGACATTTTGCATGGATCAGTGGTTTTATGTTCCTCTTGTATGTCTGCTTCTGTCTGCTTGAACCCTAGTTGGCCTCAGCAGAAGGACGCTCACACTGAGCCTGGTTCTGCAGGAGGTTTCTTCCTGTTAAAAGGGATCTTTTTCCTCTCCACTGTCACTGCATGCATGCTCGTTATGCGGTATTGCTCCCGAGTCAATGACAAAATGCAAGCTAATATCTACTATTGCCACATGCTTATCCAGGAAGCGTGAATTCTACAAAGCTAACGACTCGATGCACTCAGCTGATTTTCCTTAGATCTGACTCCATGGCCTGGTTGAATCGTCTCTGTAAAAGGCCTTAAGATTAAATGTTTGTTAATTGGAGCTATATAAATAAACTAAGCTAAATGACACTAATACTTCTATATTGAACAGATGGAATGTTTTAAATAGCTGTGAGCTATTAAGAAAATCGTACACTTAAGAAGCCTAAAAAAAGCATGACAATATCTAAAACATCTTAATTAAAAAAACTAATTACAATTTCCTACAAAATACAACTTAAATTATGTTTTTTTTCTTTTGAACTGGATATATAGTGAAACCCCAAGTCTCCTTTAAAATCCCTTTTTCTCAGGGCATGGCTTTGCCTTCGGTCAGTTTCTGGTGTGACTGAAGTGCTGGTTGCTTGGTAACAGGTACAAGTTTAGAGTCCTGGATGATCGTGCTGACCAGGGTGAGAGGACCGCCTGACAAGCCTGTACTGCACATATACAGGTTTTTTTTTAGGATTATGGATTGGACTGAGGTGTCATGAACTCCTCGAGGCATAGGGTGGCATTTAACAGCACATGAATGTGAAAGATGGAAGAAGGTACAGCCAACTTGCTTAAATGTTCTTCATAGCTATGAAGCTCTGTACATGAAACATGGAGCATCAAAGGCAGAGAAACCAGAGAGTAAAGACGGGGGCTGTGAGGAAGCCATGAACTTCACAGGGTTTCTAAAGATGGAGCCCCTCACTGCTGCAGGGGTCTGTGGCAGCCTGCATGCCAGATTTGTTTCATAGACAAATAAATGCAAGCTGTAACAGCTCACACACAGACACATGGTAAATGGGGCATCATCATTAAATGCTGGCAGGGCGATGTTGGGTTCGTAATCTGGTTTTCCCATAAACTCTGCAGTTTACAGCCTGCATCACGTCTTCTTTTATAGGGAAAAGACAATTCACAATCTCCATGTCAAAGTTAAAGAGGAGTCTTCAGGATGCCGCC
Source organism: Cyprinodon variegatus (assembly GCF_000732505.1). Taxonomy (NCBI): domain Eukaryota; kingdom Metazoa; phylum Chordata; class Actinopteri; order Cyprinodontiformes; family Cyprinodontidae; genus Cyprinodon; species Cyprinodon variegatus. The sequence goes on along the minus strand of NW_015150461.1, from coordinate 605,046 downwards.
CATCTAAAAGCAGCATAAAACCTAGTCTTGCACATACAGTGTTCCCTTGTTTGCTCATAACAAGAATGAACTGCACATATGAATTGGAGTAAAAACAAGTAGTGATATATGTCAGAGCCATAATCTAGAGTATTGCTGATATCATCCAAAATAGTGCGGAAAAAGCCCTAAAGGTAAAAGGTACATTTTGCTCTTAGTGGTTATAAGTACACCTTGCATAGTTGTTTAAATAAATAACAACGAATGAATAGATATTAATTTCCTTATGCATTTGTAAAATTTAAAACTTACATATGTTTATATATGAACAAAAAGGAGGAGAAATAAAATAAATCTAAAGAAAAGGTTTTTATTTCAAAAATATTTCCTTTCTAACCCCCCTCTTTACACCCACTCAATGTCTTATACATGTCTATAATATAAACACATGCCTAACATTTAAAAAATGACATTAATACATTGATTTTAATATTAATGTTGCTGTATACATGGTAGAAAACTGCACATGACTACAATGTACTACATACTGATTATGATTAACACAGATTTTACCAAATATTACCTTTGTTTTACTTTATCAACGCCCCATCAACCCTGTGATCCTGAGCAAAACACTAATTTAAAGTCTATAAAATATCATCAAATATATCCCTGTGATGCAAAATTTAAATGCATGACAGCTGAAATGTAACATCCTAGCAAATAATGCATCCGAGCGGTCCTCTGTAATTGCATTAGATTCAAATTTTGTTGTTTTCTATGGGGCTGATCCTGAGGTCACAGGTTGAAGAACATTTTGATGATGTCACCATCTAAAGAAATAAGGTTTTTATTTCAAAAATATTTCCTTTCTAACCCCCCTCTTTACACCCACTCAATGTCTTATACATGTCTATAATATAAACACACGTCTAACTAAGGATGCACAATATAATCTGCCCCCTATTGGTATCGGCCTGTATCGGCCTTAAAACTGAATATTGGACATCGGCCACCCCACCGATATTAACTAAACTACTAAACTACTTCTTCTTCTTCCTCAAAAATTTCTTTTTTACAGACTTAAAAACTTCTAAAGACGAGGGAAAAAATATTGGTACATTAAAATATCACAATATCTTCATCTGCTGATATATTGCCATTTAAAAACACCATATCAATCTCTTTTACTAAGGAAATATTGCTATATGTCATCGTTATGCTACGAAATCCCCCGAAAATTCACGAAATTTTGACATATTTTTATATGTTGATATATTGACGCGGTATCGATCTATTTTACTAACAAAATCTCACAAGAATTTGCAAAATATCACGAGAGTTTGTAACGGAACGATGAAATTTCACGAGATTTTGAAAGTAAAATAGATCGATACCGCGTTTTTAAAAATCAATTTGATATCAGCATATGAAAATATATTTGAGTATATTATTTTTTTGAGTGTCAGAAATAGATAACAAAACTGCTATTTTCAATGACTACTTATTTTTGTCCAGCTTTAACATCAGTATCAATATCGGTTATCGGCTACACGAGTTTTAAAATATCGGCATATCGGATATCGGCCAAAATCCCAATATCGTGCATCCCTACGTCTAACATTTAAAGAATGACATTAATATATTAATTTTGCTGAGTCTGTTTCAATGAACTGAATGTTGCTTTATACATGGCAGAAAACTGCACATGACTACAATGTACTACAGACTGATTATGATTAACACAGATTTTACCAAATATGACCTTTGTTTTACTTTATAACAACGCCCCATCAACCCTGTGATCATGAGCAAAACACCAATTTAAAGTCTATAAAATATCGTCAAATATATATTCTTGTGATGCAAAATTTAAATGCATGACAGCTAGCAAATAATGCATCCGAGCGGTCCTCTGTAATTGCATTAGATTCAAATTTTGTTGTTTTCTGTGGGGCTGATCCTGAGGTCACAGATTGGAGAACATTTTGATGATGTCACCATCGGGATTGTAGTGACTGATCTGCAACAAAAAGTCAGGTTGAAGCGGCAGATTGTGAGCTACAGATTCAAAGAGAGTGGTTGGGGTGGTTATATTGACTGAGTCTGACTCTTCAACATGAAGTTTAGACAGACTATAAATCCCCAAACACACCAAGTGGAGACAGCAAAGCTTTTTCACTGCTTCTATGAGTGTGAATTTTAAAAATTAATCTGAGGCTCAGCTGGCCTTTTAAGACTTCAAGGGGCCACTTCAAAGTTTCTAAAGCGCTTGTATTAGCTTCATTTCGAGTTGCTTTTATTTTAATTATCTCTCCTTTTCTGCCTTCAGCACTATACTTTCATTTTGTCCTTTCTTTTCTTCTCCTCAGCAAATAAATTCACATAGAGAAAGACCTGCATCAGGATACATCTTCATGGGAAAGTTTCATTTCAATTCTTCACCCAGGATCTGTTATGCTCGCAGAAAGCTAATAAAACAATAACGAATTTCTTGCCATACGTTATTGCTTGCCGAAGCTTTAAATCTGTCTGTAGCTCATAAAGCTAAAAAAGATTTTTTAACAACCTCATTTACATCAACAACTGTAATAAAGGTGGTGAAGTCTTAATAAAAAAAAATGAAGATCCATTTTTATTACTATTGATTCTAACTCAGTAACAATTCTCCATGATTATTTAAATTCATAAATGGCTCTGTGAGTCATAGTCATCTCTCTGTAGCCTGTTTTCCCTGCTGTTTACATGAGGAGGACTCCAAAAGGAGTACAGCATCCAACCCAGGCTCCTCACACAAAAAGTAAGGAAATGGAATGACAGAGGTGTTGCTGAAGGACATAGTGGCTGTTGGGCGTGACGAGAGGGGTCATTATCAAGACAGCAGGTGGATTCAGCTTCTCTTTCACCCACAGCCACAGCGCCCACGCAAAAGTCGCAAAACTAAGCCCTTTTCAAACAGACATCCATTCTTGCCTATTTTATGCAGCATGAGGAAGCTTAACAGCATTTAAAATCCTCCCAAAGTCTGTAACTCTGTACGCTTTATGTGCAGATATAATTTCCTTTAGTTTTATATGACTATTTCAAACATGCTTGCTTTTCATGCAGTTCTGGCCATATTAATCGGCACCCCAGGTAATCTATTACTGTAGCAGCACGATTTCCCACACACACTAAAAAATAAAAAAAAACAACCGTTATTTTTCAGTAGGGGGGAAATAATAATTATATATAACAAAATCACCATGGGCCAAAAATTATTGGTCCCTTTAACAATTCCTAAAATGAAATAGGTAAAGTGTTTTCAGGAAGTTAAAATGAATACTCAGCACATTTCTTTCCAGGGGATCGGGTATTTTTGTGACACAAGGGCCCCTTTCTGTGAGCCACTATCAACACGGATGGACACAGAAAGGTTTTTTTCTACCTTAAATCACAGAAGAAAATGTTGGTGGCTCTGTGTTAGGTACCTATTTTCAAAACGTGGCATCCAGAGGTCAGCAGATCTTCATGACCAGGATTCTAACCTCTAGCTTACAAAGTTACAAATAGAATTCATGCATTTCCAAATATATTTATATATGTGTGTATATATAATCAGCTGCCCACGTTAAATCAATTAGTAGACTGTTATATTAATGTAGGTCATCTGATCTTACCCTGCACTCAGGGTGATATACCCCATTGTACACTGCAAAAACAAACTAGAAAAAAGTAAAAATGTCTTAAATTAAGTGTATTTACCCTCAATTTGAGTAGGTAAATGAGATAGTTTACCAATAGAATGAGCATTTCTAATCTTAAAATAAGATGATTAGATAATATGCACTTGAAATAAGACAATGCAATTGTTTTTTCTTATTTTAAGTGTATATTGTCTTGTTCCATTAGCAAAGTGTCTCATATCTGCTCAACTGATAACAAATGAACTTAATTTAAGAAAAACTAACTTATCTAGATAGGGAATTTTCCCAGTGTACAATAGAATTCCTGAAAATATCTGGATGCCAGAAGACAAAAAGGTAAATTTGAACCATTTTCACACCTAAAGTAGGAGATGCTCCGTGGAGCGCCTTTCAGCTTTGCACCACGGAAGAGCACAGATCATTAGGAGGGTTGAGAAGGTACTAGAAGGATGGAGA